>NC_071347.1:20772222-21081111 GCF_027744825.2 Synchiropus splendidus | reverse complement strand
ATGTCCAATCCGACTTACGACCGGGTGGTCGGAACCGATCCTGATCGTGAGTCGGATGTTACTTGTGTAGGACGCTAAAGTCCACTCTCCCAACGTCGATACTGGACTCGCCATGGGAGAGAGGATGGGTTAATTCCTAACAAAAACAGCAACCTCTTCCCGAGTTCCAACTGGCATCGATACACAAATATCTCCTTGCTGTATGTCACCACATACAGCAGTAGGTATGTATCTAATGACGCAGAAAGTTCTTTGACCCTGGTTCCAAAGCGGTCCCTCAAAGTTGTTGCTAAAATTCGAACACCATCCAGCCTGGTAACTTAGCTGCCACACGGCTGAGCCACAGCTTCTCTGCAGGAACGTTTCTTACAGTGGAGCTTAGTGTCATTTCAGCAGGTCGGGAGCAGCTTACAGTGGTTCCAGTAACGCGGTGGACCCCTAATCTGCCGAGCTTCTGATGGAAGCGCTCACACGGCTGCTGCCGTAATTCCACTCGCACAACCACCGGCTTGTGTCAGCCCCATCTTTTTCCTTCAGTCGCACACAGGTGGTCAGCTGATAAAGGGGCGCGTGTGTGTATCTGCTGGCTTTGTGTCGAAGTACAAAGCCCGATAGGTGTGTGCAAACACAAGGGGCCCTCAGTGGTCCCTGACCCCAGAGTGACGGCTAATTAAGTGAAGGGAGATGACAATGAACAAGAGCCTCCCACGGGCCAGGACGTCACTCAGTCCCGCGGTAATGAACAGGTGAGCCCATCCCAACACACACACACACGGCACACACACGGGTGAGAAACACAAACCAACAAGGACACAGGCGGTTTCTGATGTGGCAAAGAAGATCAGAAGGGAAACACAGTTCAGGACAAGCATCAGGCGCAGTGAGTTGAACAAGAGCCATTTTTGTTCGTGTGTAGCGAAGAAGCACAACTGGATCTATAGACCCAGAACTTCAGAAAACTGCACACCACACATCTAAACAGGCACCAGGTTGGGTCCATAATAGCTCCAAACAGAAATGTATCTCTTTCAACCAGGCTGCTCACGGACCAGAACCATGGACTCCCTTGGACTTCAAGCAACCTGCCGTTTCACAGACTGTTCTGCCAGTTTTATTTTGAGGTTCATTTGTGGCTGACTGACTCGCGGCGGCTAACGCAGGAGGTTTTCTGGAGAAGGTAGTCGAGGCGGGAGCAGTGGCATAAAGCAAGACAGCATCACTGAGTTAATGTTGACGTTTTAAAAAAAGCAACATCTCGTCTGTTCAAATGACCGGAAAAACATGCAAAAAAAATCACCTCAGCAAAGTGAAGCGACTAAAACAAAAACCTTCTGATTTAATTGCTCATCAAAACTATTGGAATTTAGGAAGTAAAGGCTCCAAAAGTAGATTTTATTTGTTTGATCCAGTCGGTAAGGCAAAGGGGAGAGAGGCAAGAGAGACAGTAAACAATCACAATTTCTCCTGCGACGCTTAAACTAGGAATATGTCAATTGACAGGCTTTAGCCTGCGAACGAATGCTCACAATTTGCCGACAAAACTCAGTTGGATTCACAGTGCTACAAGCGTCATCAAAGGACTCTGGAACGGAAGCTAAGGGCCATAGAGAGATCATGTTGTTGTGGGAAAGGTTTATAAGTGTGTACAAGGCGTCAAAAGGCTTTAAATATCTGCGGCCTTCTCCCATCAGGGAAACTGTGGAAAGTTTCCTCCACCTCTATCATGTGCCTCTTCTTGAGTCACATCTGCCCTCTTCATGTCCTCCTTTATCCATACGCCTAACTGGTTGTCTTCCTCTCCTTTTATTGGCAGGTACCTAACATCCTCTGCCCTCCTCTGCATGTGTCCAAACCACCTGATTCTAACCCCGAACATCAGGGCAGCTTCCCCTTCACTCCAGCTGCCACGCTTCAGTCACAGATCACCGCATTCATCGGCCTGTTCCATCAGTCCTGCACCCTGCTCTTCATCTCTTTTCATCTCAGCCCATCACTCTGTACGACAGATTCCAAATGCTTGAACTCACCTCTACTCCCTCACTTTCACTGGACCTCTGTCTCTTTATACTCATGCATTCCGTCTTCCTTCTACTGAGCTTCACTCCTCTTCCCTAGAGCTTCGCCTGTATATCCTCTTTACTCCTCAAATATGTACAAGTCAAATATGGTATCTACTCTGTGGATGGAGATCTCGAAGGTGACCCAAAAACCCAGGGGTTCTAGGTCCATCTGCTTCAGCACTCCAGTGTGAACTCAACAGTGGCTGACTGACTAAAGAGTGGCCTTAACAACACTGCCGATTATCATCAATACGTAAAGCCAGATCCAAGTGAAATGAACTCAGAAACACAGAAGTATGATAATAACAGCCTCCACACACTCATGGCGATGACATCACCAGCCTCAACTTTTATGGCCAAAATAGGAGCATAAACAAACCCACGAAACTGAATTCATGCGTCGCCTCGAGAAGCAGTTTGGTTGACTGGTGTGGACATAACGCTGATGTATGAAGCGTCTCCTGGCGGGTGAGTTCACGTAATCTCTGGCCTGGCACCGTCTCAAGTCCGCGTGTAATGAGAACACGGCCTCCAGCCAAAATAAAGTCAGCACACTAAAAAAGAGCATGTTTTCTTTCCTTTCCTGCTTCTCCTAAAGGAAATTGGTCTTGACATCAAAGTCTGAGGAGGAAGTGACTCCTTTCCTCTCGTGTGCGGAGTGGTCCGCTACACCTGACACACACACCCTGACCATGATATCACCTGCCTCATGAGGCCCAGTAGCAGTAGTCGTGAGTGTGTAAGACCTTGTACAGATATACTTGTGGGGACCAATTCATGGAAACACTCCAAGTTTAAGGCTCAATTGGAGGATGATATTTCAAAATACTAAGTTTGTTTCAGAGCTGGGCTCTCAAATTCATGGTCTGTGGGCCATTTGCTGTTCTCAGAATGAAGTTTTGTGGCCGGTCACTTGGTGTCCAACACACTGTATAAATGCACTCTAATGTTAGGCTTTACCTTGGAAGTACCTTTGTTACATTAACGTTACCAAAACGCTGCCATCTGATTTTGACAATATGACCAGATGTCACCTGTACAGAATGATAAAAAAGAAACAGAAATTTAGTGAGACGTGTCAGCCCTGCAATGCATGATAGGATGTCTCAAGACCATGACGTTTTTTTAAAGGAGCCGGTTCAACAGAGGTTGACACAAAGTTGAGCTACCAACCAAGATTCTTTCAATGCAAATGAGCAACATCAGATGAAGCAAAATGGCCAATGACAAGCGGCAAAAGCACATGAGAACCCCCGGATCCCATCCCAGACCTTGCCTCTTGTGGGCCAGTCAATCCAGTTTTCAGACTCCTGGTTTGCTTTGGATGGGGAAAAGGTTATGGCAAAGGCAGGTCCTCACAAAGACAGCAGTACAAGTGTGTAGGCCTGTGAGGCGTCTCGCCGCGCGGTGGAATGCAAATATTTATCCCGCCTCTGGTATAAAATGAAAATTACCCAGTGCAGCAGAAATACCTGCGCGGCTACCCAGGTGACCGCCAGGCGGGAGCTAAGTACAGTAATTACCAGGTTTCTGGGGCTGAAGCGGCGCGGACAGACGAGAGTGGACGATGATTCGCGGCTAGAGACTGGATTCAGATGACGGACCAGTCGCAGAGGCCGGGGGAAATACTTCGGGCGAGTTGTGAATCTCAAACTGCACAAGTCATTTTCTGATCATCGACTGGCTGAGGATGAAGTTTAGGGCAAATATAATCATAACACTGCGACCGCGACCCACGAGCAAGGCAGGTATGAGATGCCATCGCGATGATGGAGGCAGATTTGGTTACAGTGCTCTTATGAGTTTGTGTCCAATCAGCGGCTCATGTCTTATTCATGCCTCCCTCTCGGATTCCATGATTCCGTTTAATCGGCCCTGCCTCCACTTTCATGCGCTGAGCAGAGCCAGAGATCACATGTCTGCGGCTGATGAATGAACGCCGAGTCTCCTCATGACAACTGGAAAAGCAGCTGAGCTCCACGGAGGAGCCCCCGACCGCAGAGGAGAATGAGGGTGTGGAGCGCTTGTTTCTCTTTCCATCTGAAGACAAGCAACGCTTCCTCTTCAGCACGGATCCTCTCCAGTTACTCTGGAAGTTCAACTCCGCGCTGGACGCAAAAGTGGCCGCTCAGATTTCATATTTTCCTCCGCAGCCTCCGCCGGACGCCAACTGGGCTCCAGTGGACTCAGTGAGACATGTTTTCTGACTGTACAAGCGCCTCTTTGCAGCAGCGTTTCATTTTTAGTTGTTGTGAAGCGTGTGTCAGAAGTTTGGGTGTGTTTTACAAGCTTTTTAGTCACGGTGCAGCCGCGCAGCTCTTTGTGGCCGCTGCTTTGTTTACTGCGGTCTCTGAGTAGAACAATCAATCATCGGCTTGTTTGCTCTCTCCACCGCTCGTCCAGCTTGAGTCGTGGCACCACAGTCAAGCTCTCGTGCTGGAACTGATCTGAATCGAACGAGGACCAAACAACTATGTTGCTGCGGCTGCAAGCTAATCCATCGCACTGGTTTGGAGTGGAATTATAGGGTGGCTTTAAATAGCTTTGTTCTACAAACAAAACTGAAATCCCCAAATCTTTGGGCAACTAGAGGCAAGAAAAGAACAGATTCATAAGGTTGAAAATAGTCAATAGCAGTGAGGTGCACAGAAGTTTTTCGTAGAGTTGCAGCCATCAGGTCAGGTCACGGGGGCAGCAGCCGCAGGATGGACACCCAGACTCCCCTCTCCCCTGAAAAGTCTCAGGCCAATTCTCACCACGTGTGACCAACCACCTGCTGTATATATATATATATATATATATGTATATATATATACATATATATATATATGTCTTTCTGAATGGAATGTGGCTCTAACATTGTTTTAAAATGTCATTGATTTCGATATTAGAAAAAGATGCATTGCATTTCATCACTATAAATGAGGTTTTTCGCAGTTTTACAATGATAAACACAAAAATGATGAAGTGGCACTTGATTCATTTGGTCTGTCTGTATTTATACAGTATTTATCTCGTTGCTAATACATGGATTTTTACAGGCCAAAGAGTGTCATGCTGCGAAAATATTGTCACATCAAACCGATGAAATCACAGGTGTTTTATTGACCTTGAAGTGCTCAAAATGTGCTGTTTTTGCCCACGTGTCCGCAGCTCCGCCCACAGAGCCGATCTGCGGGAGGAGCAGAGACGAGAAGCAGCAGCTGAGACCAACTGTGGTGTCGGGGACACGTGGGTGAAAACAGTGTCAATAAAATGTTAATAACAGATGTGAGGAGTTGATGATTCCAGTTCAGAACATTGCCCATTTTGTTTCATGAGTCAGTCTCCATATTGGAGCCTGTTTTCCAAACTAGTTTAGAAGTGATCCTCATGCACTTTGAAGCACCACTGACCTTTCTAAGGTGCAGACAGCACCACTGCACCCACGACTTATAGACCGCTGTAGCTTATGGATGAACAAGATCACTTTTCCTTTTTAAATGTAGTGGGCGTGGCTAATATTCTGCTGTGCTCTATCGTCTGGACTTTACTATATATTCACTTTATACCCAGCCCTGTCACTGCCCATTTCTTGCTTGGTGGTCATGAATGTTTTGCATCACAATATGGCCGCCCCTCTTCAGTCATTAAAGGTTTACCTTGCCTTTCATTGGTGAGACAGGTTTCTAAGTTTGTTTGCTTCTAACTGAGGAAAAGCGCCCGATGCTTTGAGCGGCCCTTTGTTCCCGCCTCTGTTGTTTTCCACGCCGGTTGTTTCCACTGCCGCGCTGCAGGTGTGTTTACGCAGCAGCAGGTGCCGCTGGCTCCCACATGGGCGCCGTCACGGCCAATATAGTGCCGCAGAGAAGCGTCGGCACATGGGCCAGCAGTTGGTGGCCCCTGGAAAATCCATTTCACCGCTCACACTGGCCGACACATGTTCACAGCGAGCACCGACACACGCGTAAACGCTCACATCTGCACAGATCAGAGGAGACACGTACAGGCTGCCATGCATAATTGTTTGACTAGATTTGTGGTGCCGCTCAGCATTTTCAAGTCAGGGATTGAACTAGTGCTTTAGACTGAACAACACAGTGATGGTGGCATTCAACATCCAGCTTTGTGTGCATTTTGTCTTCATATTTCTCATAAAAGAACATCCAGTAGTCAATGAATCGCTCAGGTTTTTTGTTAGTTTTCGTATCGAAAAGTTATTTTTTTATCGTTAAGTACTAATTTATATTTTTTTAAATTATGAGTTAACTGTTTTATTCCAAGGTGTCAAATTCCTCAAGTTTTGGAATGTTTTTGAAATCTTTCCTCAGTACAATATTGCAATATTTTAAAATTAAATAAGCTATTCAACAGTGTTATTCTGTGTAAGCGTTGGCATGTTTTGTTTTTTTAAACAATGGTCACGTTCTTTTTTTGATTACATGTTACATTATATTTAAAATAATTTTCTCATTCAGCTTTCTTTTTTTGATGAAACTAACAACTGCAATGAACAACTACTTAGATAGACTACCTTAAAGACCAGTCAGGTATATGGCAAGTACAGTGACATGGCTGACTGGATCATTGTAAATACAATTTTAAAATACGGGAACAAAATGTAAGCTAAGTGTTTTTAACACTTGTTGAGTGTTAAATGTTGTTTTGAATGTACACAACTTCTCTCCTTCTGTCCTCTGACAGTGGATTGTGGCGAGTGACATCATAACTCATGAACCCGTCTGCGACAGTCTCACTACTGCGCGACAAACTCCAGTTACACTGGAGTACAGGACAGCGTTTCTTTCCCGTCTTTAACATGCTGTGATCGCTAACGGTTTAACCACTGCTAACAGTTCAGGAAAAACATCGTGAAAACTTGGTCACCTAATCTGAGACAACGTGCGACTTATATTCTGGCAGAAGATGAAAGCCATGGAGCAGGATTAAGAGCGTTTCTGGTGGGATCCTGTGAATCCAGCCGAGGGTTCTGAAACACATCTATCGCCATCATCTCTGTTTGTGAAGCTTTCCCACACAAGATCAGTGTCAGCGTTCCTTCCGCGACTGCAGGGAGCCGAGATTTATAACCAATATCACAAGTCCCTGATTTTATCTGGTAAAAGTCGACTATTGTGTCCAAATAAAAGACAGATGTGCTTGCGCCGTACAAACCCTGCGGACGGGATCCAGGACACAAAAGCACTTCTGCAGAACTTAGATTTAAGAAGACGTGACGGATGTTTGAGAAAATCCGTGCTCCCTAAGTGAAGCAAAACATGTGATGACAAACAATTAGGGACAAAAACATGATGCGAGGGCCGGATCACATGACTTCGACTGACCTCTGTTCTGCATTTATTGTACATTTTCCGCCCCAAGCGGGCCGGACAGCGCCGGTGAAGGCGTCGTCTGTCCCAGATAGGAAGAGCAGGGATTTGCTTAAAGTAACACGCCAGACTGAGCGCCACTTTACGCACACAATGATATGGATCCTGTGAGGCCCGGTTTGGACAAACACATCCCATGATTGTATCTGTGGCGGAGAAACTCCTGTGTCCTGTGACTTTGCAAGCCACTTTCTGAAGATGGAAAATAACCCTCTGACGCATATATTTGCCAAACCATGTCTCGAGTGAAGGGCTGCAGTGATCACAGCTATTTTGGACTCTGACCGACCTGACCCGAGCAAGAACTAAAGCTACATCTCAGTGTGAAGCCTGTAGCTTGCGGTACCAAAACCAGGGGTTCAGAGGATAAAGATCTACAGGTAGTTATATCTCGTCCATTAAGTCCTACACTGCAGTATCAATGTGAACTGTGTGAGTGTCTTGGTCACACTGGACGAGGATAAGGAGTCAGTGTGCGGTGGGGAAGCGTGTGCAGTCCGACCTCAGGGAGTGACAAATACACCCCCGGGCACAGGTCTACATGGTTACACCAGCCAACTTGGAATGGAGTTCATGTGAAGGTCACTTCCGGGACAATGAAGCGCTCACTTACAGAAAGTGCAGAGGCGCCCGAGTGGAAGCGTCGCTGCCTGGTCTGAGTGGGGGATTACCCACTGATAACAATCTAGCCTGGTGGCGGCCCAGAGCTGTCCCCCGAACCAGACCGCCTGCTTTTGCACAGCGTGCGACCGGACGGATTCATCTTTGGTCCCCATGAAAGGACAGGAATGGAGAGCGCTTTAGGGGGACTAGGAGGGGAAGTGGGGATTTTCAGGTCCACATCCTCTGTGGGAGAGTTGTTGTAGCGACGGACCAGCAGCTCAGGAGCGAGCCCAGGTGTGTGAGAGCAGCCCATGAGCTCACTTGTGCATGTTGCTCAAGGCAGCGAGGAATAAAACAAAAGTAAAGTCGTTTTATCTTTTATGAACCTGACTTCTGTGGCACCGTCGGCTTGCACCACTCCTTTACTCCGCCGCTGTTTCAGAGAATTGTGTCAAGCACCAAACGTCTTTTCAGGTTGTGGCTACACCGCCCCGCGGCTAGATCTCCAAGTACTCTGCGGCAGTGACCGGTGCCACGCCCATGCCATCTTCTCCTGCTCCAGAATGCTCCTCCTCCACCCTGGAGCAAATGAGAGTCCCGGCATCTTCTCCCTCTCGCTCTCCACTCTTCACCCATGATGCCGGCGAGTGTGTCTTGGCCCGGCATACACCAATATCTGGCACATTCCGCATCACTCGCACACACTTCTACTGCTTCATACCGCCAGCTAGACCCTGAGCAAAACCAGACATTCCAGAGTTGCTCAAGCGCCAAAATATCGGTCTCAGTTTGTCAACACAAATCATGTTTGTGCCATCGAAAATCATTCTTCTGCTGATGCAGCACAAATACTTGACAGGAAAACTTTAAAGGAAACAACGGAGCTTAATACCGGCGACTGCGACCAAGAAATCAATTGGTAGTGAAGTGGTTATTTGCGCTAGCTTTATGGCGTCAGCATGGCAGCAGCTTTCACTGTTACAGTAGATTTTGGATCTAGAAGCAGGTTACCCTTGAGCAAGACTACAGTTCTTTCATGGTGCTGGAAGAAGGATTAAGGCAATGGAACTTATTCTTTTGTATTGTAAGACAAATAACAATGAAGGTCTTACTGGAGCACAAGTTTTTAAGGGCACGTACATCCTGGATTAACACACATACAGTTTCTGCACATGCGCGCACACACACACACACTGGGTAAGTGCTTGGACATTCATAAAGGCTCTGGTCTCTTGACACACAGGAGAGGTTTAACTTGGCAGGCAGCTACCACTCGCTGCACTTCCTGCCTCTGTACGAGTGTTTTGTTTCTAAATACCTTCAGCAAACTCCTGCTCCTCAGCTCGCCGTGCATGAACACTAGTGTGTGGCGTGTGTGCAAGACTGTTGTTAGCGTGGCTCACGAGAGACGTGCTCTAATGCTGACCCGACTGAGAGGAAGCCCCTGAAACAAAGGGATCTGGACCAAAGCCCACTGTGCTTTTCAGCCACGTATGGCTTCACCGTATTAGACACGAGTCTGTTACAGGAAAATCACACAATTTCATAAACATCAATGGAGACTGGTCCGAAACCAAGGCAAACAAAGAACATCAAAGTCTCGATCTGAAGTCAGGCAGTAATGGGGCGCTAAGTGGTTCATGTTCGGCCCAGTTGTGCCAAGATGAAAGCTGAATGATGGATGTCCATGTCAGACTCTTAGTTACTGTCACGGGCTCGGGTCACGACTCGAACAATAGAATCATACGACAATATTTTAAAACATCAAAGAGCTCAGTGAGAGATGACTTCCTCCATCATAGAAGCGATTATCTCTGATGCCATTTACAGGCCTTCCGTGTTGACTTGTGAGGTGATGGATGACAAGGTGCCAGACCAAAAATGCACTGCGATTATCCAACTCCTTAAAAGGACCTGAAGACCAAGATATTGTCTTCACAGTTTGGCTCAAAAACTTCATTATTGCCAGATCCTCCTTCCAACGGACTTGCTTCCTCATGTGAGTCCATGCTATTTTGGGCTTTTTCTTTGGACTTTCAGGCAGTCTCTCCCTCAATAGTCACTGAAAACAGTTGAGTCAGATCTTGTCTAGCGATGTAGCTGGTGTCTTCAGGAGCTGTTGCTATTCATGATCATCTTGTCTGTCGCCTTTGATGCTCACAATATACTGCTGGGTAGAATTTTCAAAGGATCTGCTTCGCATATCTCAGTCTGCTTTGGATTCAGAAGAAAGGAAGTGGTTTCTCCTCTGTAAAAGTCAACCTCAAAAGGACCTATTTCGTCTACTTCTGTGCTCTCAAAACCTGCTGAGTAATGCATCTTGCCTGGGTAGCCATAGAAACCAGCGACTGTGACTCAGCACACCAGGAGTAAGTGCATGCTAACAAGGACACTCTGCGCCATGTGAGTGTTTAGTAAATGTCAGCGTCCAAGAATGCGACTGTGAGCCGCTGGCAGCATGAACCCCCCATGTTTTCTTCCCTTCCGTAAGATTAATCACCCAGATGTTTCCTTGTTTTTCCTGTTGGCTCTTTCTCACGTTGTATATCAAACAGAAACATCTCCCTCTCTCTCTCTCTGCTCGCTCACCAGCAGAGCTGTTTACTGTTAATGAATGTGAGCGGCAGTGGCATCTCTCCCATCCCCAACAGACGCGCTCGGTTGAGTGTCCGGAAACAGTTCAACTAGCAGGGAACAAAGCCAAGAACCAATCTGTCAATTAGGAGAATCCACCGCCATATTGCAGGTCAACTTTTGAACAGCACACACAGCTTTGAACGGTGTTTTGAAATCCCACAACCTTTAGACAACCTGTTAGGTTAGGTTTTTTTATTTTGGTTTTGAGTGTGGCACACTGATCGTCAAGGTGCTCAGAGACACAGAACCCTGGGAAACGATTGGCTCAGTAGAGTAGTGTGGTCATCTTGTTCTCTGCAGTGTTTAGCGTGTGGATTTGTCAAGCTCTTCAATGACAAGTCAACACTCATCTTGTAACCGTTTCTGTTCCACTGAACACTGCCACCACGCTACACCAAGTCCACTGCAACAAGGACACTGGAACATTGCGCAATAGTTTGTGCGCCATGGCCATTTGAAGAGGACAGTAAACCACATGCTTGCAATATATTTGACTTTAAACAGGTCTTAGCGTGTCGACCATGGATCGGCGAGTCAAAATATTTCACTGCTGTTTGCACTTTCACACGACCTTGGCCATGCTTTCAGGGATCAGGTGAGCTCATCTTTCACCGTAAGACTTCAGAGTAAAACTCGATAAACATATTGCAATGTATTATTTTGAAGACTAATCTATACCTAGTCCCAGACTGAAGTTGAGGTGGTCAACAGCAGAGCCAAATGCTACGGTACCATGATGCTTCTGCAGCGTGACACTTGTGTAGAGTGATGTGTGCTTCTGGTTCTGAAACCTCCGCAGTCTTCGTTCAGTAACTGATGAAGACACCACCATGCCAACACATCTAGACAATGATGTGATGCAGATTTATGCATGAACCCCTCTAGTTCATCAGTTGTAGAGTGGTAATGGAAGCGCTGTAATGAATGCAGTAAATCATCGACAAACTGAAAGTGTCCCCTGTAAAGTAGAGCACACAGACACACAAAGGTATCACTCAATCCTGTAACTCTACCCTGACCTCTGACACTTGGGCCGCCCTGTAATACAAGACAACCCTATTACGCCACGCAGCATGGCGCACACACACACACACACACACACACATCATCTCTGAGAGCCTCTCGAGCGTCTGCAGGCTGCTGCGAAGAGAGCGAGGTCTCGTCTTATACAGCCAGCAGCCATATGGTGACCAAGGACCCCGTCCCGTAATTGATGGTATCTGTCGCGGGGGTCCATGAACAGGGGCCGGGGGGCCCGTGAAATGGCCCACCTAAAACATACAGATATCCAGCATGGATGGGGTGGGGGGGGTTATTGAGGAGGGGGAGATGCTAGTGTTTCACTCTTCCATTCACCGACACAAAGACTTAACTCCCCCAAAACTCCCACTCTGAACACCACAATGGTGCTGGAGCTCCGTCCCTCATCAACTCTGGCTCCCCGAGCTCTTGTCTGCATGCAGGGGTATGGGACCACGGGACCCCCTGGTCCGGGTCTGGCCTCTGTGAGTGGAGCACAGTCCGACAGATGGCATGCACTTGGTGGTGGCTGATGATCAAAACTTAAAAACTTAAAACCAAAACTTCCCTCCAGTCCATCTCACCACTGTGCCTGATCAACAATAGCAACAAGAATCCATGCGCGTGTGGCAGCACCACAAACACAAGCAAGGTCACGTGACATTCATCTCCCAGCTCCTAAGTATGGTTTCACTGTGTAGCCATGAGCACGATGCTGCGCTGAGTCTAGCTTGTCGTAAGTCATTTCAAGCCTCTTGTTCTTGTTTCCAAAATCAGGCTGCACAGTGAAGGACGTCTGAACAAACCTGAAGACACAAAGCAACTTGTTCTGGATGTGACGGTCAGCGTCTGCCAGTATTCACTCTGTGTGTCCACCTCCAAATGAGAGTCATGTCCTCCACTAAACTCTCCCTGCAGCCTGGACACAAACCTCTGGCCCGACGCAGAGATTGTGCTTCAAACCACCTACATCCTTCCTCTGTCAGCGTGTGAGTTTTCCCACAGCGCCGCACCTCCTGATCGCAGGGGTGAGGTCCGTAGGATGGGATGAGAGTGTCAGCGTGGGAGAGAGAGGAGTGAAGCTGGGTTGGTTCCCACAGGACTGACTCTTGGCTTTGCACTCACAACAAAGACCACGGCACAGGGGCACAGCCCCCTGCAGGGCGGAGCGACACATACATGCATGACTATAGATATGACACGGCCAACTGTTGCCATACACCAACACTCATCATGCGAGCACTGAAGCAACCTTTGTGGTTCTAGTTTCTACTTAGTTCTTTTGTACAGTCTTGAACCAAGATCACTTGCATTCACAGACAATTTTGATGCCAGGTGGAGGTCCAGGTACGTTTGTCCCAGGCACGGCCCGGCTTGTGTCCCCACCCAGTGTACAAGGATTTTGTGGGCAGCAGGGACTGAACGTTGACCTGAGGACATTGTGCTGCTTCAATGAAGAACAGCGGCATGAAGTGGGAGACAGTTCCGACACCACAGCTGAGCTCAACTGCTGCTTTTCATCTACGCTCCAGGAACTGGCTGTGGCGAAAACAGCGCATTGTAATGTCAATAAAAGATGTGCGGAGTTGATGATTCACGTTCAGAACATTTCCCAGTTTGTTTCATGAGACAGTCTCCATGCTGCAGCCCGTTTTCCAAACTGGTTTACAAGTGATCCTCATGCATTTTGAAGCCTTTCTACAGGAACACTGCATCCGCTGGAGTGTGCAGTGATCGCTGCAGCCTATGGATGAACAAGATCTATTTCCCTCGTTCAATCTAGTGGGCATGGCTAATATTACGCTGCGCTCTATAGTCCAGAATTGACGATATTTCATTGATCTGTGGTTGTTTATCCAGTAAACATTTTTTTTTCGATGCCATTTTAACAATGACTATTAGTAAAAAGTATTTGTATTGAGTATCAGTTTTTGTTTTAGTGTCATGACAACCCAAATTTCTACTCAGGTTTTGCAGGGTTAAAGTTCCAGAACCATTTGTAAAGGGAACATCTGATCGGGCAGAGAGACTGTTTAATTCAGAGGTCTTGTTTCAGGTCAGCCTTAATGCTTCCTGGTCCAGATGCTTCCTGCCTATAAAGACACGACTTACCTGCTACAGCCTTCTTTACATTTAAAGTTCTGGTCTATCACTAGAGTTTTCGCAGCCAGAGGAAAGCACGATTGTGTTTCTGTCCAGAACAAACATCCCTCTATGAGCGCGGGGTCCATATGGCAGCTCAAGCCACCTAATTCGTACAGCGTGAGCACACTGCCGATTCCTCGCGCTCCTCCAGGTCTGCAGCTGGAAGACAAAGAGCCCCACAGAGAATGTGGCTGCTCGGTCTAATGGTTTCCCTTATCTGCAGCGCGTAGGCTGCGGGGCGGCAGCTGCACATGTGCTGATGACAGCCCAACACTGGATGGAGTGCGGCGCCGGACAATGTTCCCCCACTGCACACCTGTCCTCAGACTGAGGGCTTCAGGTCGTGCAGAGGTCTGCAACACCACTTGGGCTAGGTTTACACGGCAGCACTGACCCGGCCACTGACCTGACGCTAACAAGACAATGATCAGCGAACACCACTTTCACTTTTTACTGAGGGCAGAGAAAGCGCTCCTCGCCATCCGCCGGACTGGAAAATAACTACGTGAGATTTGGGACGTTATTCCAGAACTGACCGCCCCCAAACTTGGCCGGCTCTTTCGACAAGGCGGTGTTTGCCTTGAGTCGCCCGGGGCGAGAAGTGTTTGCTGAGAGAGAGCGATAAAGAGATGGACGGATGGGGAGAGAGGGAGATTCTTCATTTGTATGAGGTCCGTGGTTTTATTCAGGCCTTCAGGTCTTTGACGAATGGTGGCAATAAAGGGGCGAGGCCTGGCAGGGGCTCAATTAACCACTGCTGGGGATGGAGAGGAAAGGGGGCGCGGGGGGTACGGACCAGAACCTGGGACTCAGAAGTGGACTGCGTGGAGGGAGGGGTCGGCCAATTTGTTCAGCTGTCTGCGTGTAAGCACAGACTTGGCCCAGTCGCCGGACCTTCTATAGGAAGCTTTAAAATTGACTGACTGTGCTCACGACAGTTGCTACGCAGCGATGAGTCCACACAACCTGACTTGACTCGACGCTTCCATGAGGGATACAGCAAGTTAAGATGAATGAACAGGACCAACTCAGATGATCCTCCACCTGTGCTCGGACTTTCAAACGTATGATTATGGATTTGTGTCCGTTAATTTAGCATGTACGAACAATCACATGTCAGGTTTTCTTCAGTGTAGTTAAGATTCATAGTCATGCTTAGTTCACTGTGAGAGAATTATGTAGAAACATTTACCTTTTATTTTTCATTGTTGCAGCCCATTTTGCAGCCGATTCTTTTTTAAGTTTTTAGCTAAAAAAAAGCTACAGCATTTTAATAAAATATGCTTTGTTTGTAATAAATAATGTGGTAAAATAATAAATAAATACATGTACATATTCAATATAAAATGTGATAAGCTAAAAAAAAAAATCTCTTTGATGATTGAGCGCTCAATGTTTTGTAACGGAGCTCCTCACAAGGCTGCAGACTGACGGAGGTTGGAAAGGTGGGGAACGTTTGTCGGTGTGAGGGAGGAGTTGTTAGTGTTCTGTTGACGCTGTACTAGTCAGTTCCGCTTTTTAGTCCCATCTATTCTACATTTCTATCATGGGAATTTGGACATTTATGAATGAATTCAGAATCCTTCACGTCCGAATCACGACTCTTGGCGGCAATATTTGTGGGCAAATGTAAGCGTTTGGCGTCCGTCGCATATGACTTCAACAGGGAGGGAGGGAATATGATGCTGCACATGCCACGTGGAAGGGTGCCCGAAAGGAGGCTACAGTGATTGGTGGAATTGGCAGGAAAGTCACAGTGATTGCGCCTATTAACTGTCACGTTCTGCACTCTGTGCTCTCCTATGCTTTCTGGTCCATGTGCTTTTATTTTGTTAACCCCCTGTAGTTTCCTTTTCCTGTGTTCCATCCAGCTTAATGGCAGCGCAGCTGGAGCTCATCCCGTCATCAACTCTCCTTGTTGTTGCTCCTGAGCTTTCTAGATTTTTCTGCGCGCTTCAATTTCTCTTCAGCCGCTTTCTTAGTTCCACTTTCTCCTATTCGCGCCGCTTTAGTTCTCTTCCAAATTGAATAATCGGTCCGCGTGAGAGTCTTATTATATTTACCTTTTCATTTAATGATTGTTGTAGATTTTGAGTTTAAGTATTTCTCCTCCATGTAGCGCTTTCAGTTGATCTGGACCTCGTGAGTTTGTATCCGAGTGTCTTTGTGTTCTCCCAGTTTTTTCAAGGTTGAAATTAATTCACCTTTCCTTTGTTACAGATTTTTCCCTTTGTGTACGGTTCGTGTTTTGACTCCGGCACATTCAGTTCATGTCTTCGTTGTCTGTATTTATTGTGAATTTTTGTATTAAATGTATTAATTCAATCTGGTGTCCGTGCCTTCTGTCAGCCTGCAATCATCTGCACCTGGGTCAATCCTTAAGCTATTACGACGTGAACAAAATTCCACTCACAGGGATTTGTTGGAGTTTCGTAAATGGTTGTGATCGCAACATCTACACCTCCTGTATATTTCTTTGAGGATTTTTGCGTTACAAAAACATCGCCATCTTCTGTGTTGTGCTTCGAGACAGGAGTTTGATTTGTGGGCCTTGCAAGAATCGGAGGATAACTATAACACACAGCAATTGATTCATAATAATGTCACATGAAAAACACAAGTGTTTGGAGGTAATGGTGTCCACATGCTAGCTTTAAAATAATTAAGCTCTTGTGGACCACACGAAATGAGTCGGTGGGTCAGACAGGACATGTGCGTTGATCTTTGCCGCACTTGTTTTTCAACTTCACGGCAGTTTTGCATGATCCTGAAGTGGTTTTGTCATGAAAATAAGCATCTGGTGCGAGGGGAAACACTGATTCTTATCACTTCCAGTTTTAAGAGAATATACATTTTGGGGGTCATTATTATTCAGCGGCGCACCCACCTCCACAAACACGTCTTAACGTATGCAAAGTCAAAAAGCCAACAGCACTTCCGTGAGCAGAAAAGTCATTGTGTCGCGGCTCTGCGATCCCACTGACGGTGGCTTGTGTACCTTACACTCGGAGCAGCCGCGAGATTCCTCCATTCACATTCAAATGAAAAACCCTGTCGGCACAATGGATGAGGATTCGCTGAGAGCAATTAGCAGAGGGCTGCCACGGCGTCTTGCCCCGAGACTTCTGGCCCTCTGGTTCCGCCGTGCAGAGGCGCTGACCCCTTTCACACGGACAAATGGTGGAAGAGAAAGAGGGCCCCGGGAACGAGCGGCGCTGCCTAGCGACGCTGAAGCCAGAGGAGGGGACAAGATTGGCAGCTTCTGGACTCTGTGTTGGTTTTCCTCTCCCGACTTTACAAACACAGACAAGGGCTGGAGTGTGATGTCGGTTGTGTCAACAGAAAATGCACTTGAGTCAATATTAGCCAGAAATCAAGATGTTTAGAACCAAACTGAAGTCAGCGCCAGTCGCCGAGCAGATATTGGAAACAGCTCATCTGGTCGGCCGCTTCTCCAGACTCCGCTTTCTCGACGTCAACGTCGGGGGAGGGATTAGTTATCGCAACAGCGTTTACAACAAGCCAGTAAGGCCTCAGGTCAGTGAATGCAGCATTTGTTTAATGCAATTGTTGTTCAATATTATTCAATTATTATTTGTTTTAATATGCTCTGCATGGTTTTAAGACTACTGACCTTTATGATATATCCATATTCATGGATGGCTATTCAAATTCTTCTGGTATAAAATGTTATACAATTTTTCTCTGATTTTAGTTTATCAAACGAGTACTTTTTTTGGCAAGATTATTTAAATTATTTCTTCCTCCTGTCCCGATCTTGTGGCGCACGTTTGCCTTCACGTGTTCCCTTTAAACTGTGTTATAATAATAATAATATTTTTTAATCCAGAGGATTTATTTTGCCTCTTACATTCTTATTTTATTAAGTTTAATAACAATAGAAACTCAAAATTGGACACACACACATT
Organism: Synchiropus splendidus; assembly: GCF_027744825.2. Taxonomy (NCBI): domain Eukaryota; kingdom Metazoa; phylum Chordata; class Actinopteri; order Syngnathiformes; family Callionymidae; genus Synchiropus; species Synchiropus splendidus. The sequence goes on along the minus strand of NC_071347.1, from coordinate 21,063,348 downwards.
TGTATTCCTACCTCTTTGGGTAACTCATTGCTAAAACCTTTCCCCAGCCTCTTCCCCGAACCTAACCATCCAAAACAAATGGCCATCCTGAAACAGGGCTCTGAACCAAACTTCAACCAAACTATTTATTTAGAAGCTTTAATACTGAAATTGAGCCTTAAACAAGTGGCGTCCGACAAAGTGTTCCCACAAAAGCAAAATGTCCTCGCAAGGAAGTGTGTTTACAAGAATTGGTCCCCACAAGTATAGCTACACAAGATTACAAACTGTAGTACCTCATCGTGGACACGTCCTCATGAGACGAAAAAGTCAAGCGCTAAAATTCTGAGAAGCACGTCGGCCTCAAAGATTTCTGCGATGATACCACAGTGAAATTCGCATTTTCACAAGTCGCGTTTCCTAATAAGAGCCGAGCGACTCGGAGACGCTGACAGATTTAAGGGACAGAACAAAAGAGGGTTTCATGTGGCAGATGTGTTTTTTGATGCCGCAACTCAAAACATCCTGTCACTGAATCTACACAGGTGTTGAAACCGAAACCGCACACACGCCGAGCAACACACACACTGAGGCACATCAAACAGCAACTGAAGCGTGTGTTCATGCGTTTACTGAAACTGTCTGTAAAATTTGAGTTTTCTCGTAGGTTGTCGAATTAACCCTTGAGTCACTGGTCTGACCTCACATGCAGTTTGCGTTGACGCCAATCCGACAAGTCCGACAAGACTGAGGACAATGAATGGCAGGGATGGAGGGAGTGAATCACTGAATCACAGAGACCCAACTCGTTTTACTGTGACTCGTGAATTGAGACAACGATTCACTCAAATACGAGTGAGTCACCGAGACTCAAGTTGCCATACATTTCTGAACAGATTTTTGACTGTAGCCTCCGTTGAGCAATAATGACAAAAAAAAGTCATTGCCCTTTAGATGTAGTGCGTTAAGGTTGCAGGGTCAGCAAGCCATCCCAGCCACCCGGGGTGAGAGGCCTGCACAGGTCTCCATTCCCTCACAAATACAAACCTACAGCCACTTTAGAATCATCAACTAACTGCCTTTTTTTGGACTGTGGGAGGAAACCAGAGTGCCGGGACTTTGGTCAAAACTACTCTGGCGACGTCACTGTGGAAAAGCTGTCCAGCAGAGACCAGGGTGCCGGGGTTGGCTGGCTCTCTCCGTACATGTGTTGGGGAAATCAACATGTGCGTGTCACTGTAAGCCTGGCGTGAATCTATAAACTCCTCCAGCGTGTGACTGTAAATACTTTCCATGCTCTGACTGACAGGCGCCCGCACGACACTGCAAAGGATGTGGAAAGTTCCCACGGTGCGATGCAACCTTGGATCTCAACGCCAGAGTCCAACAAGCCCTCAGTCCACCGTTTAATCGATTAATCATTGAGTAAACGGAACTTTATCGAGGTAGTATTAGCAAGTGGAATTTTTGCATATAAGGCTTTCACTTGAGGCACATGTTAGTAGGTAAATACGACCCCTAAAAAAAACATAAGCCACATAACACGCTATATATACCAAGTGACGCAGACAGTAAAGTAGTGACGAAAGCTCACGATACGTCCACACCAAATGTGACTTTGCGACACTTGTCACGTTACTCACACCCAAGTCGTCATTGGTTTCCAGCCACCAAAGTGACTTCCCTCCGCCTCTCTGGGGCGGGTCTAAAGTCAGTCCACCGTCAACATGGCAGATTGGAGCTGGAGAATTGTATCCTTGTATCTTGTCTTTTAAAAGCAACAACATCACTGGGTCCATCAGATCCACCTTCTCTTCCGTTTGACTTCGCACAGTTGATGAATTTATTCCCTTTGCAGCCATTCAGTGTAAAATCTGGGCTCTGATTGGTTAACATGCTGCTTGAAACACACTGAAGCAGTGACTTAGTCGCCCCAACAGTGTCACAGCCCCTGCTCCCATGTCGTAGTGCAACAAAAACATTGGCTTTAATCACATTCATTGTGAACTTACTGTAAGAAGGTCATGTGATCTTTGGGCTTAACAGTGTTGTGTAGTAGCTGCATGAAATGATCTAGTCAATTTTCAAAGGTAACAACAGTGTTGTTACCATCACCATGTCACAGTCTTTGTGACAAGCAAATGAAGCTCTGGATGTTTTAAGCTTATAAAGTTAAAAACAACAAATAAATGTGGTGTTCTGTGTTGGAAATAGTGTGAAGCTGTTTCGTCTTCACTCCAGTCATCGATGGCTGCCAACACCGTGTGTAACTTAGCGATGTTCATGGTTGTCGTTTAACCAGCCTGCTCTCCCCTCCACCGTTAACCAAACTCATCCCTCCTGAGAAAAAAAAACAAACGTCTCCCAAACTGTTCCAGGATGAACTCCTCTCCCAGCTCATTTGCATTGATATGAAATTTGGACCAAAACGTTATAAAGGGAGGTGGGGGGGGGGCGACACCCCTGGGTGATTACAGGGTCACTAGCCTACCATAAAGGAGAATCCCGACACGCCGTGGCCCGCCGCGGCTAGTAAAAGAAGCTCCGCGTCGACTCAGACTGCAGCTCATTGTGTCGGCTATCTGTCGCTACACAATGCGTCGTCTCGGTCTTTGGAGCGAGTGTCAGGGGTTCAGGCTTTATCGACACGGCCTGCGTTTGACCTCTCTGGGAGGGTAGTGATGCAGCTGAAGAGCCCCCCCCCCCCGCAACCCGGGGCCTTTCTTTTCGCCGCATCACTCAGTTGCGGCAAACAACTCTGACTTTCAGTTTCGCATCTTCATCTGATGCATGAATGTGCGCTTGGATTCTTTGGTCATTTCGCACCAGGGGTTGCCACAGCAAGTCCTCCGCCGGAGGCTTTTAGCTCACATCTGTGAACCTCACCGGTTCCTTTCCTTCCCCAGTATTCTTGACGCAACTGCGTCTCATCTCGCCACAAACCGCCTCACCTCCCTAACTTTGTAACCAAACTTCTCCACACGTCCCTGTGATCTTGTCCTTTCAAGTCACTCCGGATTACAACCTTCACCTCAGGCTCCTGAGGCTCTGAACCAGGGCTGCCACACTCTATCACGGCAGAGGCCAAAACATTAAACCTGGGGCCCAACAGAGAAGAGTCTTAGCAACAAGTAAATGCTTGATATTTTAGTCACACGTCGCTCGAAAGATATGCGGCAAAATATGATCCTATGGTTTGGGTTACAATGGTTCCGGAGCCTCAGCCATTTCCACTCTCCCTGCGGATTGTGCTAACTCGCACGATGAAAAGCGCAATGACGTCATGACTCTCTGGCGATAGATTATAGTCAACAACAGCTTTCATTGCATTTATAATCTCCGCTTGTGAGAAAAAAACGTTAAATAACTAGTAATTATATTCAATTTTAATTTGTTGTGAGCATAATAAAACGACTACAGGCAGGATTTGGCCTCCAGGCCTCAAGTTTACGGTCCTACAAAGCTTCTCTTTACCTCCTGCTGCTACTCTGACATCACTCTTTTCTTCACCTACTATTTTTAATGACGATTAACTGGGAGATTCCGTTGATTTAAACATAAGTCCAAGCTCAGTTCATCACTGCGTCTTTTCCTTAACTTACCGAACTATATTGGAAAGTAAAATGCACGCATTGTTTTCACTCTTTTCATGTCAGACTAAAGAGGCGACCCTGGTCTTCACAGCCCACACGGCCGCATCAAGAGGAGCACAATGGCTACCTTGTTAAAGTTAGACCCGCCCACTTTTGGAGCCTCCACCAAACGTCTTCGGCCCCACTTTGAAATGATAAAGATAAATACATGTCAGAAGATTCGGCCGGGCTTTAATAAAAAAGGGATTGTGCGACAGCTGAGCGCTCACATCCTTGAAGCTCAACTAAATTTGAAGAAGCAGCAGGTGTGAAGGCCTCCGGGGTGTGTGAGATGAACACACACACACGCAGCGTAATATCCACACTTTGGTAATCATCTCCAGTCCGCCACAGACCAGCTGACTGGATTCTTCCCTCCCCTCCCCCCGACAAGTCCAACACACACTCACCAGTTCTGGCGGAGAGGAGCGGCCCGGCCCGGCCCAGCTGTGGCTCTGGTCTAATAACCGTGGCCTTCACGCTCGGCCTGTCAGACCTTTATTGCTGCTGCCACAGAGACGTGAAGCAGGAGGGGGAGGAGGGCGGGGGACATGTTTCACTTTCCATCACTGCTGGTGATGACCTCACACCTCTGACCCCAGCATTGTCCGGCGCCTGGCCCCATGTGGCCCTCCGACTGTAACCTTCACCATGATTGCAGGAATGTTTTAGAACTATTTTATTTCACTTTTACTTACGATTACTTTACTTATTAGTTACTTTTGTGTAACTAGTCTGTCGCTGAAATGCCATCCTGGTTTCCACATTAGTAATGAGAAACTATTTAACCATTTATTTCTGAGCACTTAAACGTCCTAATTTCCCACAACTCTATTTTTGCTTTGGGGTATTTCATTGTTTAAATAAAACCTGATTTAGATTACTTTACAATTACATTAAAATATATTTTTTAAATCTTTAACAGTATGTTTTGCATAATAAACCACATTAAATAAAATATATTCTCTGGCATATTAAAAATGTTGTTTTTAATAAATCTCTAAATTTTGTTTTTTAATAAATCTCCATGTCATTTTGTATGCTAAAAATAAATAAATAATATATAATAATAAATAAAATATATATTTTTAAAAATGAGTGCACAGTTTTGAATTTTTCATTTTGAGAAATGAAATCTATTTTCTTTTTTTGCATATGACTCACATATTTATCAATCTAATGAGGGCCTAAAACTGTTTACCAACTGATTTATTAAATAATTCGCAAATTTAAGAGAAAAAAAACGGCAATGAAAACTAAAAAAGGCCTCATAAATGCACAGATTTTACATTGGTAAAATGGAACAGGACACCAGTAGCTTTCTATTCAGTTTGAGAAGTTTGAATTTCTACAGTACATTGTGTCACTTCATTCTGTTTCAATGAATTAACTAGATATTTCCGATTATATTTTAAGTATAAAAGCTTAAAAACACATGTTCTCAACTTAAAAAATGGTAAATCACAAATTGTTATGGTTTAAAAACAGAAAAAAAAAAAAAAACGGCCCGCTGGTTTTCATTTTCATTCATCACTTGTTGCGCTCCAACTGTGAGTGTGACACAGAGAATCGTGTGTGTGTGTGTGTGCATCAGCTCAGTCAGCTCACATCCTTAAACCAACACACACAGGGACTTTGCTGACCGACTAAAAATAATATCTAGGTTACAATGCACCGCCAAGCCCCAAACACAACAAAGTCTCAGGAAGCCGTCTTTTCAGTGCGTTTCCATGGCGACTGACCGCATGTGCGAGTCAGATAGGGGTGAGCGGTCAAGCTAGCAGGCAGGCCGCGTTGTCTCCTCGACGATAATAGGTCTAAAGTACAACGTTGACTTAACCGGGCCCAGATGTGTTGACCACTGCGGCTTGGAGCCTACAGGTCGCGCTGGGGGCACCTGAAGGACTCGGCGGGAGTGAAGATGAACATCGTGTCTCTAACCTCAAGCGTGGCAACAAGAGTGAACCCCACGACCCCAGACTGTGGGCAAGCGTGCTGCCAAACATCTCCTCTTACCAAGTGATCTATTCAGGCGGTTTTACTGGTGCAACTTCACGTCCAAATTACAATTTTTTTTCAGTCCTTTCCAGTCACTGCCAATGACAACCTCAATGCAGTATCTTCCTCCATGCCTCTTCTAGCTGTGACTCTAGAGTCCACCCTGACCTACACACTTCCTCCCTCTCATTTCGTCATGCTTTAAGTCAAACGTGGGAAGCAACCGGAGTACCTCATGACTGCTCAGCTCAAGCTAAATTCACTTATTAAGCAACGTGAAACTGAGTTGCTTTCTTTTGTTTTTGAGAGTTTTGAAATTTTATGACTCAGAATCCAACGGAGTCATCCGAGTTGGCTGCATCACAAGAACACATGACCCCCGGAGGGAGTCATCTGCAGTGACCTGGGGTCATTCTGCCTCGCCATTCATGGGTCTGCTCGAAAACATAATCTCGTGTGGGACATGAATGAAACCAACTGCATGTTGCAATAGCTGTATGAGCCAAAAGTGACTCGTGACTCATGGGTTACTTCACAGAATAACTACTGAGCCATACTTAGACAACTAGGAAACATTTCCATTTGGTTAGCGACTGGCTAGCGGCGGAGAATAAAATGACAATGAAGGACAAGGTTGTGGTTTGAAAGTCCACTACATTCACACTGTGTTCTCACTCTCGGGTCCATTTGGCCCATTTGTGAGTGAACTGGATTTAGGCCCCCCGACATGAGTCAGCAGAGAAGGAGCGACAGTTTGGCCTGGCGCAGCTCAGTTCAGGATACAGGAACCGACAAGACCAGCAAACTCAATGAGCTGTCTCAACAGTACTTGGGACTTGGGACTGCCGGACAAATGGCAGCGTCACACTCAGGGTTTCTGCCGCATCGACTGCGTTTGGCGAGGGCTTCTTACACTGAACAACCAAGAGAGTCTGCCTTGTTACAGAGGAAGTCGCTACAAAATACCAGCTCTGCAGACACTGCCCCCGGTGGCCAGTGTGAGTACTGAAAAAAACGCTACAGCTCTGAAGGCAGAGGCAAGAAGCGGTACCGCAGGGTGTGAAATGGACTTGGTCCCCTGGTGTGAAAGCCCGAAAAGGCAAGGTAAATCAAAAATCATGGTGGCGCTGTTGGCAGTCTGTGATGCTTGAGATGGTCAGTATCAAAATAAACGTGCTGACAGCTTGTATTTCCAGTCTGGCTGTGGGAATCTGTCGGTCAGAGCCCGAGTTATGCTGGCAACATTGAACTCTCATGGCACAGTATGTGAGACTCCACGCCCCCCGGTGGCTCGCATCACTCCAACCCGATCCTCCAGAGGACTGTTCAACAACTACTTACTTCAAATTAAGGCAAGAACATGGAGCAGTTTCAACAGCAACTGAAACAAATCCATCAGAAAAGTGCAGGAGTGTGATCCAACAATAATAGCGGACCATTGAATCCATTAGAGCGGAGAAGCTGTGCAGTGAGCTCAGCGGTGATCTCCTCCGACTTGGAGCAGCGTCATCTCACCTCCAGGTGGAAAGTTGAGCCAAGGTTGAGCTCTGCTTTGTGCGGCTGCAACACATGGTCTCCTTCGAAGCGCTTCATGCAGCTGCACAGAGCACAGGTTCCATTTCAGAAGCCACTACTCTCAGTGTATCACAGCGAGCACAAAGAGAGAGCAGGCCCAAGAGATTCAATGACTCATGCTTGAATGTTGAACTGCTGCTTGAGTTTAAACAGCATGTTGTAAAGCATGGATTGAGACTAGTAAGACGGCCATGTTGTTTTTTGTTTAAATTTGACTTCACTCACTTTGTGGTCTTTTTGCCCTGATTTCTCCGTTTTTAAAAATAATGTTCAGTGTAATATTAAATGACTACATAGGACTATTGTGCATTCTTTTTATCATGACTTGTGTGCTTCTCTAATCTTGGGGTTCCTTGATCATATCATAATTATGGCACTTCAGAAAGCTCAGTTGTTATTATTTAAAAATAATAATAGCAACTTTAAAATGATTATGAGTTCAAACCATCTGATCATTATTTCAACAATCTGTATTTTTTGAAATACTACTTTTCCTCTCAATAATGTCACATCTTAAGATTTTAAGATCAACTTTGTTCACTATTATTTTGTTAATCTCGCAATTATGTTTCCCCACGCTGCCACAACAAGTCAATTAATTGTTAATCTCATTATTTCAATTCAAAAAACGACCTTGTTGTCAATGTCAAAATGATCAATATGTTGTCTAATAATTCTATGACGTCACGCTGTAATAACTGTCTCAATGATGGGTCAATGATGTCACAGAACTTAAAGCATTTTTTCCAACATCATTTTCTTCAACCAAATATTATTTTTTATCTTTTATTTTCCATTTTTCATCTGGACTGGGCTTCATTAGTTAAATAACCAAACTCTATAAGGAACTTTGGTTAGTGGCGATGCCTTCGGTCTAATGTGTGGTGGCGTGGTTCCCTCTGAGCTCAAACAAACGGCAGGTATCAGCCTGAGATCCCGTCGGTGAGTGAGTCGTCCAGCAAGCCAGGGTCAGCTCAGGCGGCTCCACAGCGGGCCGTGCAGCTGTGCTACTGACAGATCTGTGCAGGGCAGCGTGCCGTCGGCCCCTGCAGACCCTCCAGACCCTGGCACATCAAAGCTGCCGGGCCCCCTGAGCTGACCCCCGCCCCCTCCTCCTCCGTAGCCCCCCAGCCGTCCACTTCAAAAGAGCGAAGGGCGCATCGCAGATTCCCATCAAAGGGCCTGGACGCGGCGCTCGCCCACGCAAGCAAGTCAGCCGAGGAGATATGATTAAAAGCACATTACTGAGGAGGGGAGGGGGGGGTCTGGCAAAAACACGGCGGAGGAAAGGCACGGCGTATCACTCTTTACCTTTTTCACACATCCTCATTCAAGTTTTTGGCAGTTTTGTGAACCCTCGGCAGGTGTGCTGCAGTTATGAAGATTAGATGACTGGCAGGAGAGAGAGGCCTTACCACATCGACATCTGTTTTATGAGCCAGCTTTTATCCTTGTCACTGTTGTTGCTAGCGAACGTACAGTTCTTTTAGCCAGATAGCATTCTTGTGCTATGGAGGAATGGTTGTTGGACCTGTAATGTATCTAAGAACATGAGCAGACCGTTTGCTTGAAATGTCATGTGACCACACCTTGCCCCTTCACCATGCCTCTGCCATGCTGCCGCAGCTTCAGCTTTGCAGTATGACGTCACATTTGATTCCTGGGACGCCCTTCCAATTGAACCTTTTACATGTCCAGGAGGAATCTGAACAGGTTTCTCACCTGGACCAGCTGCTTGTATCTTGTTGGCTTTTGGCTCAGCTCTGACTTCACCATGACAGACCAACACAGAGTCTTCATGACTTAAGACACCGCGTGTCGATGTGGTGCCCCACCCTTCCCTCATATTTAAGTGTCTACTGACACTTAGTTGTGCATGTGCTGAAAATAAAACCTGGTCAACACAGGCCTTCAACTCTGGTAGGGAGGGTGTGGAAGCTATAACCTTCAACTAATTGTATTTAAAAAATGAGCTTTTTCCTTCCTATAAAAGAAGCAAATATGATGACATGGGAGCATCAACAACTAAAGAAGCTAGTGGCGCCCTTTAAATAAACACAAAACTGTAGCGACTCCATCACTCACATTTTTAATTTCAGCTGAACACAAAGTCCTTACAGGCCGACAGAGCGGCCTTCATTGTTACCCCCGCCCCACCTCCGACCCTCTGAGGTCACCCTCATAGGTCATTTAATATAAGCCATAAGCTAGGCAGCCGATTCACACCTGAAATTGCCCGTCGGTAGCAGCGAGCGGGTCTGAATGGCGTCTTTGTTGTCTCTGTGGGGGGCTCAGACAGCAGCGCACCAGCCAGCGGCCACAATGAGAGCCTTAAGGCCGGGAATAATTTGACTAAATGCTGGGGATTTGCGAGTGCGGATTATCACCGGTCAGCCACGCAACCCAACCAGTCCCCCCCCCCCCGCCACTGCCAACACCAGTTGGGCCAACAGTGTTTTCGACTGTATCCAGGTCAGCCTGGTTCAGCAGACAGATGACCATCACTTGATGACACTTAATATGTGGCTGTTTCGCACACTCCCCGGACGTCGGCTGTTTAAACCACGATAATCGCGTTGATGCCCCTTCAGGCATAAATTATCTCTTCATTTATTGTGGTCATGCGTCTAGCCGAAAGTGCGCTCCCTTTATCCACCAGGACGCCCAAAACGTCAGAGGAATGTTTTATGGACTGTTGAGAAATCACTCTCCGGCACAAGTCTGCTGCCGTGCAAAAGACGGAGGGGGGGGGGGGAGAGAAGAAGATAAGGGGTTTATATTCTTAAAGGGGGTGGAGGGGGCTTAGAGAGCGCTGTGGCGAATTAAAAAGAATGCCCAGACAGAATTAGTTCCAAGGCAGACTGGGTCCATTCTATGAAACGCAACAATTAGACGGATTAAACGTCGTAACTCAGACGTCACGGTTCCCCGGCACCCTGCGGGATGATTTTGACCGTCGGGTTTACGCTCATGCGAATAAAAAAAGTGAAACCTGGAGGTGAAACAAACATGGACATCAACATCGTGAAGGTGGGGGAGATTCTACATGACAGACCGTCACTAACACTGGAGCTAAGAAGCGGAACACACCGACCACCTGTTGTGTTTGTGTGCGTTTGTTTTCTGCTTCTACAAACGCAGTTTACATAGCAGCTTTGTGAAAGTGATATTGTCATGCAAATATGTGTGTGAACGTACACGTCATCTTCTGTGCATGTTGGTTAAGACTGTGTGCATACAAACACGCAACTTGTGTGTCACAAGCACTTTTAGATTTTTCCCAATTTTGTAACTGAGCTGTACTATTAGTGGAGGTCAGCGTTTTCTGTCCCACAAATGGTGTCACCGGTGGGATGTGACCAAAACGAGCCACCCAAGAATCCTCCAGATCCACTGTTGAGATGCAACTCGCATCCACTGGATGAAGCAACTGAAGAGTCTCAGAGCTTCAAGGCAAAAAAACTTCTGTTGCTTGTCTCTAAACTAGAACACATGTTTCATTGCCACAACACTGTCCATCTCCAACAAGCTTGGTCCAACTCTGTCTCTCCTCTCCGAACCATCTGGCATCCAAAACATTGTCTCCAAAAAATATCATCTGAGTCCAGACTGCTTCATAGTGTCGCTGAACTCTAACGTCACCGTTGTTTCCACCCTTCCTGCACGTTCTTCCTCACGTCCTCCCTCACTGTCTATTACTCTTTTTGGAGTCGTAGATGATACGTGAATGACACACTCTCTTTAAGCTCAATTTCAATATAAAGCTTGCAATGGTTTAGGTAAACGGCTATCCAGGAGTGGAACAGAAACATTCTATATCATCTGAACAAAGCCCTATTTCACCGAACAAAACCACCCGCTCACGAGCGTTTGGCTAGTGTTGTTTCTATCTGACCCAAATCCTTGCTTCTCCACCTGTGTAAAAAGGAGCTTTGTCAAAGAGGCCTAATTGGAAGTGACACACCCTTCACATGTGGAACAGCTCAGCGACTCCACACACGCGTTCTAGTCTTCACCGCGAGTCAGTGTCACGGGAGAGGAAGTGGATGGATATTAGTAAATCAGTTTAGACTCAGACTCTTCTAACTGATCACTGTGAAGTTTCAAACCCGCCGATCTGTTCAAAAGCAACTTGTGGAGTCAAGTTCAAAGTCAAGAGAAACCGACCGTAGGTCGCTCCCCTGGATGGTTCAAGGGAAGACCTACCACTCTGACCTGGAGGTACAGCAACAACAACCCTGAACTCAATGCACTCCTTGCGGAGCGGCTCGTGTCTGGAGAGCCCCCTGAGTGAAACAAAGCAGAGACGGGGTCTGTGATGCAACAGAGCCAGCACAGATGTGACTGAAACCCGATCAACACGCAGACCTGAGGAGGGCTGTGTGGGATCAGAACCGCTGTCGGTCTCGTCACCGTCAGACAGGTAAGTCGGTCTGAACAGTGGCAGCCAACACAGACGCGCTCAGTCAAAGGAGGTGACGGTTGAAAACCACACATACTCTTTGGTGATCTAGACCCAAGCAAGTGTTATTACACATGACGGGTGGACGGTTCACAGACAGTCTTGTCACACCACCTCCCGCACACTGTGTTGATCAGCCTCCAAAATAAACACACAACACAAGATCAGTGTGGAGGATTTCAACACCAAGCAGCGGATTAAACATGCTAGGCAAAAGTGAATTTCACTACCAACCATTTGGAAGTAAACACACTGTGGAATCACGCTAAACGCCGACTGAAAAGCTGGCTAAACTGTGTTAGGTTGGTCTTACAGAACTCCATAGTTCAAGGGGCACTAGTTTGCTTGGGACACATAAAGGCTTGCAAAACACTTCAAAATAACACTAGCTTCCTTTTCCAACGAATACACATACAACTCACTGATACCGTGAAATTAGGTGGCTTTGAACTGCATCTCTCTGTGGGACCCAATGAGGCAACAACCTAAGTACCATGACTCCTTCCTTATGACCAAAGCACTGACACTGTTGGGTTCCTATCACTGAAAGCAAATTGGGTTTGAATTTCAAGGTTTTTTTGGGGCCATGACCTCAGGGGTGCCTCTCATGGAGGAGAAGCTATGGATCTACTTTGAGTCTCTCCCAGAAGAGAGCTAGATCTAAGAGCTAATCCAGACGCCTAGCAGAGAAGACAAGTTTGGCTATCTTAGATCTTCCCAAATAGGAGTTGTAGCTTCTGGCTCTGCTCTTTCTTCACAGTGACAGTCCTAAAACTCTCTTTTTCACTTGTGAGAAAGACCTTTTGAACTTCTTCATATGGTAACAAACACATCACAAACCAGATTCTTTTCTCAGACCGAAACACTGGAAATAGAGGAGGCGATTCTTGTACTAGCTGTAAAAGGTCCATCAAAAACTGCAAAAACCAGAGAGGATGTTCCTGGGGTCACCAAGTGGACAACCTTTCGGTCGACCCACACTCATGCTTCTGAAGGCGTTGCCATTTTCCATCGATCCACATTCGTAGATGAACCCATGTAGGAAAAAGATGATCTCAGAGAAAATGATCTGTTTATCCAGGTCTTTTAGTACATCCTCCACAAACCATAAAACAAGTGGTCTTTTTTAAGTTTGTGTTCATTTTGGAAAATGATTGAAGGAGCTTGTCAAGTCGCGGAGCTGCCTGCTCTTGATTTGGGATTGTTGGTATTAGTAAAGCCATCAATCAAGCGCCCCTAAATTGGCACTTTCTGGTCATGACATCATCTCTGCCGATTCCTGAGGAGGGTGTCACATGATATCCCTCCATAGGAAAACCCAGCAGGAGCCAGCGATCCGGCTGTAAGTGGTCACATTAGCTGTTAGTTGGACCATGAACTGCGAAGTCCACACACCCATTTGTAGAGTGGCAGCGACTTAAAATTAAGAAACGGTTTGGACTGAAAACAAAACTCCAACGTGTGTTAATGGCTGCAGTTCGTTCGACTTAAGTGGCTCTCTCATTTCGCCCCCTCTCGCCCTCCCACAGGTCAAACCCACTCGGACCCTCTCCTGGGTATTTAGAGTAATTGCTCGTGGCAGTCAAGGTGTCTGCGAAAGGGCCTGTCATAAGCAATCCGTGGGCATGAGTAGGGGCCTTGTGCGAGAACCTAATCCAGTCAGTCAAGCCAGAAAGACGGGCGAATGGGATTAAGCATGTGTTCGCTGCTCACCAGGAGAAAAAAAGTTGGTTGTGTGGTCTTTTAATGCCCCAAAAACTGTACTGGGGAAAAAGGGACATTCTCAGCTTCATGAATGAAATGTGGACCGGGCATTTATAGGGGAGCAGAGCTGATCAGGAATGAGTGCGGCAGTCAGGAACCTATGGAGAATTTGGGGGTGTCTGTGGTGGTGATGATGAATGGAGGATTGTCTCTGTGGAAGGTAGGTAAAGGTTGTCATTCGGATATCGGCCAGTACTTTTAAAACAACCAGACCATGGTGACCAGGAACAAGTGGGGGAACAAGTGCAGGGCGCTCACTTATGTGCTGTGGGGCATCCAAGGCCCTGTATGGTAGTGAAGTAATGGGTATCTGTCTGTCTGTACTGTTGGGGTAAGTTAGGGCCTGATCCCCCTCTCTGGATCTCCTGGGCAACGGTGTCTCACGCTAGGAGACCTGAAGCACCCAGTCACCCCAAGGAACCTCAGATATTCACCCAGTAGGACTCAGATCAGTTAGAAGGTTGTTCTGGACTCAAGTTTGCTGGGTCCCGCGGGTGTGTGGCTACACAGAGTGAATCTATGACAGGCATTTTTCATCTCACCCGGCCTGATGTGGCCCTGGTATTAGCTCTCGTGGACTGTCCAGAACGAGACAGCAGGTCTCCGTTTTTGTTTTGACACCATTTCCTCGAGATTCTCCACCCACCCCCTCTGTTTCACCCAAATACCATGTTCTCTGACAGACGGGACAAGCAGACAGACAGGAACTAAGAGGCCAGAGACCAAACCATCTCTGCGGCGCGGCCACTTCGCTCAGACGCAGCAATAAGCACTGGAGCCCGCGGCCCCTCCAGCCAGACTTGAGAGGAGACGACTTAAAGTCCTAAGTGTTTGGGAAACAGGCCCATCAATGTCAAAGCCTTTTATTGCTTTGGCTTCCTATTGCTTTTCCCTGCTTGGGGGTCAGAGCGAAGCGACTCGTACTTTCATTAGTCATCATAACCCCGGCGATGTTAGTGTGCACACACCAGGAACAGCCTCAGATTAAAAGTGGAAGGATCATGGGTCGGTTCGGGGGTGTGTGAGCGTAAAAGCAACTTATTGCTTTGATTACTTCCCTGCAGCAGCGGAGGGATCAGATAACGAAACACAACCACTGTGACTGCAGCGAAAGGGCTCCCAGATTTTTCCTCAATCCTCAAAGAGCTTTCCTTTACGTTGTGGACGCTGCGTTAACTGCCACACTCCATCGCTGAGATGGCTCCCTGCTCTGTGCACCACTCATTTGCCTGCACCCCCTCATTGTTTGTCCCTCCGCCACTGCTAGTTCCATTAGCAACGACCCTCGCTGCTCCACCATTTCTATTCTGATGACCCAAATAAACACGGAGACTTCAACTCTTCTCCCAGATTCAGACGTGGGGCGGTGTTTTCCTTTCTCCTCTCTAAACTTGGGCTCCAGTCCGACGAAATTACAAGTACAAATGCAACCACATTCAGTTAGCATACAGACAAACGCCGCAATTGAGGAACACAAACTCACAGTGTAGGAGTAAATTACATATATCTAGCGCATAACCTCACGATATGCGGCCACACTGAGCTCTCTGTTGATCAGCTGCTTCTCACACCATCGCCATGAAACTGACATGCCCTGCACCCTCCAGCGTATTTAAATAGCTCCTGATGTTCAGACTGTCGCATCCATTATGCAGAGAAGCAGGAGGCTCCTGGTGAGAGGGAAGTCTAGACCCCCTTAACTTTAGGTGCTGCCCACACTACCTGACCTCAGACAGACAGATGAAAACAGAACAGAAGCGATAGCTAATAGCCAATTTTAAACTTGTTAATGAGAAGAATAAGGAGTTCTTCAAGGGTCACTGGGGGACGTCTTGCTCACTCACTACTTTGTATCAGGGTCACCACAGCCAGAGGCACATGTTTAACTCAAAAATGAAGGCAGTTGGGACTAATGGCTCTTCTTCAGGTGCTCAAGTGAGGGCACCTTCATCCTCCTTGATGACGTCTACTCCGTCTACCACAGGGCAGATTAACAATTCCATAGAGATCCACACACTGAACTCTCAGTGTGAGCTATCACACGGTGAATGAACGTATGACGTCACGATAGCACAAACATCCAAGCAGAGAAACAGCTCTCGCGACTTCTCATGCTGGGGCTCCTCTGTCTTCCGCGGTTGTCATAACATTGTTTTTCTCTAGACATGGCAGAAGGACTTCTGAGTGAGATGTCTGGCCGAGGCGTGTGTGCGCTGCCTGCATGTCACCGACTCACTCCGTGTAGCCGAACTGCCGCAGGACGAATCTGCTCTCCCGTGTTGTACAATATCCTGTTTGGACTGGAGTGGCTCCCCCCCTCTCCAGCACCTCCCGTTCCCTCCCCCGAAGTCACACAAACACTTGCTACTCACTCGCCCAGACATCCCGCCAGAAAATCATTTGGCTTTTGCTTGTTACTCAGCCCACACTTCTGCAGCAGTCATGTGAGGCTGATTTCACTGGCTTCTCTGTGGGTGTGTGTGCGCGTGTGTGTATGGGTGCGTGAGTTGTAGCGATGACGTATCGGACACACTGAGCAGGAGTGTTGCATCATCATCTCATAAAAGCCCAACAATAACACTTTACCTCCTAATGAAGTGTCTGACAAAGACACCAGAGGCGGTTTGAAGTAAGAGCTTCATTGCAGATCCAAACTGACTGAAACACTACTGTGCAACTTTTTGTGTTGTGTTGGCCCAGACTGAGTCAAGTCCTGAAAGCATACAGATTTTCCTATGACAGTATTTTTTTTAGTTAAAAACCTTTGCAGTACCAGTCAAAAAATTGTTTTCCTCACAGTTGATTCAAAAATATACTTTTCACTCTTGAAATTTTAGTCCACTGTTTTTTTTTTTAAATCAAGTGTTCATATTTTCCCGTCAGCCTATTTTATTTTTTATCATATAACTTAACATTTTTAACATCAACGAGCAAGAGGTTTTGCTGGGTCTGTATTATTGTTATTTTATTTTATGAGGTTTGACTGCTCTTCCAGTTACACACGATTTTCCGTTTTTTTTCACGTAGCTCAACCAGTATAATATTATTAATAATAATCATCTTAATAATTAATTAACATTCTGGTTTTTAATTTCAGCTACAACAAATCTATCAGCAGTCGATAGAAGAAGGTTCACGGTCCTCCAAACTAAGGAGTGGAGTCACTACCCACAAGTGGACCAGGAGTTTCAACTGGGCCTCTACATATCAGACTCCATTCCACAAAAGCTCAGGTGACTTCTTGATACAAACCCTTGCCACTTCAAGCACCACAACTGACTAGGCAAGGTCGGCCTCCCACTTCATACCTGACTATTGCTTCATCTATTTTCCACTCTGTTCCTGCCATGAAATCCATACAAACACATCAACAGTAAATTCAAATCCTTTTCTGTCAGTGTGAGACGCACTTGTTAGAAGCTTGTGTTTGTGTCGGTCCAGCGTCAACAACAGTCCGACCGTCATTCATAAAATAAATGCCGGAAAAAGTCTGGTCTCCACCAGAGTGTGTGTTCCAGCTCTCCAGGAGAGGAGAGCTGTGTCTCCTTCCCGTAAGACTCCCACACACACACACACACACCTTGCTTCCCAACACAGCCTTTCCTGACACACAACTATTCCAAACTGTCCAGATGCCAGACTGGGACGGTCGGTGAGGAAAATGAGCGGGAAGAACCTGACCTACAAACGTGGAAAATAAACACAGACACACTCCAGCCGCTCAGGCTTTTGTCTGCACCGAGATGGAGCGTGTTATTGTGCAACACTATTTATGTTTCCACGGACGTTTGACTTTCATCTGCGTGTTTTCACTGATGCCGAACGGTGGAATGTTGCTCGGGTTAAAAGTTATTTTGGAATTTTGTTGACTGAATAAAGCTGTTGATTTAGTGAAGATAACATCTCAGACTTTGACCATGATCAGCCACAGTCTGCGCCTCAGCACTGTGTCTCCCTCAGAAGACTGACAGCAGCAGTGAAGGTCTCTGGGAGTCATCCCTGCTGGACCCTCGAGCTGCACTTGTTTCCCTCCTCGAAACGGATCGGAGGCCTACTGTTATTCACCGAAGTTCTCCAGAGTGATAGAGACGGTCTGCAGGGAGCTAAGGCTCAACAGCACAGCCTGCTGGCCACAGACGGAATTACACCCCTGACCTTTGAGTCGCTTTAGAAAATCCCTGACTATAATCGGTCAAAAAAAAGGAACTTACAAAGAAAAGCTGCATAAATTTACTTCGAATACATGTTGACATAATGAACCACAGTGTTACGACCACCTGTCAGGAAGGCATGCAACTTTTACAACCCGACCCAACAGTTGGTGACAGTGGGAGGCCGAGGAAGGGTTCGCGAGGGGAACAGCAGATGGGAAGAAACTGTTCTTCAGCAGGAGGCTACTGATCCCAGCCTGCTGCCTCAGGAGAGACAGGTCGGCTGCACTCCTGCTGTACCTGCATGTGCCCCTGAGAGATCATCGCGTAGTGGACAAGCAGAATCTGTCCTGGTCAGAGACATCAGCAGCAGAATACCACACAGTGATGGAGTCTGACTGTGCCACACTGTGTTCTCCAGTGTTTTTACGCCAGTCAGCAGTGGTCAGTACCTGCTGGAGCGGGTCCAATGCATCGTGTTTCGAGTGGACCAATACGTTTTTTTCTGATCCCTCTAACTGCTCAGTGTCTTCCAAGATACTACGTAGCTTCTTCTAAGTATTTAAGTAGTACGGCCCTTTAAATCATCTTAAGTTGGTCTAAACATCCTCCTTTAATTCACCTTCTCCAGCTCCGCTCTTATTATGCTTCATTTTTTGGTAGCTTCTTGAACTAGTAGGCTGGTCACCAGGTAGCTCCTCCCATGACATGTCAAGCAATTTTCTCGGAAGAGTGGTGAACTGGACCAGAAGTTGTACTTGGTCTTTGCATCTGCCTTCGACTGTCATCACATCCTCTTTCTTCAATGAAAAGACTTCAAACTTTTGAGCCAAGCTCTTCCTTTGGCGTCCTCCATAAAGCGGATACTTCAACACTCTGGAGCGACCTCTAACTTCGCCTCTGCCTTCAGATGGTGGAACCTTGGGAGTGTCTCCCTTCCACTTCGTGTCCATCAACCTTTGCTAGAAGTCATGCATCTTCAGCTGACCAGACCCTCCAGAACCCACTGTAGTAAGCCCTACCAAGGAGCACAGATCTCCAGGTAGATGTATCTCAACTGACTATGTTGCACACTACCCAAAAGAGACCTCCTGATGAACCATTTGAACCATTGACATCAACCTTGTACGGACCCTTACAAAAGACGACATCACTCCATCTCGACAGCTTCCTCCGCTCTCAGGGGGTTAACACAGAACAAGCTATACGTCCTGTAACTTAACGGATTGTTTTCCGGCTCCCACGCTTGCTTCGCTCTGATCCCTTCAGACCCACGCTCCTACATTCCTCCCCAAATCCTCTAACCTGCCTTGATACTGAGGAATAAAAGTGGGCCGTAAAATTACTCAAGTTAACTGGAAAAGACGTTTACAGCGAATGCACACTCCCTGAATAAAGGGAGCGGCCTTTCAACACGACTTATTTACAGGGTTAGTGGTCCCATTTACTGCCGGGGCCTCTGGGGGGTCTTTGATTTTAAACCCCGCTCTATATGGCTCCCATTAACAGCCATGGAAAAAATACACAGGGGGAATAAAAGGAAGCGTGTGAGGGAGTGTCTCTGTGAATGAGGAGGATAAAAGTTATGGATACAATGAAGAGATTAGTCACTTTCCATGGAACACATCAGCTTCCTCCTTTTGCACAGCAGACCACAGACAAGTGGGAAAATATATACATCCAAATGAAGCCCATCACGCACCAAGTGAACTGAATTCATTGAGTTTCGGGACATGACTGAAGGAACATGATCGCACGTACGAGCATGAGTTCCTCAGCAGATGAGAAGTGGGGCAGAAGGACAGTCAAGGTGGAGTGGACGGCTTCTCACTGGCTACGTGCTCAGGGCAATGAGGAGGAGGCCCTGGGGCAGACCTGGGAGGAAGTTTGATCCGAGAACACCTTGGAATTCTCCAACAAGGTTCTGGCCATTTGAAAAACAATAAAATGCTAATTCAATTGAAAATGAATTATCATCATGCTAGCTCATTTTTAGAACAGCGAAGCCATATATGGTTCAAAATTAGGTCAAATAACATTATGGCATTTCATTATTCTATCTACTTTAATATCAAGGTCTTAGACAGATAAATTTTACTTAAAAATAAGTATGGTTATTTTACATTTATGCCATTTAAAAAATAAAATACAAAAACTAAATTATAGTATTAGTATTTTTATGTTAATATACAACACATTTTTCTCTATATTAAAAACAAATTAATGGCAACTAATTACTTAATAATGTAATGAAATCAATGTGTGACATTGGAAAACAAATTTGGTGAAATAAATGTTTTTCAATTTTTCAGTACATCATAATTATGATTTGAGACAGAAAATCAAAACTAAAAAAGAGACTGATGAATGAAATAATGATAATAATATTAATAATATTAATAATAATAATAATTGTATAACAAATATTTACAATGTAAAAATACTTTATCTGTCCTACGAACATAATCTATGCACAGTAGTTCCTTGATTTTTAAAAACTGAAAAATATAAGTTGCTTTCCAGCAAAACAAAAAGGTTAAAAAACTGTCAAACAAGGGCCACAATACTGTATATACATAGGAGAAACTCTGACCAACTCCAATCCCTATAATCGATGAGTCATGAATGACCTCTGGCGACCTTAAATTTTACCTGAACAAAAAGTCGTCACCTGTAGAAACAGCTGACATAAACATAAACGCTTCATGTTTTCCATCAATTAAAGCGGTCACACCTCCCCTAAGGTTCCTTCCCGCCTGGCTACTTGATGTTAATGTAGTATTCATGCCGTTTCCAAAGTCAACACTCTGACCACTTCCCTCTGGTGGCAGTGGTGGAAACACGGTGGGGGGGTTCCTCCAGACGGGCTGTACATGGAAACACCTTATCGTGCGGTCAGAGAGTAAAAGCCCCTTAACTGTCCACTCACTCTTCAGGACGGGTCAACGCCCTGTGAGTGTGAAGGGGGACGGAGGGGGAAACCACAGGGCTGTGCAGGCAACAGCCCCTCTGTTCCTCTCCGGGGCTGGAACAGAGGGCGCTCTCATGAGGCTGCTGCACCTGGAACAGACATCAGAGGACGAGCTGGTGGCAACATCGGCCGCCACACCTGAACAAACCCACATCAGAGGCTTGGCCGGGCCGGAGAGCGTCAGGGACGGCTGCTGAGCAAACAGGTGCTGCTACAGAACTCTGGACAGAAAAGGAGGAGCGACCGAGTATTTTCACAGGTGCTGCAGGCAGCACCAGGACAGGAAGTTGAACTGAACCGGAGGCGATTTTCAAGAATCGATTTGTACTCTCGGATATTCATCTCCATACTTCTAGAGGCCAAACTCACTTTTATCTCGCCTTGAATCACCCTGACTTATGAGGCGCATGCATGGATGTGATTCATCGGTCATTTCTACATGACTCTGTGTAGAATCCGGCTTTAAGTGCCACTTAGCCAGTTGAGAACGTTGGAGGAAGAGGGGGGGTTCTGCTCAAGAGACCGTGAATGCATTTCAGATTTCCCCTCTCGACCCGACTCCGTATGTTTAAAACATTCCATCACTGCGAGAGTACAGTGCGGCGGACAGGCGTACAGAAGCGCTGCACAAAAAGTCAATTTGTTGAGAGCCTGGGCGACAAAAGGCGCCAGTTGCCCGGCGCGGAGAGGCCCCTCACTTGAAGAGGACATGATTCATGCGTGTCTGCCTGCACTCCCGCAGCGCTGCGGGGGGGGGGCTCTCATTGTTTATCTCCCACCGGCTCATAAGAGGGGAACTAATTAAGAGCGGTCTGCAGGTGGTCCGAGCTGGGAGGAGAGGGATCTGACCACGCCCCCTGGAGGACAGAAAAGCCTCGATGAAAAGGTGGAAGAAGTGAGCAGCTCTGAGCCTCCGAAACAAAGCTGAGACCAAAGAAATCTATGTCTTATTGCCTGTTGATGAGAGGACTTCATGTTTGCTAGAGATATGCAAAAGGGGCTGAAGCTAAAAGAAAATATCAGTTGGAGTCATAGCGCCCCCCTTGACAGCAAGTCGTGGTTTGATCCTGACACTCAGAAAGAGCATCCTCTCACGCACGTCACAGATTTATATCATCACTAGCTCCACCAAGAAGGCCACAGCTTTGTCGCATGTGTTGGCAAAATAACCCAAAAAACACACTGATTTCAATGATCTAGAATAATCTTAGGTTCATGAACACAACTCACTATAATCCCGTCCTATTTGTGGAGCTCCACGACCAATGAGTTTCATGGATGTAAACATCATTGTGGCATTAACTGTCTTCAAGTGAACGTCTCTTTTCACTGCAATAACAAATACAGATGACTAAATCGCGGCTCGTCCTACACTCCTTTCTCTTCCCAGTTCCAGCCCTGCTACACAGTCACCGAACAAAGTGCCAAGCTGTTTGGTTCACACACACTCAGATACAGAATCAGAGGAAATCAGTGTTTAAACATCGCACGCCTCATTTAGACAAGAGCCGCACAAACAAACAGCGAAGCCACGGCAGAGAAACACAAATACGGTGAACATCAGCTTCGTTTTAGTTGTAACACTCTTTAGACAGAAACCATCAACTAGTTAATACTGGATCCAAACAAACTGATTAGGAGGGAGGGTGTGTTTTCGGGAGGAGTTGAGAGGATGATTGAAAGTGGGTGGGCAGGGGCAACTTCCTTCCAGTGATGTCAGGGTGTGTGGTACGAAAAGACACACATACACACACACACCGACCCGGCGAAGACAAACAAACAGTTAAACTTTCCAGCAGAAAGATTCGCACAGTGAAAGCGAGATGGTACCAGTTGATAGTGACAGGAGAAAAATGTTTTACATCACTGCAGTCCAGTCTGCGGCTCAGGATCAGACCGAAACCACAGCGTCCCCGAGGACCATGTTGATGACTTCAGAGCCCTCTAGAGAGCAGCGTCTCTCAGAGGTGATGATGAGTGTCACAAGATTGTCTGACTTAACCAGTGGAGGAAACAGAAGAGGAGACTTACTGCGTGCTCTCCGTCATGGAGGTCAACGGGACGTCCTCGTTCATGTAGTCCAGGTCTTCATTGAAGCTGTTGGCTCGAGAGATGTCGATGGACATGCTGTTGTCCAAGTTCTTTTTGACTGTTGAGGAGACATTGGACCATGTTTTAAAGTTGACAAAATAAAAAGGTTGGGTTATTGTAGGTGACCTAGCAAACAGTAGGGGCGGTGAAGAGCACAACATGCAGGAATAGCAAAGTTTGTTTTTTTTTTCTGCAGTGTTGGTAAAGATGGACAAGAGTGAGGTACCTGGGGAGGCGGGGCAGCTCAGAGTGAAAGACGACCAAGAGTGAAGAGGAGCGCCTGACGTCATGCAGAACGAAGCAGAAAGAGAACATGTGAAGAGGTTCACTTTGGTTTGGTATTTCCTGTTTTCAGTCCACAGACATGCGCTAAATATGAGAGCGACCGGAACTAAATACTAAAATACAGTAATGGCAGTTGCCTATTGCAAAACAACAATGTTGGGGGGGGCTCTGTAGTCATGTGACCAAGGGCACAATTAGATCCAGCACCGGGACAAGAGGTGAGGGACACACTGAACAGGTGACCTTACACAGATAACTCTCACCCACACGCTTAGGAACAATTTAGAGTGTCAGTTTGTTTTTGGCCCACGGGAGGAAACCGGAGTGTCCAAAGGGGACACTGCACAGCAAGAGGCTACAGCAATTTTTCTTTCTGCCAATAATTTGATGAAAGTAGTATTAAAGTAGTACTATCCAAGCGTTTCAGAAAGTGTACCCATTTGTAAACTGAAGTGTGATATCTGTATTCTGTCTCGAACGTACCTCCACTCAGAAAACAACAGCTCAGGATTGCCACAAAGAATGGAGGGCGAATCTGCATCTCACAACAGAATGACTATTTAAATCTAAGAAAAAAGCCATTCACAGTGTGTTTTGATGTGAAGCCAGATAGCAGGAGGAGAATGAATGTGACACACAGATCCAGGTTCAGGTCAGAGGCGGCCGCTCCGTCAGGACATGAGGTCATGGCCCAGCGGTGGTTGCCGCCCCGCTGAGTGAAAGGTTAACGACGTGGCGATGTTATCACGTGCACATCATTCGCACGTAGGTCGCCACTTTACTGAAGTCAAAAGCCTTCACAGCGCTGCCCAAAAAGACAGCTGTTTGTTTTCTGAATAGAAAGTTAAATAACATATAGTTCTAAGTTTCTTATATGTATGAAAGTAGCCAAATGTGTCTCCTGGCCACCTCATGTGTGATGCTTCCAACTGGGAGGAGGCCCCGGGGCACACCCAGGCCACTCTCTCTCTCAGGTGACCTGGGGCTACTTTGGGCATCGTGGAGCTGAAGGAACCTACTTTCGATGTTGACCCTGCCTTGACCTTTGACAGCTGGAATAAGATTCAGCTAGCAAGTCTCGGATTTGCTGTTAACTTTTCTTTCTAAACTCTGCGAGCGTAAACCAATTAGAGCTCCGAGATGACGCCTTGAAGCGCTCACTAAAGTGTAGGAAAATACAGTGTTGAATTTGTATTAGATATATATAGATTTACTATTACTGGGGAGTTTATTTTCCCATACTGAAGTCACCTTCAACTAGGAATTATAACCAACTACAGCTCATGAATTCGTACTCGACATCTGACCAACCGTCCTTGATCTCAGTTCAGTGACCCTCTGTGATGCTTTTGAGGTGAAGGGGTTTATTAGACTAGTGTCATGACTGTTTCAGATTCCCACAGTCCAGTCAGATGGGCGTGGCAGACAGGTGGGCGGAGCCTGAAAAACAATGACCTGCTTACTCAGACCACCCCATAACTGTCTCCTGTAACATCCAAAATCTCCAGCCCCTCAACCACTAATGCTCTCCCATCATCTGTCCCCACTGTCCCCACTGCCACCGACCGTTTGGCAAGGCACCAGGCAAAGAAAACAGAGCGGGCCCAGGCTGGACAATGGCCTCACCCATTGGCACTGGTTGAGTCTACAAGTCAGACTCATTAAAAGAGAGTCTGGACCACATCAGAAACTCGGCCTGGCTGATGAAGCAGGCGTTTTTAACATTTCAGGACTGTGACGGAGAATCCATTGAAACCGCTGTGTTCAAGAGATTAATGTCATCAGAAACCACAAGTTTCATTTAAAGTTGTTGACTGTGATCGAGGAAGGTTATGGTTGATACATCACAATAGCTCAAACATTTTAGTACCGTATTTTCCAGACTACAGAGCGCACCGGAATATTAGCGGCACCCACCAAATCTAAGAAGGAAAATGGATTTTTTAACGGGGTCCAGTGTCGAGACTGACTCATGAAACAATCTTGCCAATGTTCTGAACTCCAGTCATGAACTCCTCACATCTTATTTACATTTAAAGTGTTCAGAAAGTGCTGTTTTCACCCTCCAGTAGATCGTCTCCGTTAGCAGAGCTGTGGACACGCGGGCGAAAACAGCGCAATTTGAGCGCTTTAAAGGTAAATAAAACGCCCGTGATGTCATCGGTTTGATGTGACGAGGCTCAATATTTTTGCCAGCAAAGAGCATGCTCATTAGACTCTAAAAACTGGGGATGCTGCGAGAGACAGGGAGAGCACTCAGCTGAAGCAGCTGTCTTCAACCTCTTTCATGAAAGTTCTCACTCTGGACGGTTGCAAACGTTTCAGATTCAGGTGGTGGACCGTGAACACTGCATCTGACACACACAAGACTGCAGCGGATTCGGCCGCGGTTGATTCCGTCTTAAAACGACACCTGAGAAAGGCTGCTCATCTGGCGCGGTGAAATTAATAATTATTTCTCGGGCAATATGCTTCGCGCAGACTGAAAAAAGCTTCCACATTTGACACGCCGTTGCCAAGCGAGTGGCGCGTCGGGAGGGAGGAGCGGACGCATCACAAACCGCGGGCGGTGCCTCATCAGAACGGCTGCTGTCACATGTGATCGGATTTTGTGACCGGCAATGACAGGCAGTGGTCGGCATTCACAGACAACGAGTTCAGCCTTTCATAATCGGTGGCCGATTGATTGGAATATCCCTGTAAAAATCAATATATTAGCTGCATCGTTTTATAAGCCGCAGAGTTCAGACCGGGAGAAAAAAGTAGCGGCTTATCGTCCGGAAAATACGGTATTCTGAAGCCCACGCCAGACAGCGTCAGCGAGTTTAGATGGAGCTTCCACCCATTCTTTGGGCGAGAAAAATAATTGAAAGCTTAAAATACTGCAATCCAGTGGAACACTCCTTTTTTTAAATCAAAATGAAGCTTGTAAATGCAATCTGCATTTCTCTTCAATGTGAGAAAGTCAGCAGTGGTTCAGCAATGAAGGAGAGGCGGAGGGCAACTCACCGGTGTCTCTGAAGACTCCAGTGATTCCTGCGGAGAGAAGTCACATTTACAGCTGGAACATATTCTCCCATGGATGTTGGATGAACGCACGGATCAGAAAAAAGGATTCAGAAAACAACACATTGTATTTAATATAATAAAATTAATGTTATAAACACTATTTTAAAGCTGAAAGCGACCTTTATGAAGCATAAAAGAGGGGTTCATAAATGAATTGTGCGTGTAATTTAAACCGAACTCATTTAAAACATCTTTGGTTATTTCCCTTCTTTCTTCTCTCAAAAGTGAGTGGTGAGGTCACGCGAGGTCGCCGGTGGATCATGTAACCGCTGGTTGGAGCTAAGCACAGCCTGAGGTTGTACTGATGCAGAGATCCAGCCGGTCTGTGGCTCAGACAGTTGACACTCAGTGGCCAGGATCATACGAAGCGGTTGTGCGTGTGTGTGTGTGTCTGCGTTCACATCCGACAGACTTCCGCCACTTCACACGGCTTTATCCCTCGTCCTCGTTTCCTTCATTAATCGCTGCCATCTTGCTTTTAACAAGTTCTTCCTCGGCCAATCAAGAAGAATCATCAAGAGTTTTACAGTTTGAGATGATTCTTGGGAAGTTCCATCCATCCAATGATTAAAAACGTGTCTTGATATTTCACTGGTGCGTTTCCCCCCGTCATCTTCTTAACAAGATTTCCACTCGTAAGTGGTCGCTGTGTAGCTGATGGGTCGCCCTTCATGTGAGATTTAAGTCTCCATCTTATGTGACAGGAAGGAGCAGTAAAAGAGATACATTAACGCTCAGATGTCTGGGAGCTCCAACACAGGAAGTCAAGTGTTTGGGCAGATCCTCATGAACACGGCGGATGTTACAGCTGCGACGAGTCTAGTCAGACAGAGGTGCCTCATGGAGTCTAATTATAGTCTGCATCATTTCAAACATTCCACAGCAAAAGTTTACATCCACAGTGGTTCAGATCTTCACTGGATGTACTGAAATTTCAAATAAATAAGGGACGTCAAACACAAACATCAAAGGAGAATTCTATTTTCCTTTTATATTTGTCTTCCACTCATTAGAGGTCGCAGGGGCAGAAGCCAAGCTAAAGAGGTCGAGACCTTCCTCTCTCAAGAATCGTTTGAGGTCCAGTTTGTCCTGGGTCTGCCCCCTGCCCTCCCTTTAGTGGCTAAGAAGGTGTCAAGAGACTGGATGCCCGAGCAACCTGAGCTAGCATCATTAGCACCTTCAGAGAAACAGAGCCGGTCGTACCTTGAACAGAGTCCCTGGGCTCGTCCAGGAACAGCGAGACATCTTTCTTCTCCGCCGAGTCATCGATGTGATCGTAGGTGATCTGAGGTATGGCTCTGTCGGACGCCACGCTGATGGAGCCGTTACCCCGGAACGATTTGAGTCGCCTCTTAGGTCCTTTTTTCTATCCGAGAGGAAATTTTATGGATTAAAGTACGGAAGTCGAGGCACGTCAGAGTCACAACAGTAGCGAGAAGTAGTTTAACCTCCCATGCTTGCATGGCTTGATGCCACTTTTTCTCAGCTGATACCGATGCTGTAGAGGTCACGCACAAATTCTTCTTGACCTGATACCCGATAACCATCCCTCCTTGCGACAACACGCCTGTGTGTAGCATGTTTCCCACACCACTACACTTGTTCAATAGGACGTTGAGTCGGAGTGTCAGAAAATACAAAGAAGAAGTCTAGACCTTGAAACGACACCGTAGAGCAATGTCAAAGTGTGTTCCAGATGGTTACTGACAGTGACATACTTTACATGGACTTGGTAAATTGGTAAAATGTATTTTCAACAATAAATAGATTACTATTACATGTAATGACTATAATCCTAGATGTTGATATATCCTGGATATTTGATTTATGTATAGACTTAGAAGCAGAAGAGACTGGAAAAGTATACGTGTGAAATTCTAGAGGAGCATATTATCTAAATTAGTCACAGGTTTGAGAGAAGTACAGATTTTGTTTGGTCCGTGTGACAAATGTTTGCTCCATGAGAACGGCAGGGGTGACATCATCATACACTGCTTGTCTAGGGGACACAAAAGCAGCGAGTCATCCTGGTGGAGTCAGACGGGAACGGGGAGGCGGGGTGGGGTGGTGTGGTCTCGGCACCAGACGTGTGTGGCGTGTTTGTGGGAACTCAACTTGCTCTTTTATGTCACGCGTTCAAACGTACTGTGAGTGGGAAGTGGGCCAGACGTCTGCAGATGCAGGATGCAGCGTCAGAGTTTCACCACCCATTTAGGGAAACAAATTTCCTGCTCCGCTTCATGACCTCATGTGGCCTTCACCTGTTTGGTCAGCGGTCGAGAACGCGAGCGGAGACTGACTTACCGACACGTTTAGCTTTCTGACGTTGGGGGTGGGGGTCTCAGAGTCCGCTGTAGTGACAGGCTCCGGGGTTAGAACGTACATTTTCCATGTGACGGCACAGCCATCAGGTTTTTCTGCAGCATAGCACCTCCAAAGGGTCTGAGGGAAACCATAAGTCAGGGAGAAATTGACTCTACGGTCCTGACAAATGATTCTGTGATTTACCTGTATGAGCGAAGCAGCAGCAGGAATCTGTCTGTTGAAGTGCTTCTGCCTCTGCTTTTGTTGGACCTTCAGCGCAAACCCTGATCCCAAGATCCCCTGAGGACAGATACCAGCAGTCAGTCATGGAGTCAGGTCGACGATAAAGTCAGAAAGTGATAAGTACAGCAGGCAGAGCGAAGAAAGAGATGGCGAAGACACTGAAGCACGAGGCGATGGCCTTGCCGATCCACGTCTGAGGGATCTTGTCCCCGTAGCCGATGGTGGTCACAGTCACCTGCACACAAGGAGGAGCTTGAAGAAGTTATATTATAAAAAACATAGTTTATATTTGGGAATAAACAAAAATTCCTGTTCTTGAGTGGCTTCCTTATGGCACTCTGGTTTCCTCCCACAGTCTAAGAAAGGTAAACTGAAGACTGTCTCAGTGTGTGTCTGAGGGGTTGGTTTTCCTAGAGTGCCCTCCCTCATCACCACAGCAAGAGGAGACTCCCGCCAACCACAAGCCGGTAGAGAGATAGAACACTGCGGTGACTTTGAGTCAAGTGAACACTGTGTCTGATTTTCCAGCAGATAAGTTCTCAGACTCCGGTTTATTGCCGACTGTCATTAACACTCAACATTGCTATGATGTGGTACTTCTGAGAAAACACTGATCGACTGTGGACGTACAGAATGTCCCCACTAGAACTAAGAACATGGCACTTTTTGTGCTCCAGTCATCCAAAGGTCCTTCACACTGGTGTTCATCTCACATTCTGTGGGATCTTCATGCCCCACCATGGGAATGAAAGAGCTGAGCCTTAAACAAGAAGCAAACAGTTCCAAGGCAGGACTCTGGTAGTGGGTACTGGTACAGGACGGGAACGGAATTCTACACTTTTCAGGCCGACCAAATCACCTTAGTATCGCGTATCAATTCACAGGAGGTCAAGAGTTTCTCTATTGATCAACGTGATTTCAAATGCTAAGATGATGCAACATCTTTGCCAGCATTATGAGTCAAGGTGGTGACCAGGCCGATTTATTCTTAACTGCTTTTAAACAAAAGATGCATCTTGCACAGAAAGGAGACTAACAACTTGCCACTGCTAGACACCAGCAGCGACTCCCAGGGACCAAGTATTGGCACAACAGGTTATCAAATGTGAACCAAATCCTAGTTGACAGAACTTTGCTCCCTGTTTGGTCCGAGAGTGCTTGCTGGCTTCTCAAACTGTTGCTAACACGGACAGAAAACTGTGGAGGATTGGCCTTCAGATCACCCAGCCAATCAGCTCCGGAGGGTTTATATGGACAGTCTCTTACAGGCTGAGCAATAAAGTAGCCCATCAAACACTCTGGATCTACAATTCAGCGCATTGTTCCGGGGTATTTGAGGCTCTGCTCCTCAAAGGGAACAAGATTCTGAACCTCTAATCCTCAGTGAGTGTTGGAATTTGCAGGTTGATTGGGGAGGGAGGATAGTGAGCACGGGGGGAACCTCCTACATTTGCATGTACACCCAGTTTGAAAGCCGAGCCAATTCTGACACATTCACAACACACTTGGCTCACTGTGGGTGTGGGTGTGTGTGTGTGTGTCTCTGCGTGAGCTGGCGCTTTGTGATGAAAGGTGAGATACTTAAAAAGCCTTTTGGGCGGAGGACCGGCGCGGGAAGACGTGGGTGGAGCTCAGGCGGATTTAATCCCCCTGCCACAAATCCGATGACTAAACAATGTCCTTCTGACATTCTGAGGGGAATAGTCCACTCAAAAGCTCTTCTCACTCACTGTTGGGCTTGAGTGAAGGAGTGTGAGGCTACACAGAGTTTAGAGCGCAGGTTCAAGAGTTCGTGGTCACCAAGTTCACAGGGATATATCGATGAATCACAGGTGGTTCATCAGACACAAAAACTGCATTCAGGGTTTCATAGACGTAACATATACTTCCACTTTGTTCCAGCCGACAGAGTTCCAACTACAGTTTCCTTCGAGACAAAAGAACATTAGCTGGCGCCACCACTGTACCAAATCAAAACTTGCACTGACATAGCCCTCTGTAACACCCGCCCACTTGCTGTTGCAATTGATTGCTCACACTTCTGGTGTCACCCATTCATTCCATATCTCAGGTCAGGCCGTGGAGGCAGCAGCTGAAGTAGACACCCTGACCTTCTTCTTTCCACAAACCTCAACTGGGAGCAGCTGGAAGTGGAAAACTGTGTCCAACTGTAAAAGAAGCACGATCTCAGATGCTCCTTTACCAAAACAAAATCATTCACTTGATTGACAACGTAAGACAGTTTTTTAGCTACAGAGGCATCAGGATGTGCTCAAAACTGAAAGTAGGACGCCCAAAATTTCCACTCAATAGTGCCTGTATAGTGCCCCAATTGTGGTGATATCACACTGTTTGCCATGAAAAGTGTGATTCTCCACTAGAATTCTGCTGAATCCGATCAAAATTTGCAGATTGTCATGCCTTATATAGTCACCATATAAAAAACTGGATCCCCCGCGTCTCAAAGTCTTAGCTGAAAGCCTGACTTCAGATGAAAGCATCGCTGTGTTTCAAAAGAAATCATCGAACTGAAACATTGAATACCCTCCCACCTGCATTTGTTTTTATTGACGTGAGTGTTTCAGATCTCAGGGAGCAAGACAGCAGCCATCTTGAACACCATAATTCTTCAATGTAGTTTTTGCTGTGCCACAAATTTATATTGGCTCAAATTTTGGTTTGTTTTTGAAGCTGTTGCAGACCACAGAAAAAGTCTGGGTTGTTGAGTTTGACTCAATAATTTAACAGACTGTAAGGGTAGGTCAGACAAGTATCAGTGCAGTGCCGTCATGTCACACAAAAACACAGATTTTCATTGCACTGCTTAGTTTCATCACCATGACATCCTAAGTGATGAGGTTCAAGTATCTTTGGGTCTTGTTCACGAGTGAGGTAAGGACTGAGATGGATGGGTTCCGCGACTTCAGTCATGTACCGGTCATGGCGAAGAGAGAGCTGAGCCAAAAGACAGATTATCGGACCATTCCTACACTCACCAGTCACTTTGAGTAATAGCCGTGAAAGTCGCTGATCTATTCTGATCCGTTCACATCCATCGACCACTCTCAGACCCGACACAGGTCCCAGCGATGGGGCCAAGAGGGTCTGGATCGTGGGAGATCTCTCTTGTGTCCGTGTCCTCAAAAGTGGAATTCATGCCAGGAGTTGGCGCCACTGTGGGAGAGCGAGCAAATGTCCGCTCACACTCCGCACACTTGAATTCATTAGTTTACAGTTTCAGAAGGGCGAAAATGCGGCGCATTGAGGCTCCTCTTTGGTTTTTGTCACAGGGAGCGTCGTGACCTCTCGAGCCCTGGTTACATAAAAGCCCTTAATCCCCCAATTAAAGTTTTAATTAAGCGACCTGACACTTTATATTGGCGCTGTAAACGTGCTTTGAGCCAGCGGGCCCAGAGGTGAGCGCTTTATTACCTTCTCTTTGTGGCGTGCTGATCCCCCGCACAAGGCCGCCATAGGTTTCTCATTACTCGCTGCTTTCAATTCAAATGTTTCATTAACTGCTGTGGAAATCTGAGCCGCGTACAGAAGGAGACTGTCAAAACCAGCCCCGCGCACCAAAGCAGCGGCACACCTGCTTCTGCTGCAGCGGCGGCCGCGAGGAGCTTCATCCTTATTAGCGCCGCGGTGGTCCGTCACTTGGAGACAAATGATACACCAAGACCTTTCAACACACCAGCGTGTCGACTGTGTTGGACCAACGCAGTACATTATTATGTGTCATGTCCATCATGAACACTCTCTACTGAAATATGAGGCATGTCTCTGCACACCTGCAACATGATTAAAAAGTGTTTTTCGTCAGTCATGATACACATAGATCAAATTGAGTGAAACCAAATAGACAAGCAAAATGAGGTGTGAAAAAAAAGTTGAAAATGGCATGACTTGATTAAGAGACCAGTGAAGCAAAACTAAGAAGAACAAGGTAAAAATAGAAAATGAAAATTAAATGAATTATCAAAACGTAATAAAGCATGAAACTACCAAAGGTATTGATAAATAAAGACAAAGATTCTGGAGTGACAGAGGCACTTCAAAACAGAATTGATTAATAAACTACAATTGGTAAGCAGATAAATCGAGTGTAAAAAAAGGTATTTGTCGAGCAAACCTAGGACAATAATATAGACATGAAGAACCAATGTTTTCGTTACTAAGGACGGCTGAAAAGGGAAAATAAAGAGGCTGAAGACTAAAAGAATGAACCTACCACGCCCCACCAAAGTGCATCGGCGTAACTGGAGAAGCCCGTCTTGCCCTCCTCGTCCACGGCGTCTTTCTCAGCCAAGTAGACAAAGTACGAGGAGAAGATGAGGCCCAGGAAGCCGATGTACAGCGTTGTGATCAGCTCCTGTGAAAACATTTGAAACTCGGATCAAAGAGCAAAGCATAGTTTTGTAAAACCCACACTGTGAGTCTTCAAAGCACTCGCATTCCACCCTCTGTCCAGAAACATCCAGACGTGGATTGCTGATGATAAAATGTCAGTAAGCGAGTGTGAAATTATAAACTGAAAATAATTAGTTAGTTATATTCAAAATACGGCCATAAACAGGGAGGATTTTGAGGATCATTTAAGTCTAGAAAGGTTTCTGTGTTGTAGTTCCGTAATCGCATCACGTCTTCAAAGCGATCGGATGAACAGTTCTTCAGAGATTAGAGAAGTGAAGCCCCTTCACTCATCTGCAATGATGCACGTCTTTCCCTCTCATCCTTATAAGTCCAGATCCAGCCTTCTGGAGAAAATCGGAGAGTGCGACTTACAGGAACGATAAGAAGCTTATATCCGTCCATTCATTTTAGTGAGTTAGCATGTGTCTCTCGTGAGTTCAAACAAGTGCTTGATACTTGACGTTCATGTTCAACAATATAGTGCTTCACGTTTGAAGTCATCTCTGTGTGCTTTACACTTCTATATCTGGTCACATGATCAATGGCGATGGCTAGAATCAGTTCCCTGGCACACATTGCTCAGGTGTCCAGGAGGTCCCTACTGAAAAAGGTATGTTTTTGTACACAACAATTTGATGGTCTTTGGTATCATATTGACACACGTGTGCTATAAAATAAATCACCTGGCGATGGATGAAGACTACAGATCCCAGCAGCCTCCATGTTCCTCCTTGTCGGTCCACGTGGAGCATGCGCAGGATCTGCAGGAAACGAATGCCCCTGAAGAGAAAAAAGGGGGCGTTTTATTGAGGGAAAAAAGGGTCACAGAATGGCCAGTATTTTAAGAACTATAAATTGGTATTTATGAAGCTTAAAATACATTGAAATAAAAAATGCAAATACATAAAATACCATTAAGACAATATTTATCAGAATTCAGTTAATAAATATTATTATTGAAATGAAAAAAACTAGTTGAAAGAATTTTATAATCATGGTTTTTCTATTTGGATATTGAGCACAGGCAGGCCAGTGCAACCCTTGGACCCAGGACACTGAGCTTCTTTACCTGATGGCAGACGTGGCAAACACCTGTCCATTGGACCCGACGCCGAGCACAATGATGGAGGCGATGACAACGATCAGATCTGTGTATGACATGAGCAGATGGACGATTGAGACAGAGAGGTGAGGTTGGACGGACAGCTTCAGATGAGTACCTATGATGGAGATGGGCTTCCTGATGAAGCGCAGTCGCCCCTTGATGCCCGCGTACTTGCTGCGACAGCCGGCCGACCACAGCCGGACGAAATACTCTGTGCCGAAGAACAGCACCAGAACAATTTCCTGCAGAAAAGAAAATTAAAGATGTTAGTCATAAGTCTGCGGTGCTCTGCTAGATATATACTGAAACCTGGGCGATTAACCTGCAGGGCTTTAGATGAGTGAGCAACGACAGGTGAGGAACAGAGAGAGAAGACCACCCACCTGACAGGCCCGTCGTGACAAGAGATGACGGATGACAACACGGTTGATGAAAGCTCACAGACAGATAAGTACGGGAGGAAGTTGTCAACATGACAAAACTCTCTCCAGACTCATTTGCCTCTGAATCGCAGACGAAACGACTCTGCCACCATGAGCCGCGCTCCTCCGCCCGAGCCCGTCTTAATTAAATCAGCGTGGTGAGGATCGCTTTTCTGGCCCGTGTGGATCCAAAATATTTTGCCGCGGCAGGTTTTATCAGGCTGTCTGGGTGGCCATCTTACAAACCTTCTGACCACCCGTGCATGAAACCTGACCCTGTCAGGTCGGCTACAATAACACACACCGCAGAGACCTCAGATGATGACCTGTCCATCATAACAGAGGGTATTTGGACTGGGGAGGAGGGCCTAATAAACTGGAGAGCCCGCCATGTTTGAGAGACACCCTCACTCGAGGCCAAATGAACTTTGTCTTTACAGCAGCGCCTTAACAGACCACTTTAATTTGTTCCCTGATTCATTTCCCCCCATGTAACTCAGTAAAATGTCAGTGCCATTCCAACCTTCTTAATGTTTCCTTATCTTTGGCACCAAGAGGTTTCTCTACACTATTGAGAAGTGAGTCATAGAACTGTAGGAGGAGGGAGCTCATGCGAGATCGCCAGCCCACTTATATAGAAGACTATGCCGTGTGTTTTTGTGTAGCTTTTGTGAACATCCCACTGGATGGAAACGCCTCAGGTAACCTCACAGGTCGACTTCATAGAGGGGAATCTTTAACTGTCGGCCAAAGGATGCCAACTATGGGAGTGTTGATTTTAGCTAGACATACATACAAATTAGATAACCTATTTTAAGGCAGAGAACCCATGTTTTCCATGATAGCTTGACGGAATGTGACTAAATCCCACAGATCCACCCCTTGTTCCACCACACAACCGAGGCACGACACCGCCCCCCGGTGCCCCTGGTAAACTTTGAATCGGCTCAATTCTCCGGTTCACGCGAGGGTTGCAACATGGCCCGATAGTTGGAGGTGTTGTGTCCATATATGAGTGAGAGCTACTTGAGGTGAAACAGTCTGTTCCATGTTGTAAAGCAAAAAAAAGGGAGGACCATAGAAAAGAAAGCTAGCTATAAGCCTTCCTGGAACAGCGCACACCAAAGGAATATTGATAAAGCAGGATTGGGCTGGGTTTGCCCAAATGTGAGTCCCCACATTTTTTAGGCCACCAGTGCAGTTTCTTCACCACTCCAATGTCTTTAACATCCTAAGACATGGGACGTCAGCGGTGCCCCCAGATCACCACCATCATGGGATGTAGTGGCGTCCCAGGTATCACATACTAGACATTGAAACAACAGGTGCTAACTTAGCTAATGTGCTGCATAACACCCTTGTCAGTCGTTCAGTCACATCATCCACTACAGTGTAGTGACCCACTTCCTGATGTAACCCCCTCATCCTACCATTTACCCGTCCAGCCTTTCATTTTGCTTTGATGTCAGCGCCAAATGGGGGTGCCCCAAAAAATGCCAGCATTCCGGCATCACACCATCCTTTCATCAGTTGAAGCAGAGAGTTAGGTACCCAACAACATGATGACATGATTCCTGCCTCTCAGATTCATCTGCATAATTACTGTCCGGTTGGGAAGCAGGAAATCGTTCCGATAAGATCCGACCTCATCAGAGCGATGACGACGCAGTCAGGTTGATTGACGTCTCCGTTTTGATGTGAGCCAACTTCATATTTTCCCAGATTCATTACTCAACATTCACGGTTGTGGATTTCACGCTCCGGCGGCCTGGCATCAGATCCCCCAGCCGCATACGCAGCTCTATCAGAATCCCTTGGTTGCCGAGTCAGAGACAAAGCCGGGGGAAGCAAATGGGACAGAATTGACAGTACAGAAGCGCTTCAGTACACTTGTAAAGCCCTCGCATGATAATCAGCCTCAATTGCAACTTGTTTTTTCATCACAAATCAGAGATGCAGACAGTGATTCACAGGTCAGGAACTCAGCTTCCCGTGACTTCCAGTTCCATTCAAGCTGACCAACCAGCCGGAGCCTCATTGTTGGTGAGGAAAGTAATAAACCCTGGTCTGAGTGCCCTGGGCTCAGTCTATAGCAACGTATAAATCAGGGGGGTCTCCACTGACGGATGCAGTTCCTTAGGTGCCTTGTTAGGACCGTACAGAATAAATTCAATTGTACTCACTTGAGACCTTCTAATCCGGCTGGGAATGATTTAGAAGAGATAGATTTTTGATTTTTCCAGACTTGGTTCGGGAGGTTAACTCACAAAAAGCACAGCTAGGGGGCGACATATGGCTGGCTCGGAACAGCGCGTGATTCTGGACCCTCTGACATCTGAAAGTCAAAGGTGTGAATGAATTTGGGGAATCTGACAGATTAAACAATAATTCCATGAATTGGGTCAGGCAGCTGTCGGGCCGCTTTTTTGGACGTGACGGTGGCAGAAAGTGAAAATGTTTGTGCTGAATAATCTGATCAAGCCGGAGGAAGGTGAAGCCGCTGCGGAGAATTACCAGTCCAGATGAAAATGAGATTAGACCCATTCCCCGTATGTCCATGTAGAGCTTGCCAGTCCACACAAAGGGTCACTTGTCACAGTTGAAACCGGTTCATCTAGACTCCATTTTTAATATGATTCTCTGCTGCTTATTCAGCTTCTCACACAGCAGTGATGAACCCTAACATGTAGATGAAACTTCACGGACCTACCCCGAGCAATGTGTCCAGTGACATCACAGAAGCAAGCGCTCTGTCACTACACTTACCCTCGCCCACAACTGTAACATTGTTGTTGAGTCTCTGGGCTTTCAAAGAACCACATGGGAGACTCTCTGTCTCTGTCATTGAGTGAGATGAGAGTGAGCCTGAGTGCCCCAAGATGTCTGTGGCTTCATGACAGCTAGCAACAAAGGTGTGTTAATACTGTATCTCCCATAACATAGTCAAGGCGAGGATCAGTTTTTATGATGGCAGAGGCCTTAACACTATAGCAGCTCAGGAAATCCTGCTTCCTAAAATGTTTCCTGCAGTGCGAAAGCTGCAACAAATCTACCGACCAATCAATATGTATGTCCTTTAGCTCAGCTCTTTCTTCACCATGACAGATCATGACTGAAGATGCTGCAGTCCCTTGTGAGCAAGACAGAGAATTTATCCACCTTCCTCTCATTTCCAACCTGAAGGAGGACCACACGCAGTCCTACTCTTGTATATCCAGTCATAAACACAACAGGCCACAAAATCATTGAGAAAATACAAAAACAGTTTCTTAATAGTACTGTGATACACACAGCTGATGTAGACACACCAGACGAGAAATACTGCAATATTTACTACTATTTAAGGAGATTCTTTCAAATGTTTGTCGTTGTAGATGAATGTAGTGAAGGTTGTTGATGACGACGCTGTGAGTGAAAACTGTCGTGGCCTCTTTAAGAGTGTGTGTGTTATGGACCGGCTCTGCTTTACTTTGGCAGCTGGAGGACAAATATCCTCCATATCCCGCCATCCAAAACAAGCAGCGGGTGATTCACAGATGACAGTCGACCTTTCTAATTATAGCCCACTACTGTCAATAAACACCCTGAATAGCTCCTCCCAGACCTCCAAAAATCATGTGACAGAAAGTTTCAAAACAAGGAGTCTGTGTCTAAAAATAAATGTAAAAAAAAAGAGCTGATATGGAGATATTGTGATGCTTAGGTTTAATCTTTTCTATTGAAATTCTATGAAGAGGAATTGATTTTCCCCTCTTAGTGGGCATGAATAGAAAGATCAAGACGAGATCAGAAACTTAGTATATCAGAGGGACGTGATGGACGTTCCCAAGGCAGTGAGGATACGTAGAGAGGAGAAAGAGTGTTGGATCATGAATATTAGAGATGAAGTGGTTGAAGAGACACAGGAGGATGAAAGTAGCTGAATGTGAAAGTCATTCTGTGGCCAAAGCAGACGTCATGTTTTGGAGGTCGACAAGTGCTCTTCCGCTTAAGCAGCAGACTGTGACAGAAACAGCTGATGACGGCGGGATCAAAGTGCAAACCACCAAAACCAGATGATGTCACGCGATCATCATCATTCCTCAGAAGTCAAAGCACATCCGTCTTCATTCAACAGTAAACTTCATTTGACATGTAGAACAAGCCCATCCAAGTATCTAAAAGTCAATAGTCACTTTCACACCGCAGGAAAATCCCCGGTTGACCAGGGGTTAGGAAGCATATTCAAAAGCAACGCACATGGCCTGGCTTTTCTCCTGAGAAGAAACCTCTCAAGGTATTCGAAATCTAAAAACCAACAGGAGTGTGTTGAAACATCCCTAATGTCTCTCTTGTGTGTGCGATTTAGGATAGTTAGAGAAAAGATTCGGATCATTTTACAATAGTTAAAGTGGCCAGAGAGAAGACTTAATCATATCCTCTTATCGCCCAGCAGACATGAAAGCTGTGTGTATGTATTTGTTCTCCCCAAGCAGCTGGCAGGAGACGAATGGTTCAAGCTCTTTGTTGTGTTTCCAAACAGCAGCCATAACTTCATCTACCTGCTGTTAACGCAGGATTTATTGCATCACTTAGAGCTTTTAACGGCCTAATAAGCCACAAGAAGGGAGCGAGAAAAGAAGACAATTTACAGACGAGTATCAGCAAGTTCAGTCTGCCCGGAGCCCGATAATTCAGAATGAGTGGTGAGCAGTGAGTGTTGCCCCTGGACATGTTAATAATGGGAACACAGGTCTGAGTGTGAAACTCTGCAGGTTGGTTTTTACAATAAGGAAAAATCATTTATCTCTTCTGCCTCGAGTCAATCTGTGGGTCAACAGAGGTGTATTCAAGATACTCTGTCGCCACCATGTGGTGACGAGCAGGTACTGCAGTATGCTCGTTTGGTTGCATTATTTGGATGGTTCCTTGCAGCGCGCAGTGGTCAGCACCTGTTAAACTTTTTAAACAATTTTGAGTCATCCGTTTAAGGCGCAGGCTCATGGTGTCTTGTGAGGCTGCAGCATGTACTCATTCAAATTCAAACATTCTCAGTTTGACAGTTGTGTGGGAAGTCAGATCGCAGGGGCAGCAGCCTGAGCAAAGAAAGCCAAACGTTCTATTCACCATAAACATCCTCCAGCTCTTCCAGAGGAATATGGACAATATCCCAAGTCAAACAAAAGACCTCACCTTGCCGTGGGTCTGCCCTGGGGCCTCCTCCTAGTCTCCTGGAACACCTCAAGAGGAAGTGCCCAGGGCACATCCTCACAAGATGCTTAAGACCCCACCATCACTTATTGTAAGATGAACAGCTGAAAATGTTTCCGCAAACCGCTGGACCAACTCACTCAGAGAACAGGGGTAACTTACAGGACCATCAGAGTTTAATGACTCACCATCCAGAAGAGCGTTCCTGTGGCAAACTCTGCATACTGCTCTATTGTGGAGAGCACACTGAAGATCAGACACACCAGGACCATGATGAAGCTGCGGAGAAAATCACAACATCGTCACTTTTTATTTTCCTTCCTGCTTAACAGCAGACGGGGTTTTTCCAGGTCTCCTAGCAACGGGGGAAACATTCAGACAAGAAGGTCCATCTGTCGATCGACATCGACAAATACAGGCCGGCTCTAGAACCTTCATGTGAAGGTGAGGAGCGACGACCCACAGATGAACCAGCTGTATGAGCTAGACAAGTCGCAGCACATAAAATGAACGTAACCTACAGTAATGTTACATCACAAGAACTCTGTTTGTTTAGTTATTATCATTATCATTTCATTCATTCTTGCATTTATAATCTTGGTTGTTTTTAAGTCGAGGGGTAGTAGGGGGGTGTCCTATATTTAATAGGGACTTACTTGGTTTTTTTTGTTTGTTTTTATTGACAAAAACACCTTGACATTCCATTGCATTGTGTATCAATATTATTATATGCTACGTTCAGTTGGTACGTTGCTTGTAAACCATGTTTTTTAACACAATGCATTGACGCGACTTAAAGTGTTGTCATGCATAAACAATGACTCACTTAATCTTAAATAAACCCAAACATATTTTTTAATAGACAGACCAAGTTGGCTTGTCCAGCGGAGGAAAAACAAGAGACGTTATAAACTGAAGTCCAGCCTGTTTTTCCATTTGTGTCATTGAAAAACGACACAAACATTTCACCTGAGACAGTTTCCACCTCAGCACTTCTTGGAGCGCCTCCTGGCTCACGGACTCCAAAGTCACTAAAAATTTTAAGAGCGGATTTACCGGGTGTTTTCCCGGCCCTGGCGGGATTAAGCGCAGAATGAGTTGTGCGTTTAACGATGCCAGAAATAATCCACGGCACACATATTTAAGTGCTTCTACGTGACACACACCATCACATAACACACACACACACACACACACACAGAGCGGGCAAGTGCGGCCTGTGCTATAGGTTGGATTACATCCACCATATGCTGTCAACGTTATATAAGTTGCTGTTGTGGTTACTTTCTGTTTGCGGTGCACAGAATATGTGAACAGAACAACAAACATTTTTGCCAGTGAAATGACCTGTATGATGTGACAAAGCTGCAGTGTCCACCACGTCCTGTAATTTAACATCAAAATGACACACAGTGTCAGTAAAGTGGTATTAAAAAAACAATGGCGGAAGAAAGAGGGTGGTGACATGTTTGAAAACAAGTTGCTTTTAAGATTAAAACTATTTACAGCATGCATGTTGCGCCTTGATTTAGACTGTAATCTCTCATAAGCAGCTACTGCAGGTTTCCGGTCAACATATATGGACAGTAAGCCTGCGGCCATTTTGATAATCTGTTTGTATATGTCAGCACCAGACAACATCTGGCCGGTTGACCAAGAAGAGCAGGTGGTTCTGCCGTCTGATGGAGAAATGCTTTGAACACTGAAACCATAAATGCTGAGTCAATCTTAGCAACTCAAGAACAACAGCAAGATGACTCACTTCTGAATAGAATGAATAACCCCCGAGGGAACAGGCTCTAAAATAACTTCAAAATGATGGATAAATTGTTCTTCAAGTACTAAGCAGCACAGCTAACACGATTAAGGCCTAATAAAAGCCATGTGTCCAACTTCTTCCATTTATCTGAGACTTGTTCCCTATAAGGACAGGACTCCTCAACTGGGTTAAAATGTCGGGGGCAGTCAAGATGTCAATGAAGATAATATATTTTTCAGAAGATATGGTGCCGTAAATTTTCACTGAAAGATATGCAACCAATTGTGAAGAGATAAGGATTTAGGATCAGGAATTCAAGTGTTTTTGAGTCTTGTTCTGGAGTAAGGAAAGGATGGAAAGTGAGATCCACAAACAGATCAAGTGAAGTTTCTGTCTGCTTCAGAAAGAGCTGAGCCAAAAGGCAACGGGCTCAATGACTCGAGAGATTTCTACTCCCACCTGTGGTCAGCTCACGGCAGAAAAACTGTGCGACATCACATCGACATGCCAAGCTTGACAACGCGCATTACAGTAACAATCTGATTCTGATCATAATGAGAGGAAGGGGATCAGATTCCAGAACAGGTCTAGACAGAGACGGGTTTCGTGCTCATCTGGCCTCCCTGTCTGGGTTTTCTCAGATGAATGCAGCTCAGCGGGACTGAAGGGATTCCAAAAGTTGAACAGAACTGCTTCCATGGCTGCCCCTTGAAAAGGTTTTATACATGAAAATGTGACATACTATGCAACCAGACATCCATTTACGACAGCCTCTCCCAAGCCAGAGCTTGGGGTAGCGGCCAAAGTAAAGAGGGCCAGACGTCCCTCTCCAAAGAGAGGACGTCTGGGGAACACCAGGAGTGATGGAATATGTCCCGTGCTTTAGTTGAAAGCCCGGATTCTACATTCAGTGTGACTGCAAGTTGGAGCAGTAGCGCATTCAACGCAGGAAACTGTGATGTAGCCAAGGTCTACTATGCAACTAAGGTGCTCCCAGGTCATTTGAGCATCACAATCTCTCGACATGTCCTGGGTCTGCCTGTAACGCCTCAACAGAGAGGCATGAAGGAGGTATTCTGACATAGATAACAGAGTCACCTACATTAGTGCCACAGAATGTGAAGGAGCAGCAGGTGTACAATACTTAGAGCTTTCCTTGGTGTCAAAAATGTTCATCCCAATTGCAGGGACCAAAACGGATTGTGTTTCAAAGAGGAGGGACACTGTAGCATGAGCCAGTGGGTGAATACCTGGGTGGCAGGGCTTCTATTATTAGAACTAGGGTGGGCACAACCCAATTGAAAACATCATTCCACCCATGAGGGGGGTTCACACTGGTCAGGTTTCGGTGCAATTTGGCACCAGGTAGAGGCCTTGACAGTCTGAAACTGAACGTCTAACTCACACTGGACAGGAACATGGTACTACTGCCCAGCACACAGGCTGCAGGATGTAGATAAGTCTTAGCTCACAGACTACAATAGATCCGAAGCGGAAGGTGAATCACCACCGCGAGTGAAACCTGCGCCTGCGATTCCCGGCTTCATTCATCTGCCCCTCCAGTCTGTAAGAAGATTTACATTGATTTTACAAGTATTTGGTGGACAAGAGAGTGGCTTAGCCAGGATGGAATATCCATGTTTGAGGCTGCCGGCTGATGCGCTGTAATCCACCCTAAGCTCTTCTGTGGGCGGGGAGGAGGGCTCAATAAAGAGGTTTGTGGAGTGCTGCTCTCATTCTCTCACCATGTCAGGAATCGAGGATGGCCAGGGCAATTTGTCAGGGGAGAGGATGAAAATGATTTCACACCAGGAGTCCGGTAGAAAAGGGATTCGGTTCAAATGAAAAGGCCCCAACTGTACCAGTCAATACTTTGTGATGGTATTCTTTCACAAAACATGAGGCTTTCAATAACTCATAAGCGAGTGGGATGAAATGAAATGCAAACTGGGGATGAAATTACCAGAGGAATTCCGAAGGCTCCCTCCCTCAGTGGCATCCATGACTAGATACCCATGTGACTTTTATTGACTCATCTTGATTTGAAATTGCTACCTTCCAGATGACGATGGGTGTGGAGCTGGCGTTTGGCTCAAAGGGCTACGCCTTGCACTGGAAAATGGATGCCCTACACTGAAACTGTGACTGAAAGAAAAGATTTGCCAACTCGGCTTCCTGAGA
The DNA here is from genome assembly GCF_027744825.2 of Synchiropus splendidus. Classification (NCBI taxonomy): domain Eukaryota; kingdom Metazoa; phylum Chordata; class Actinopteri; order Syngnathiformes; family Callionymidae; genus Synchiropus; species Synchiropus splendidus. The sequence goes on along the minus strand of NC_071347.1, from coordinate 21,019,754 downwards.
GGTTCCGTACCATTTGGTTGGGGGTACGCCCACTGACAAAATCTTAGCAAGAGATGGAGGTGCCAAGACATAGCAGGGGAGAGGAAGACAACCAATGAGTTCCGTGGGTGAAGAGAAGACAGAGTGACTAGATGACGACCAGAACGGGATGAGGGCAACTTGCTGTGGCCCTCGCAGATGGAGAATGACAAGACACAACAACACTTGTTCCCCCGGGATTAGTACCCATGCCAGCACAGCAGTACAGGACAGGTATAGTATACATCAAAAGATGGCCTTTGTTAGTCACTTGCATTGTCAATCATGTTCTGCAGGTTACAACAACCCACTCAAGACTGTGGTAGGAACTTTTATCAACTGTGAAGAGTGACTCTTCAAATTGGGAATGCATTTCGTCTCCAACCATAATGGTTCTTCTTCTTAACCTGAGAACCACAGCCTCCATCTTGGACCATTTCATCAACTCAACTGAGTCCATGAAGATTAGACACAGAACTAGTTCAACCTACACCATTCCTTGCTTCTATAAATCTCCGAATCATACAGTACAGTGAAGATCCAGACTTTGGCTAGTGGAGACGGTTTTATAGGACACGTTGCATGAAAGGATTAAAGAAACAATTTATTCATCCTCTACTGTAAAGCTAAAGATTTAATGGTCAAGTCAAGGTCAGGTGACTTCCACAGTACATTCATCATATCATCATATTGTGTGTATACATTTATTTTACTGTGGAGGCAAACCTTGTTTTTTAGCTGAGCGACTGAACAGACCGGTCAGAGCTCCCATCCAGATTGAGAACACCGGAGCTGGAGCATCTTGTTTTGGTGACGCTGTCCAGATCTGCAGTCAATCATACTCACGAAAGCTCCAGCTGTTTTGTTTTAATCAGATCCCAGGGGTTTTGGCGGCGGCTAAATAAGGTTGGCTAATGGCTGTGTGACCCAGTCCTGTTGCATCAAATGTGCGCGGGAGCTTTTTGATCAGACATTCATAAAAAAATGAGTCAGTAACAGATGCATGACTCGGCAGGCTGGTGTTTTGTTGCCAAATTACAGCGACCGTGGCAAAATTCGTTCTCTCAACTCCCTTTATTTTGTCTTTTCTGTTTATATACTAACTGAAACGACAATCACGCTAGCTAAGAAGCTACAGTCTTTTGGAACACAAGTTCTACGGGGTCACGAAGCGGCTTTAGATAGTAGTAGTAACTCGCTCCTTCCATCGGTAAAAGAGGCATATGAAACTGCAATAAACAGGGAGCGAAAAGCACCTTAAAACACAGGATTTTTATCAATATTCTTGCAGACATGCTAGTACGCGAGGTAGCTTTCGCCATATCATTGTGACTTGGGACTGTTTATTTTCTTATATAGTTGTTATACAATAATATATATAATATAATAAATATTCATAAATATATACAGTGCTAATTATTAATACATATATAAAGTATTTTTCATTCTGATATGGGTCATGGCTTGTCAATAAGTGGTAATAATGGGTCCCAAATGGAGACCATTTGAGAAGCACAACAGACAACACCTAGTCTGATGAGTTCAGATTTCACAGTCACTCAAATTCTTGAGCCTCCTTAATGTTGCATGACAAGTTGAGGACAACAAAAGTTGTTTAAAAAATGTGTGTGTGCCTGGTTGTCTGCCCTCTGATGGACTGATGACCTTTCCAGGGTGTCCTAGTGTAAGTCAGTTTTAGTAGTCCACAGACACAGAAGACACCAGTGGCACTACAACAAGAGAAGCTGTAATGATTCACTGGGAAGGACTCAAATCCAAGTTGCACAACTGAGAATGTGTGTGTTCCTTATGTAAAAACCTGAGAGTGTAGGTCAAATGTGGCAAGATCATCGCACCAGGTCGCCTGCAACGCCGTTGCGTAAGGCTTTTTTTCAGACACAGCTTTTCCCACGGCGGGATTTGAACACAACAATCATTAGCACCACAGGTCACAGGCGCCACACTAAAAAAGATGACTTTAACCCCAACGCTGTGATGGAAGCTTGTTTGCCAAGTCGCCTCGCCACCTCTCCTCCGCCTGCTTCTGCTTTTCATGAACACCACAGCTGCGGAGACGCTTTAGTGACCTGAGGATTCCATCACTGCTTTTGGCAGATGATTTCAGCTCAAGAGTTCAGTGGTTCAGCCTCCAAGAGAAGAGCTGCAAGCGAATTAACCGCTACTACATTTGCTCTGATCAAACAAGACTCCGGTGCGAAGCACATGGCTGCTGACATCGACTACAACTGCCTCAGTGAAAATGTGTTTTCGACAGAGAAAAAAGTGAGACGCCAAAATGACAAGGGTCAAATATGAATTGAGAATTCATCATTAAGATGGAGAGACTGAGTCTTCCCGCCTCTCACCACGATCTGATCTAGATTAGGACGGACACCTCCTGCGCCCTTTGTGAAGTAAGAGTTACTTAAAGAAGCTGAGCTGGGATCATTTAAAAGGGTTTAATATTCAATGATGGACAGGATCGTGTTCCGCCTCTGAGTTGGGGAAACACTGGAGCTTCAATTACTGCTGGCAGGGATTATCAACAAAGCAGGACACACAATGGATGGTTAAAGAGGGGGCATCCCTGACCGCCCCATTCACACTGACTTAAGTTACTGATCCTAGAGGCTCATTTCGGAGATGAGGAGAACAAACATTGCATAACATTTTGACCACACAACAGGGCAAATTCATTGGAACAGCAGAGTGAGTTCTCTGCTACTGAAGAGTGAGCTCTTTGCCACAGATGAACGGGTTCTTCGCGACACAATAGCAAGTTCTTAGTAGTCATAAGTGAAGAGTGAGTTTGAGCAGCACAGTAGAAGCGCAGGTTCTTCATCACTAAAGCGGGAGTTTGTCAATAAAGGGTAAGGTTTCTGGGACAGAAGAGTTGGTTCTTTGCAACACAACAGCCAGTCCATCTTCTGCTACCTTTCTCGATGTCTGAGGTTGGTCCTCTCATCTCTGCTTCCAGCTGAAAGGCTTATACAGCAATGACTGGGTTTTTGCATTCATTCATGACACGGATCCACTTAGACTAATAAATAAGCCTTAAAGCCACAACACTACTGAGTCATATTCAAAACTGCAGATACAATTCCACCTTAACTCAGGATATGACTCAGAATCAAAGCTGCTTTCGGTCCAAAATCAACAAAATAAATATACTGGAAGGAACTTGCAGGCACTCAACAGACGCACAAACACAGTTCACCGGGGGACTTTAGATTAAACACTCATTCATATTCTCGTATAATCTGGTCTAAATCCTTCGAGCTCAGTGCCATGTCAGCAGCAGAACATCCACACAAGAAATCTCAAAGACAATTCCTGCTCCTGAAAAAAATTAATTTCCAAGAGTTGCTGTTTGCCTTGTTTCTGTTAACCCCCAGCCCCATTCAGCCACGTGTCAAGAGTATCTCTGGCTTGAAGAGAACAGCGAACAGGATTAACGTAAAAATTGATTTCTATATGTTGGTCTATGACAAAGGTGGGTGAGTCAGTGGTTGCAAATATGGAGGTAAATGGGTTCAGAGACACCCGACATGCAACTCAGACCGGCTGCAGGACTTGCTTGCTGAGTGTTTTACTGCGTTTTGCATCAATGAGGTGACCATCAGGGGGCGCCCGCGAACTTCTAAGCCCCTGAGTTATTGCTGAGTGAGAACCAATTCATATCAATTGATTCAAATATGATTCTCAACCAGACTTCACACAAATCAAGTCATGGATTTACTGAATTCCACACGACCAAATGAGGCCCTGTAGCTCAAGACACCGGACTGGATTCAAAATTACTGAAGAGCTAAAGCAAAACTAACTAACTAAGCTAACTTTATGCTAGTCGTTAAAGCATCATCATAATTAACTTGGTGGCCAGCGCGACACTGAAATCTGATGAATGGCACTTGGTTAAAGGAATAACTATGAAAAATACTGAATAGAAAACAATGAATGATGCATGAAATTGAAACAACACATAATACACACGTGTTTACATGAATAAATATCATTTCAAAACCAATGTTTTAGATTGATTTGTCAAAAAAGAAATATACATTAAAAACATTTTACAAGAGAAGTTAATTTGATGTGGTATTTTTTTTTATATAACTTATCTTCACTATCGATAGGATGTGAACAGTTAAGAATGGTGGGCGTAAACAATCCTAGTGGTCTCAGCAGTAGGTCCGGGTCTGCCCTGGGGCCCCTCCCAGTTGAAGGCCTCACAAGGAGACATTGTGATCCTGATGGATTTGGATTTGTTGGATTGACTATGAGTCTCTCCTGGATGGCAGAGCCTCTCACCTGCAGCTACACTCAAATTTATAAATCACGGAGTGATCCACAGGTGATGTGACCACAATGCGAGACAGTTTGGAGCGGCAGCGCGGCACAGGGCACGGCTTCTGTCGCGCCTGAGGAAGCAGGTTTGCAGACAGTGAGGAGGAGCAGCATGTACCGGGGTCAGAGGTGTGCCTGACCAGATCACCATGACCCGCTTCTGCTGAACTACTTTGAACAGCGAGCAGACGACCTGCAGGACACCTCTACTTTGGTTACTGGGAACCAGAACATAATACTGGAAGACAGAGAAGCACTATGTGTAATTAAAGAGAGAGGGGCTGCAGTGGCCCGACCGAAGACGCTTTCCTTATCAGCCTTTAAAGTTGTTTTCTCACGTCCCTTATTGAGAGTTTAAGAGTCACAGACAGGCAAATCATCTGAGAGTGTCGGGAGAGAAGATGTACTCACACGAGGAAGTGGTAGAGGAAGCATTTCAGTCCAGCGGGTCTCTCGAGGAAGTTGTAAACATCCCCCTGCATGCTAGTCTGGATGTAAGGACTTTGGAAATCCTTGTGAGAATGCAGCCAGCTGGAGCGCGGGATAGCTGCAGGGATGGAGATGATCGAGGGCTGCCCGGGTGTGATCTGCAGCGCTGGGTTCTTTGTGTCTGTGGTCGGGCTGAAGGGGAAGCCTGATCCATTATTCACCGCTGTAGGGTCCAGTTCCAGTGAAACAGGAGAGTAGTGGCCGCGACCAGGTGGAGGGGCGCGCAGCGAGAGGCGGGCTTTTGCGGATAGAGCCGGGCTGGCAGGGATGTCCGAGTCCAGGTCCTGGTCCATGGTGAGGTTGGTGTCCGCGTACCCGTTGGGGTGGCAGCGGATGAAGGAGCTGGCCATCCTGCTGCCGTAGTCCCGCTGCACGTGGCAGGTCATGTGGAAGGAGTGCGCTCGCCGCTCCCCCATGTTGCTCCGCAGAACGGTCTCACTTCAGAAGAGCGGCAGGTGGGTCCGACGAGATGATGGAGAACTTTGGGAGGCCGGTGAGGCACAGCTACGTCCCTGCCGCGATGGAGAGCTCCCTCAGCTGGTCAGCGTGAGCGTTCATGGCTGGAGAGAGAGAGAGGGAACATGAGAGTCTGCGATGAGTGAAGAGTGTGAAACTGTAAAGTGGTTTAAGTGACGGAGCAAAGTGACACTGCTGATCAGCGACAGGGTCTGATGGAAACCACGATATCTTATACGCCATTTAAGACGGCTCATTTGTCACAGCGGACAATGAGCTTTTCAATTCAAACTCGCTGACAAAGCCACTCTTTTGATTTCATTTCACAGCAACTGGACATGCCCGCAGTCGATGACACATTCCAGCTCTCCTCGGTATCATCATCTCTGACTCTTCTACCTCTGAATCCTGAGTCTCATGACTCTATAGCGCTTTCCTTTCACCCTTGCTGCGGCTCTGACTTCACCACCCTGCCTGCATTCTCCTCCTCACTTCCCTAAATCTCCGTCCATTACTCTCAGCAGTTTCAACACTCCTTCACACTCCTTCTCAATCACTTCTATTGACTCTCATATCTAATATTGACCTCAAATTCTGAATCTAAAGTCTGAAGTCCTCCGTGATTTATATATTATTAGACCTAATAGATCGTACATAAGCTACAAAAATAGAATGAAATATACATCATGTGTTATTATTTGATTGAAAATAAATAAATCTACTCATTAAATATCTAAATATGAGCTGAGGAAATGTTCCTTAAAAAAATTGAATAAAACAGAATATGATTTATACTCTAAAACATGTATGCCGAGATAGGGACGAGTCATAAATATCTCATGAGCAAAAGATCATCTTTATAAATTAATCATTTACATAGATATAATATGGTATAATCTAATGTTTCTTCACCTGGCAGTTAAAGGTGGATCTGTCTCAACGATTTTGGACTTCAGTTGAGCTAAAGATCTCATGAGCATAGCCTGACAGAAGTTTCCATCTGCCGTGTGGCTGTCACCTTGACGATTAATATGTGCATTAGAAGGTGAGCGAGTCGGCTTTGATGGATGGCCGGCTGCTTCCCGACAGGGACGGAAAAAGTCCGTCGGCAACAAAAGAGGCCGACTAATTGGCAGCAGTCACCCCCCTGCGTGCAGACCTGTCCTCGTCTGTGTACAAGCCGATGACAGACGCCACATGCCCCCTTGTCTGCCTTCGACACATTCAGGACACACACAATGAGCCATCCGGCGGCAAGATGCTCGGGGACTCTACAGTTACCCAGTATTGACTTTCCAACTGACCCCGGCGATGAACTTGCTATAACATTGATGATCAATTAGATGAGAGGAGGCGCTCACTTTACCTTGATCCGTGTTCAGTCTTTAACCTGCAACAACACAAAGAACGCTTGAAATGTCATGCACAATAAATACATCAAGCTACTTTTGTCAACTTGATGGCAGCAACTTACCTTCAGAGGCACCAAAGAGTAGGTGAACCATAGACAAAATAGCATGCATGCGCCTGAGTAAGGTGTCCAAGTGTTAGTTTTCACGAAGGCAACTAACATGGAGCCATGTAAACTCTATTAAAACTATAAGCAAGTGATGAAAAAAGCAAAGATTTGCGTCCAGAACGCGGCTGTGTCAGCAGGACGTCTGTCTTTGAAGTGCATCGCTGCTTGTGCCTGGAGGCTGGAAACATGGGGCGTTCAACTGCGGCTCGGAAAATTCGACAGTCTTTCGTTTGAACGGTACGCTAAGATAAGGTCATATCATAAAATATTAAAAACTCACTGGTTAACGGTTTTTAAAAAAACCACCGGGGAAAGGTGTACGCATATAGAAGCAAAATGTTAAAATAGTAAGCACTAGCACAAAAGCACACTTCATGCCAGGGATGCTATAAGTCCATCGCTTTATTTGAGTCAGCACTAATATAAAAACAGGAACTGATATATCGCACACACGGCTCTGAAGCTGAAACAAAATACCTACGTTTATTCATTATTAACACAATTCCTTCCATATTATGGGACACGTTCGGATTATGTCACAAAAACAGACATAACTCTTAAACCGCCAACATTAGCTAGCTGTGTAGCTGTTCTGAACATAAAACAGTTCAGTAGATAAAGTTAAACGCAGATTTCTAAGTTTAAAAAAAAGCTCACCTTCGTTCAACGGAGACGTTGCCGAGTAACCTACGTTTTACGCTTAAGCAGGGAAACACCAGGTGCAGTTTAAAAGATTCAACAATGATTAACTCAAATAAGAAGAACTGTTACATTTCAAAAAGTGCTCCATCCTGTTCTTAATCAAACAAGTCCACCGCGCTAGCCTCAGTGCACCGGTGGCAACGAGCATGACTTTAAACGCAGCACGCAAGTTCTTTGGTTTCCCTGCAGGGGGCGCTGAAAACCCAAGTTTGAAAATCATGTTGTCAATGTTAATAATGTGAAAACAAATGCACAACAAACATAACAGCGACCTTTCTACACAGCGAATCAATTACATGGGGATAGAACTTGACGGGGATTCTGTTCGTTAGTGGCTGAATCTATCTAATCTGAATCTTAAAATATATATTTTTAATTAATATTTTGAATTTTTCTGTTACGGCTGAGCTTTATGTTAAAACTTCTTTCGTGTTTGCGGCCCTTATACTCGTCGTATAAATAAATAAAATAAATAAGAAATACATTTAGGTATCGCAGTTACGCCGCTGTGCCTGACGAGGGCAGCACCTTCCTACACAGCGCTTTACCTCCACTAAAGAAGAAGAGGGGTGCCAGAAACATGGCTTCACACACAAGCAGGTCGATTATGTCCTTAAGTCGACTCGGTATCTCTACTTTTGGACCTCATGGTTCCGTGAGCAGGCTTGCGTACTCGACAGCTTTTTCGACGAATCAGCGCGGAAGAAAAGGTGGGTATTGCGAAGAGGTATGACGGTGTAGCATGCTAAGCTAACAACTTCAGTGTCAAGGACTCACAGACAGCAGCATAACTGTAGGATAACACATTATTCTGGGCTTGGACAGAGCTGGACTTTACAATTATCACCGTCACAAGGTTATACTTGATTATTATTAATGTCAGATGCGTTTGTGTCTTTACTGTTCCAAAGCATGTTGCTAGTAAACATACTTTTTATGCGAGGTAAGTCTCTTCAACATATGCTGTAGTATGTAGAATCCATGCGTTTACGTACGTGAGCCAATGCTGAACTTGTTAATAATGTGAAAATCGAGTGCATAAGCAGAGTGTTATACCAAACAAGCTGCTGAGATTATGTTCAAATTTAGTGACTGACGTATTTCAGTGCACGTCATTTCAAAACGCGCTGCTCAGGCCTCGATGTAATCGACGTCATGCTTTCATTGTATTCTTTTGTGTTTCATTTGGATTCAAGGTGATGTTGACAGTCTTGCAACTTAGAATTAAGTTGTATTATCAATAATGAATATTATCAATTGTGGCCCCACAGAGAGGAATGGCAGAGAAGCTTTCGCCAAGCGTCCCAAGAGAGAGGTCAGTCTCCAAGTTCACCCGCAATTTTACACTCACCAGCGTTGAAAGTTGCTGACTTTGTTTTCTCTCTTGGGCGACAGCCTGGAGAGCCACGGACGGAGAGGATGCCAGTGGATCAGGACTGGACTGCAGTATATCCAGCGGCAGCTTCGTTCAAACCAAACTCCGTCCCCCTCCCTGTCAGGATGGGCTACCCTGTGAAAGGAGGCGTTCCTCCGGAGAAGAGGGGGAACCTGGAACTTATCAAGGTGAGACATGTGTAATCCAATTGAACAAATCTACCGTGCAAAGACAGATGAGTCAGGAACCGAAAAAATGACATGGAGACCCAGGAGAAGTCATGGAATGGAGACATGAATGTTGAGGTTATGAAAAGGTTTCACTCCGATTTAGTCTCAAACTTCTCTTCAGTATATATGGAAACTGCTTTGACCAAAATATGGATGAATGTGTCTAGTCAAGATTAAGAGCAGAACTGAAAAGGAGATGGTGCTTCCTGACGCACGATCTCCGGTGCCCGTGGATCTGCTGCAGAGTCCACCATTCGTCAGTGTTTAGGTCCTTTGATCCCTTGAACGTCCCCTGGTGGTGGGAGGTCTCCATGTCACCCCCTACATCACATGCCTGTTGCCCTGGTCGCTGTTCTTGGGGTTTGGTGCTCCTCCCCCCCAACTCCTGTCCTTCCATCTGAACCAGAGCTACACGCTGTCAGGTCTCTTCTTCAGCGTCCCTCCAGTCACCCCTGCGTGCAACCTTCTGCCTCACATGGCCTCTGCAGCTCGCCTCCTTTGGAGCTCAGCTCAGAGTCCACTTCTGATGGCACTGTCTGTCACCAAGAGGTGCACCACTATTGCCTTGGTGGACTGCACCGCCATGTCAGGGTGCTGAGATCAGTCCTTATGGCCCACTCTGGGTCAGTGGTGTCGATAGAGTGCTGTCAGAGTCGAAGGTCAGGAGTTTGCGCTGACTGATCTTTTAAAAACTGCTTTTTTTAAAGAGAAGAAAATGATGAATATTTCCTGATACAGTTGATTTCTCTCTATATTTTTCACTCTCTTGATTCAAACCTGTTGGTGTGCATGTTTTGAACACTGACTTGTGAGCATTAGTAGATCATGCGCTCTAATCCTAATATGAACTTAGCTGACAATATAGTCTCATGTCTTTCTCGTGAGATCAGATGCTGTTGTTTTAATTCCCCTGGCTCTTCCGTTATCACATATTTGTTTCAGTACGTGCGGCATGTCTTCCATTCCCTGGTCGCCATGGTGATTATTAAAAAGGCTGTGGATTATGAGGCAGCTGTGCTCAGACGGCCAGCTGCTCCACCTGGACCCAAGCCACTCCTGGCTTCTTTTTTTTTTTATTTTTGTTACAGCTCGAACCGAGTGCCTCATCTTCACCAGCAGGGGCCGCACTTGAACGTCCCTCGACCAGTACAGCGTTACGATGAGAAGTTGCATAACCGGACGTGTTGTGCAACTGCCAGTCTGTTATATCATTTGATGTCCACAAAGAACTTTTGGATAATTTGTGTCACTTTAAAGGATTTGTTTTTGATCTGTGCTCCGTAATCTCTTGTCACCAGATCCCAAACTTCCTGCACCTGACACCCACCGCCATCAAGAAGCACTGCGAAGCCCTCAAGCGTGAGTGTTCCCGACGCGTGAGGACCAGGCTCCTGACGTGGCACCTGACGTGGCACCTGACGTGGCTCCTGACGTGGCTCCTGTGATGGTGTTTGTTTCCTCAGCCTTCTGCACGGAGTGGCCGAGCGCCCTGGACACCGACGACTCCTGTGACCAGCACTTCCCAGTCAAAGTCCAGACCACCGACTACGTGTCTGCAGGGCTGTCCGTGCGGAACCCGTCTGCTCGTGTCGTTCAACTCAGAGTGAGTTAGGATGTCACAGATTTGGCCCTGCTGCCTCACACTACTCTGTGTTTGGGCTTGTCTCCTCGTACTTATGTCCTCTGGGCACTCCGGTTTCTTCCCACAGTTCAGGAACATTCACATGTTAGTTGATCGGAAATGTATCCAAGAGCAAGGACAAAGTCAAATTCTGTTTGTAGAAACACCCAACTCCACCAGAGTGGGGTGCTGTATTTATACTGTAAGAAATGAATTAGGTTAGTGTCAGTAACATGATGCCATAACTACATGAATAATAAATGGTGACGTAAATATATTTTAACCAAAGCTCAGGTGTCAAAAGATTCTTGTGAAGTCAATTGTGTTTTACAAGTAAAATGTGACATTTATGGAAAGGAAAAATAATGTTTTTTAGTTTTGAATATTCACTCAAGTTGAACCAGTGTCAAAATTGAAGTAAATTGAAGTATTTGTAGCAGTAACACTCACTCACTCACTCACTCACTCACTCACTCACTCACTCACTCACTCACTCACTCACTCACTCACACACACACACACACACACACACACACACACACACACACACACACACACACACACACACACACACACACACACACACACACACACACACACACACACACACACACACACACCTTCTCCTGTGTTATTTGATTTCTGCTGTGCTGATGACGTCTTGACTGACGTATAGAAAAGTCATGGCTGTGCAGTAGTCTGTCATGAACAATGGGATTAGAGGCTAAGAAAATCGTCATCTCTGACTGAGGTAAAACTCCTGAACTGTGGTACGAGCGCTGAATTAAGAAACCCGAGTTCATAAACTGGAATGACAGTAGCCATGTTCATGTTTGTTTTCAGTGATTTTCTTCAGCAGTTTCCATGTTTAGAGTCCAGAGCTGTGCAGTGATGGAATCCTGCCAGGAAATATCATCCGTTTCTATATTCCCCGTAATCCTCTTTGTCCTTAATCCCATGATGTACAGTTCTGCACTGGCCAGAGGGAATAAACACACACATGGAGTCTATATCAGTCACAGAATGAGAAGTGGAAACCATCGTGATCAAATGTCATGTGAGAACAGCGGAGCAAACTGACAACTGAATTTACTTAGAGTGTAAAAGATTATTTTTTTACTTCTTTGTTTGAGTGAAAACTTAAAATAGTCATGTAGCACATGTGGTGAATAAGAATTGGTGTGTTTGTAGTGACAGGTGAGGATGTGGTCAGATGTCAAAATGTCCTTGTTACTTAAGTTTATAGTTTGGATATTTTTCCGTCATGTTTTGGAGTCATCGCTGTCTTTCTTTTGGTGACGGCCCCTCACAACAGTGACAGTTTCTAGCGTGGCCCTTCAGGAAATTCAATGCCCCCCCTGTGTGTTAAACAGTGTGTGCCACCTGTGGTTTAGACACCCTGCGGTGACTGAGTGTTTTGGTCTCAGGTGAAGCTGTCCAGCCTGAACCTGGACGACCACGCCCGCAAGAAAATGCTGAAGCTGGTCGGGGAGAGATACTGCCGCGACTCGGACCTCCTCACCATCACCACCGACAGGTCGGGTCCTGAAACACGGTGCGATCCGCCACCAGCGACTTATCGCCTCGTGTGCTCGTCTCCACAGCTGCCCTCTCAGACAGCAGAACCAGGACTACGCCATGTACCTGCTCACCGTCCTCTACCACGAGTCCTGGGTGAGTTCGGAGTCCACCGTCCTCGGATGTGTGGCATTATACAGACACCAGTAATACATGTAGGGCGTCCTGCTGAGGAAACAGGGCGTCCGGTTTGGAGTGCTGGAGGGCGTCCAGTCTTTCATGTTTTGCGGTTTAGACGCCCCCTAGCTAAAAGCCTGCTCCCCGTACCTTCGGTGGGAGGTGACTTGGTGCGGGTCGGTGGCCATGTGCAGCCCATTACAGGGCTGTGGTCAGCAGGAAGGCGAGCGGCGGCATTGTCCCGCTGACATTTCCACACAGACCTGGACACTGACACTTATCCAGCCCACCACATTAAGAAAGCCTTGCCACCTGGACACACAGCCCAGTCGGCGAAACCCAAACCCCTCCGTCTATTGTGCCACCGCCGCTTTTAGACCCGGATCCCATGGTGGGGAGAAGGTGTCCGTGCCAGGAAGCAGGTCACTGTCCGCTTGTCTTTCAGTCCGACAATGGAGGCTACAGTGTTTGTCCAGCGGCCTTCTGCGTGCAGGATGTAACGCTAACCCACAAAGACGCCATTGTTCCTCCTCGCTAAAGTGCTTTTACCCTCCAACTGCAGGAGACGGACCCGGCTGGTTCGGTCCAGGCCGTTTTTTTTTCACCGGTCAGATCGGAGCCGTGAGTTATTCTGTTCAAAACTCAGCTGTTAGTAACTCGACACGGTTTTCAAAGGAACGTTGGAGGAGCATCCGGTCCGTCACTCAGAGGGTCCGGCGTCGCGATGAAAGCTGCGTCGGTCATTATCTTCACGCTGCCGCGCTATAAGCTGCTCCACAATCGGAGCGGTTGTTGTATAGGGTCTGAGCCTGGGCCCGACGGAACCATGCGTCCTGAGAAATATTATCTCTGTGAGAGAGCGGCATCAAAGACTGGCGTGAAGGAGGGCGCTACCCACTGCAGAGCTGTGCTTGGGTTTCCAATGTGCAGTCTGGAACGCAACTTCAGTTTGAGACGTGAAAATAGACCAGGAAAACCCAGAGTTCTCTCCAGGAATCTGTGAGTGCAGGACTCTGGGCCCTTGTTGACCCTTGCTTGCTGTTGACTTCCTCGGGTCCTAGGAGAGGCATGAGGCCTCGCTGAACTTGGCCAGAAGGTTCTCACATGTGGGTGTATATACGTCCCAGCAAGAGGCTCCTGAGACGGTTTAAAGACTCTCCTTGAACCCGGGTTTCTGAGGAGCTGCAGGTCAGGCCAGTCTGGTTTCTGGTCTGAGACCGGCCAGATAGACTTGAACAATGGACTTAAGAAAGGCTCATATAGAGCTGGTGCCTCTTCTTTCTTCTTTCTTCCGTGTGCATCAATTCCTCCAGACGGATTTTGAATCTCCAGCCAGTGAATCTTCAACACATCTTCATGGGCTGCAAGGTCTCTTGCAAGGCCTGTGATCTAGTGGCTTGTGGGCCCTTTAAAGGTCTAGGTTTGGCCCCTGATTTGATGCGTGACTTAGCCGATCCTCTGGGTTCCATTAGTTCCCCTGTCCATGTCGTCATAAATACACGCTCAAACTTGTGAGGCAGAATTTGCTGTGAAACTTGGGAAGGTGCAGAAGAACCTCCTGAGCCAAGATGGAAGATACGGCTTGTGGTACCAACACATGACCAAGGTCTGCTCTGTTCCCCTCAGAAAACCGAAGCCTGGGAGGCGGAGAAGACGGTCGCCGACATGGAGGAGTTCCACTGGGAGGGCAGCCTGTCCCAGAAGAAGATCCTGGACACGCTGGTGCGCATGACCTCGGCGGGGGAGGGGCAGGAAGTGCGGGAGCAGCTGCTGGGCCGCAGCGAAGTGCAGGAGTACAGGGACTCGGTCAGCCGGCTGAAGAACGAAGGAGAGAACGAAGACACGGTGCTGCGGTACAAGGAGGCCGTCAAGAAAGTCCTGAGCTTGTGACCGACCCGTGTCTGGGTCCGAAAAATGATTCTGGAGCGTTGGTGTCAAATATTTATTTGCCGTCATCAGTCGTCTTTGATAGAAAAATAAAAGCGGAAGCGGAGCTGCTGGGGTTTGCACCTGTTCACGCCTTGCTCGCGGGAGTTTTGCCTCGGTTCCTCACGGGTTCTCGCGCACCAGAACATACTTGATCAGACGCATGGATCCTGGCTCGCCTCGGCGGGAGGTCCGATAGCGGCCGGCCCTCCTCCTCTGCCCCCTCCACCTGACCACTAGCAGGAAGGAGCAGCAGCAGCTCAGGGTGACTCCCATGGTGAGGATGACAGTGACCAGCAGGGTGCGTGTGGTGGCATCCCACCCCGAGGTCATCCCCGGGCCGTGGCTGCCGGCCTCCGGGCGGACTCCACTCAGACCTCCCACGGTGTGGTTGGTCAGCAGGTGGGCAGAGGTGGACGCAGGAGCAGTGGTGGGAGACGGCGTCGCAGGAGAGGTTTGGGTCGCTGAGGAGGACTGGACTTCTGAAGCAACAGTGGAGGACGGAGGGATCCACAGGTCTCCTGGAGGAGGAGAGGGTGACCGTGGCGTGACGGTGCTCACTGACCTCCTCACGGTGGTCCAGGACCTGCGGGTGGGCGCATGGGTCAGAGCAAAGGTGCCTCCCTGTGGCGGGTACAGGAACTGACGCTTGTCAGGCGGCAGCTGCTCCGAGGCGTTGACCCGGGTGAAGAGGTGCGGCAGCACTCGGACGTTGGAGGTGAAGTACTTCCCGAACACCAGCAGGTCCGGATCCACACCTGCGGGTCAGAAGCAGAAGGACTCGGAGACTCCGCCAGACTTGGATCTCGCCAGGTCCCGTCTACCTTTGGTGACGTTGTAGAGCACCACGTTGCCCCTCTGGCTGAGGATGCAGCTCTCCAGCGTCGGACAGTGCAGGTGGAAGCAGTTGTGCTGGCTGGTGTCGTAGTGGAAGATGGCCAGGTTACAGGAAACTGGAGACCAGAGGTCAAAGGCCGTCAACCACACGGACCCTCACGGGTTCAGCGTCAAGACTGGAGTCACGTGTCACTCAAGCAAGAGGCCCCAGAGAGACCTCACAGAGGGCCACAATGTTCAGGCCATGTGGGCTGAGACAACGTCACTTCTTGCTTTAGGTAAATTCCCTTCAGTCTGCATCACATTTGTCCTGATAACTGATAAGTAACACAATTGATATTAATATTCTGTGATGCGGCCAAAATAAAATGGCCACTTTTCGCCCGGAGCCTTGAGTTGGACACACTTATTACTGTGTCTGTCATGTACTCAGATCTGCAGGTATACATGGGAATAATTCGGATTTTTACTTGAATAAATTCGTCCTTAAGTGTATATTAATACTATGGTTCGGCACTCACAGTTGCGGGTCAGGCAGCAGGTGCGGCTGCACTGCAGCGCCGTCTCCTCCAGATACACCTTCAGCAGCTGCGCTCCTCTGCGCACAGACTCCTCCGTGTCGATGAAGACGCCCGGGAATCTGCGGATCCAGCAGCTCTTGTAGTAGGACGTGGACGAGCACCTGGACTCGGAACCGCGCAGCGCAGCCAGAACCGCCAGCAGCGTCCAGGTGGCGGTCATGGCGCGAGCGTCCAGGTCACATCTCTGTCGGGGAAGTCCACGGTGGAGGTGGACCAGGTGAGTCCGAGGGGGAGGGGCTTGTGCGTGCGTGCGTGCGTGCGTGTGGTGTCAAACATGGACCTGCTTTGAAAGGCGTGACGTCACTTCTCTCACCTTCTCTGGCGCTCCAGCAGCGATGCTCCAAACTAAAGTGCAGTTCAAGTCCAGAGAGGATTCGCTATAATGTTGACGACAAAACTATGTTTGAACGGAGCGTCTGATTTTTTATCACGGTAGTGTCTCCTCGCCACCGCTAGATGGAGACATTTACTGCCCTTGGACAGTAACTCATGGCTCCTCGGTTCTAAAATATTAGTTTTCTGTCTCTTCAGATGGGCTGGTTCTGGACCGGTGTGCGTCCCGGAGAGCTTTCACACCTACGGACGCTGGGAGGAAACCAGAGTGCCCAGAGAACCTCACAGAAACGGCTTCAGTTTGGAGTCGCCACATGCTGGATTTGAACCCACGACCTTGTTCGGCTGCCGCCGGCGCTACTGTCTGAGCCGGAAGATTATGACCAGGTGCAACGGAACAGCAGCCATGGTAAGAAACTTGAGCGTTTATTGTCACTTCCGGGCAAGTCTGACTTGCGAGTCACACAGATCCGAACTCCGCTCGGCCGCGACCTTCTTCTGTCGGATCTTGTTTTATTTATTCATGTAAAATCACAGACAGAAACCCGGTCGGTGGTTTAGCCTCTGTCACATCAGAGGAGACTCAAACGAACACAAACGCAGTTGTGCAAAAAAAAAAAAAGAAAAAAAAACTTCCGTTGTCCGGTCAGTAGGGGGCGCCTGAGAGCCGCAAACATCCGCTCCACATGCACGAGTGGTAAACACAAAGCACAAATCAAAGCAGCCTGGACCGCGGCCATGCAGACGGCCGGCTCGTCCAGTTCCCCCCGGTCCTCTCGCACACGGCTTCATCGCTTCCCTCCAGTTCAGTAGTCGTTCTCTGGACTCGGGGGTCGCAGAGGTTCTGGTGGAGGTCTGAGCGGGTGCCCGACCCGTTTGGGCCGAGTCAGTCTTTGACCAGTCTGTAGATGTGATGCTGGGCCCCGTGTTCGCTGGTCGACACCTCGAAGACATACGCGATGCACAGCAGTGTCTCCAGCGTGTCTCTGTTGCTCACCACCTGTGGGCCGGGTCAGAACCTCCGTCAGAACCGTGACTGTGTGTGTGTGTGTGTGTGTGTGTGTGAGCTCAACCCGCCCGGTCGCAGGCGCAGTCATTCATTAGAATGGTACCAGATCTGATGTCCAGGTCCACACCGTCGCTATGACGACACACATGCTTGTATTCCTAGCTTTGTGAGGACCTCTCATGGCCATCACCCTTTCCCCAGCCTCTCCCTCTGACCCTAACCCTCCAAAACACATGGCTCACCTGAACCAGGACCAAACTGAGAGCCAGTTATTGTGGAGTCTCCATCCTCAAATTGAGTCTTAACCTTGTGGGGTCCCAGACCAGGTCCACACCCACCCACCCACTGACCTGCAGGATGGTGAAGTTCTCCAGCACACTGTTCATCATGTACTTCTCGGGCAGGTGCTTGAGCTTGTGGATGAAGTTGATCATGTACTCGCAGAGCGGCGAGCGGTGGATCCGGAACACGTAGCGGCCGTTCTCGAAGCGCGCGTACTCGGTCTGGAGACACGACAAAGGCGCGTGACGTCGACACTCCGGGGGGAAGAAGCGCCCAACTGTCCCTCACCTCCACTTTCTCCACCACCTGCTTGCCGAAGGAGCAGACCTTGGTGGAGGACGTGATGACCATGTTCTCGGAGCTCTCGTACTGGCTGGACACTCCGTAGAAGAAGCTGCTGTCGTCCTGCAGGTTCACGCTCAGATCGGCCTGAGGGGGGCGACAGAGAGATGAAATATCCAAGTCCATAATGAATATATATATTCACCTGTAATAGCATATTATTAAAATATATATCAAGTAAAAAAAACGTTTTTTTTAGATATATCTTTTATATAAAATATATTTTTCAAGAATGTGAATTAGCGGGGAATATTTGCGGCTTGGATCCAAAGGCAACGCGGGTCCCGAGGGCAGCAGGAGGAGCAGTGTTGGGTCAGGAACTGGTCCTCCAGGAGCTGCTGTCCTGTGAGCTTCTGCTCTGAGCTGCGGGTCCATAATCCGATTGAGGCTCGGACTGAAGCCGGCCCTCCTCGGCCCTGCTGCGGGGCTGGCGTCTCTAATGGGCCCCGGAGAGGCGGCTGGGGCCTTCATGGCCCTCTTCATCTTCATCCCTGGCTCCTGTAATTCCTCCATTTGTCTTGATGGCCGCGGGAGGCGCCGCCCTCCGAGGCGTCGCCCGCCGCCTCCCTAACAGCCTGCGAGGGAATTCATCCAATTACCATCACCAGCCGGCGATTGGCTGATTCGATCAGGCCGCCGCGCCTCGGCTGTGTAACAATTTAGCAAATCGGATTGGCCCCGCACTTCAAAAGCGCCGGACAATCTGTTAGGACGCCGCCTGCGGCGCCGAAGGTGCGAGGAGGAGGGCGGGGCCGTCGGAAATCCAATCTCAAACGCCATAGCTTTGGTGTCGGGCCACCTGCCTGTCAACGTCGCCACGGCAACCCGAGTCACGACCCGCCGCCGCGCTCTTCCTCGCCATCACAAACAGGATCATCATATCTTCGGACCAGGCTTCATTTGTTCAGGAAGCCCACAGCCTCTTTGTGACTCCTGTTTAAGGCGCAGAGGTGCGGGATGTTTGCTGGGATTCCTGTTTGGTCACGAGGCGCCGCGGATTGTGTTTTCGTTCGGAGGCGGGAAATCAGGTTATCACAGCAGTTAAGAGCAGATTGGAAGAAGCAGGAGGGAGACGGTTCAAGCTGAGCAACATGAGGCCCCCGGGGGCCCCAGTCTGGGGCCCTGACTCGCTCTTTATCATCAGCTCTTCAACCAAAACTGAAGTGCATGAGCTCACAGTGTTTTTCTATTGTCTTTAGCCATAGTTCCTTTGACATGAGTGAGGTTGAAAACTGCATTTTATTTTATATTATTGAACTTTCAGCTGGGATGTTATAAGATAAAGGAAATTATTACTTCTTTTCATAAGTCTCAATACATAAGAAATGTTTTTTTTCTATTGCTATTTTAATGACTTGTCCTTTAATATTTTATCTTCCTATTTTTTTAATTTCTTGACATTTATTTATTCATTCAATTTCTTCTCGAACTTTTTTTACAAAAACTGTTTTGGTTTATGTTCTTTATTTATCGATCTTAAAAATGCAACATGCCTTGTTGATTTTCTTTCTTCCTATTGTAACTCATGAATTTTTATTTATTGTTGAATCTATATTCTTCACCCTGTTATTATCATCGTCATGAAATATTAAATCCTTTATATTATGGCGCCACCTTCCTCTTGTTCACGCCGTCAGATCTCGTCATATTTCTTCTCTTTTCTTTATGATCCCTGGCTCACGTCAACCGTCGGACCAGCTGCTCCCACAAGGACGACGTCACTGGCGAACAGCTTTCATCCCCCCGCAGTAAATAAAGTGGCAGTGGAACATGTGAGAAGGGCAACACCACTCACATAAAGCCATCTGGTGGCAGCGGGTGGCACGGCGGCCCCTTGAACCTGAGCTCCACCCACCTCACGGAAGCAATGTGTTCAACCTCGGTGGCCCGTGAAGGCATGTGACCCAGCTTCTGACTCCTGGTAGAATTACTCATAAATGAAGTTGTGTCTTTAGCCCTTTTGACCTACGAGTACAGCGTCGAAGAGGATCATCTCAGTGCCGGTGACATACAGCACAGGCACAGTTCAAGAGGGCACTTGTCTGGGGTCAAGTCAGGGGCACTCACAACAAGCGTCCAGGAAGGAACCAAGACCTTCACTGGACCTCCACAGCAGCCTGATCCAGTCCAGATGGTTATGTCCCTTGGATTGTCATTCTTCTACTCTGATCCCTACCTCACACAGGTGAGATAGAAGGGGACCGGCACGTGGCTAGCTCAGCATTGCAGCTCTGTCTTCACCACCAGAGGTAAAGAGATCCGAAGACGCCGCACCGACCCGTCTGTGCCTCCCAGTCAGAGGAGTGATCTCAACTCCAACCTGGACACGACATTCTACCCACTTTTTCCCCAATAACTGTGGAGAATAAGTGGGGTGCAGCAAGGCTCAACCTTTGGGTCGTTGCTGATCTGTGCAAGACAGAATAGGGTAAATATTTTGATTTGCAGAAGCTTGTTGCTGCCTAGAAGGTTAGCGCACCTCTTGTTTTTATTTTTTGGGGTATGATGGGAAGCTGCTTGTCTCCATGGTAACCACCCGGCCTAGCAGGTGAGGACATTATCGTAGCCCAAGATGAACCATTACAGTACAGTACAGCGACACCTTTGGGTAACATTTGTTATGTCCGTTTCTCTCGTTCTGTGTCTCCGTCTCCTTGTTTTCCTCCAGCTTCCCGAGCGACATTCATCAGCTAATCATGTTTCCCTGGATATCAACACCTCGGTGCCAGCTCTTGTCGCCGGATGGTTACTTCATGTTCCTGCAGTAAACTCTCCTGCAGCTCCGCTCTCTCGTTTGTCTCCCTGAAGAGCTTTCCTTTTCAGCCGCCTCCTTGGTTTCATTCTTCTTGCTCCATTTCTGTTTCCCCTTCTCACGATCACGTGTGTTTTTTAAAACTCAGTTTTTGTTTTTCGCTCACTATCGACCACCAAGCGTTTTCTGTTCATTGGGTCTCGTGAGTTAGTTTCCGAGTGTGTTTTCGTTGGCTTGGCTTAATTTGCCTATTTTCTGTGACAGGGTTTTTTTTTCTGTACTTCCCGCTCGGTGTTCTGGCGTCAGCGCCCTTGGTTTCTCTGTTCCTGTTCGTCTTTGTATTACACGCCTGTGTTAAATCCATGAACCCATAAATTTAACCTCGCTCTCGCGAGTCTTCTGTCGGCCTAAGCATAAAAAAACCTTTTGCAACCTCAGTTTTGTTCCGACGTTAGTTTGTGTAACCGCATATCTGCACTGTCCCAAACGCACGTCTTCAGCGGGATCGAGTTAATACCCTCCTAACGTCTACTGTGTGTGTGTTTTGGGGGGAAGACTGGAGGGGGCTTATCTAAAAATAAGTATATGAGGTGGCTGACTGGGTCTAATAGCGCCAAGCGACAGGTGTTGGGATTCACATTTCCTCTGGTGAAAGATCAGACCTGTCACTCCAGGCCGGGACGGCGTCTTACACACAGAGACACTTGTGAAAACAACAGGAGTGTAGAAGCTCGCGGACGAGGCGATGTTTACCCAGAATTTGACCAGGAAGAAGGCGTGGTGGGGTCCTTTGTCGAAGAGCTCCTTCAGCCCGCCCTTCTTCTCGGGGAACTTGTCGTAGATCTGCCGGATGTCCACGGACTCCAGATAGGGGTCGCTGTACGTGGGGTTGGACTGGCCAATGTGCACGAACAAATGCTTGTTGAACTGGAGAGACAGGCGTCACACAGCATCAGAAATCATCGCCCTTCTCTCAGGCCTGCTCTGCTTTCATAATTGAAGTTCATGCATATCACATTGCCGCATCTCCTCTTACACTCATGCACGGGAAGCGTGACTTCACGGAGCTGAGGAGCGGCTTTACATTGGTACACGGTACATGATATCGCCCGAGCGTGCGGAGGGGAGGGGCAGCGGTTCAGACAGGAGATCTGGAGTGGAAAGTGAAAGTGAACCTCCTTGAGAATTTGGTATTTCAGTGTGTTTATTATATAATGCTGTAACATCTCAACAAACCCATGGTGCAGGGGCCAAATCCAGGCCACCGATTCACTTTATGTGGCCCATAAGAACTTTGTGATGCTGATTTATTCCAGATTACATCCATGGAACGTCGAAATTGTGAAACCATTTTATGTTTTGACACATTATAAATATCAACACACACGCAGAGGAGAAAAAACAAAGCGTGTCTCGTGGTTTGGAGTCACTGAGAGATGCTTCAAGCTAAATTTAACCCCCAGGAATTAAAAAGGGACCAGTATCACATTCTACTACTGTTCAGACCACCTCCTTTCAAGAAGTGCCAGCTAGAGTTGTTTGTTTATGAGTTTTGTTTGGTCCAAGACTCGAGTCTAATATGTTGGTTGAGGTTCAACCCAGTTGAAACGGGAAAAAACATCGACTTGAGCTTTGAAAACACAAAGATGACATCCTGAATCTTGAAGTTAGACTGATGTTGGTGGTAGAATAAAGCAGATGTTGCGGATTAATGTAAACAAAAAGTCAAAACTGGACCGGGCATAATCAAAGTACTGATGGTAGAGTTGTAGTGAAGACTGGAGTTGAGACCAGAGCAAACTGAGGCCAAGACCAAACGGGCCGATGATGTCATTTCAGCTCTTGGTTTACTGTGAAAAACTACCTTGTTACTAACTTATGCTTCTGTATTTTGTATTCAGTTTGGACTCAGTCTTGATCTCACCCCTCATTTGTCTTGTATGCTTTGTATACAACACTGACTGACAGGCTGACAGACCAGAGGTGCACCATACGACACAAGTGGGCTGAACCCAAGTCCTAAAATCATGAAGATTCACCGTGTTTTTTCACGTCATTCAACGCATACTGTTTTGCTAAGTTGTGAAAACAAGAACATAGCGAGTGGTTGTCTGTCTACATGTGTCCTGCAGCAGAGCAGTGACCAGTCCAGGGTGTCCCCAGCCTTGCTCTGGTCTCAACCCCAGTCTTCACCACAACACTACCATCAGTAACATCTGCTTTATTCGACTTCCAACGTCGGTCTAACTTCAAGATTCAGGATGTCATCTTTGTGTTTTCAAAGCTCAAGTCGATGTTTTTTCCCGTTTCAACTGGGTTGAACCATAACCAGCCAACATATTAGACTCGAGTCTTGGACCAAACAAAACTCATAAACAAACAACTCTAGCTGGCACTTCTTGAAAGGAGGTGGTCTGAACAGTAGTAGAATGTGATACTGGTCCCCTTTTAATTCCTGGGGGTTAAATTTAGCTTGAAGCATCTCTCAGTGACTCCAAACCACGAGACACGCTTTGTTTTTTCTCCTCTGCGTGTGTGTTGATATCTATAATGTGTCCAAACTTAAAAATGGTTTCACAATGTCGACGTTCCATGGATGTGATCTGGCTTATTTCAGCATCACAAAGTTCTTATGGGCCACATAAAGTGAATCGGTGGCCTGGATTTGGCCCCTGCACCATGGGTTTGTTGAGATGTTACTTCCAACATCAGTCTAACCTCAAGATTCAAGATTTAATCTTCGTGTTTTCAAAGTTCAAGTTGATGTTTTTCCCGTTTTAACAGGGTTTTCCATCACACATAGCCACAACCTTAAAAAAGCCAGAGTGACTCCCCCGACGTTGAATAAAGCCAGAGACAATGAATGAGTGAATAGGACTCATTTTCACGCTGAATCTACCGAAGGCACAACAGCAGTGTTACCGGTTCATGCCGGAGAAGAGAGTGTCGCCACATAATCTCCTTTTGTCACTTGAAATCAGAGTGAATGTAGGAATGACCGCGGCGTGTTGATGTTCCGCCCCACTCCACCTCCGTGTGTAACGCACCATGTTGAGTGAGTCGCTAACAACAAACAAGACGTCGTCCACTCACAGTCTCTGGGTCCTGAGGTTGCTCCAGGAAGGCGGAGAACTCCAACATCCGGAGTTTGGAGCCAGCGATGCAGCGCCCCTGCCAGGGGGGGGCGCCAGGGGACATGGCCAGCCCTGCTGTGCTCTCATAACCTGCAGAAGAGACCAGCTCAGTCCAAATGATGCAGCGGCGTCTCGGTGACTTCATTCGTCATGTTTGCTTCTTCACTCGACAGATGTCTGTCATCAACGCCGGCCGGGGAAGGGGGTCACCCACCTGTTATGGGGGTCGGGCCGGACGCCTGCATGGCGTAACTCTGCTGGGAGAAGGGCTTAATGCTGAGGAGACAGATGAGAGGGAGAGGCGTGTCACTTGTCTTGCCCTCACCCACTAATTGGAGCACCTGACCTCCGCAGGGGCCAGCGGTCGCACGGCGGACGACTCGTCCGCCAACTCAAGTCCGAGCTTTTTAGCTACATTTATTGATCGCTCGACATCGGTCCTGACTTAAACCAATGAGGTTTCTGTGGCCGACCTCTGGAACATCCAACACAAACCACACAGTATATCAAAACGGCGGCTCACTCTTCGTGTGCTCCTGGCTGCCCTGGAAGAGTCCCGTGCCAAAACTGGAGAGAGAAAAGGAACAAGATCTATTACACGTAGGACCCCACGTCGAGTTTACATGCCATGATGCTGAAGAAATCTGCTCGTACAATGGCAAAAATAGGCTAGCAGGGAAGTGTAGCTGGTAAAGAAAGCTGTCATCCTCAGTGGTGGACTAAACGTCTGGTTCTTGCTGAACGGTGCAATGACTTCAGCATACTTCAGCAGTTTCTACTTCCGTAGGCAACAGCTTTTTGACAAGATGTAACATTGCACCAGAAAAAAACATGTCTACTTCAGCAGCAAGACCACACCCCCAACATTGTGTCATCAAGTCTGATCTTTATTCACTTGTCAAAATAAATTTGAATTTTTTAACACTGATTTGGCTTCTAGGAATGTTGAAAAACTTATTGATGCTTCTGTAGAAGCTAAAACACTGTAGTTGAGAGGAAGACTGTGGAGATAAAGAATGAGAAACACCACGGCACTGTTGAAAGTACAGGGTTTTATAAGAGATGCCAGCCAAGAAAGGCACTTCAGCCTGTGAGGAATGGTGGTGAAGCTAAAGCTATTTGCGCTCATGCTAGCCACGCTCATGCTAGTTGGACTGACGCTAGCCGCGCTCATGCTAGCCGCGCTCATGCTAGCTGCTCTCATGCTAGCTGCGCTCATCACTCTCTCCGTCTGTTGAGTTCTTGTTTAAACACACATAACTGAGGGTCCTTCTCGCAATTTTGCAGCCAAACAGAGCAAGTTGAAGGCAAGTTTTTTTAACACCTGTATAGTTATTTATATTCATGCAAGAGTAATTGCTATAGCATACAGTATCACTTTTATCAAGATACGTCTCTTCAATTTAAAGCTCTCTATCAGGGTGTTTGGTTTAAGACATGTGACGACCAGTGACTCACCCCGCCAGTGGGGGGGTACGCCGGCCTAGACAAGCCCTGGAGAGCCATCTTGTTCTGGAAGGCGGTGGGGGAGATGATCTGGGCCGAGGACATGGTGGCCATGCTCTGCAGCGCCTTGTCTTTAGCCGCCTGGTCCTGCAGAGGAGCACAGAGAGCCGCGGTGAGCCAGACAGCGACACGAGCCCGCGAAAAAGCCAGCGCCCCTCTGCTCCGCTAAGTCGCCCCCGAAGCGGACAGAAGGAATTGAGACCAAAGGCTGGTATTACCGTCCAGATCCTTCAGGTCAAGAGTTAAGTGTATTGCTTTGGCAGGAGTGAGCCGGAGATGACAAGCGGATTCTGCAGGAGGTCAGCGTGTAAAGCGGGTGTCAGAGTGGAGGTGCTGCGTGTCGAGGCTCGAGTCAAAGGTGTGAGAGTCGACACCTTGCACAGTGGTCAGTTGGACAGTGATGGACTGTAGGAGAGTGCTTGGAGGAAAACCCGCACTGGGAAACGCAACTCAACCCCACCTCTTCAGGACCTGTGTGTCTCCAGGACCCAGAGACATGCAGGTGGGGTCAGAGCCGACCCTTCTCACCCTGGACATGGACTGTTTGTTCCTCTTCCCTCTGGCAGGAGGCTGCGGTCCATCCAGACCAGAACCTCCTGTCATAGTAACAGCTTCTTCCCCTCGGCCGTCAGACTGTTGAATTTGTGGTCAACCTTTATTTATTATATTATTTATTTATTTATTTTATTTTATTTTATTCCAAAGCACCTTCCCAGTTGGTGGGATCCATCCCCACTGACCATGGCAATAAAGTTGACTCTGATTCTGAGTTGCTTGAGGATTCGAACCCACAACCTTCTTGTGAAATGGCAAAGTTTTACGTCATGTTTTGGCCCATTATTTTACATTAAAAACGAATCAGAGGAAAACAGAACTAGAACTCAATACAAGTCACATTAAAAACACGTCACTTAAAAATAGCTTTCGGACACTGAGCCGCGATGAACTCATTTTAGTTAAAATAATTGCACTGATTATCTTGGTCTGACATCTGACCTCTCCTTCATGAACCCCCCACTCAGCAGTTTCCACACTGGACCTAATGGACCGGGCCGCACGGCGCATTCTTCTCCTGAGGCCGGGCCAACACAAGGGCATAGCTGGAATATGACAGACAAGTGCTGGGCCTCTCAGTTACACCAAAGACGCATATAAAAAGGCGCGTCCGGAGACTAACCCTGTGACCAGCGCCGCGCCGTGCCAGCTGGAGCCGCTGGCCTCCGTCCAACAGTCCTGTTGTCGACCGTCACTTTCAGCGAGCGGATGAAGAAAGCAAACTGAGAAAGTTCTGGGCGGTTACTGAGGCGCTGTAATACCTGGAGGGAACGACAGCGGGATTCATTTGTTCCCCGACACTTGTGTTTTGGTTCATGCGGTCCTGACGCTGGTGCGGCGCCTCGGGCGCCTTTGTAGATGCTTTCACTTCGTAGAAATGTCAATTAGAGCGCGGCATTTAAATTGCAGACACTTGCATCGTGAAAGCAGAACAGTCGACTCCAGGCTCGGACACCGAAGCTCAAGGTCCGTCTCTCTGCTGTAACGCCGTTCACGCTAAAGCTGACATTCTGATGGTTGGTATTCAAGTCTGACGCTTTCAGAAACAATCATTCCGTTATATGAGCTGGATATGGCTCGTAGAAAAAATGAGAAAATTGATATTTACATCACTGAAATGTTAATAAACTGTCGTCACAGGTGGATCATTTTACAAGATGATGAGGGAAAACATAAAGACAAAAAAAGAAAATGGTGGTATTAGTCAAATAGTCAGAGGAAAATACATGCAAAAGCAGATTTGAATATTTTCAAAAGAAATAAGAAGTGCAAAACTGCAAGTATAATGTTATTTACTGAAATATATTGAAATACAAAGGTAAAAAAAAACTAGACAAACAAAGAAAAGTATGGAGGAATACTAATGAAAAAAAAGACAAAAATGAAAGTATGAATCAACAAAAAGTGGAAAATATTGTGGGAGAAAAATTAAGTAAATAAAAAGAAATTTAAGATGTGAAACTGTGGAATAATATATGAACATATTAAAATAAAAAATAAAAACACAAATAAAAAAGAAAAGTAAACATTAATGAACCTGGTGAATTGTAAAAGCTTATGTGAACGTATTTCACGTCAGTCATGTTTGCCAGTAAAACAAATGCTCTGCTTTGCCAGGAAACACAACGTCATTTCATTTTTTGAACAGTTAACCTGCTGCTATCAGGCTCACCAACTGTGGTCACATGACTTTCCTTCACGGCTGAGGGTCATGGGTTCTCACGAAGCTTCCTGTCCCTCACATTTAGTACCATCAAGTCAGAGGCTTGTTGAGCGAAGTGAGTCCAACACGAGAGAAGTAGCTGTTCCAGACGTTGCAGTGTCTCCAACACAGATAACTTTGGAAACTGTCTTTGCCCCCCTCTTGTTTACGTCACTGACCTCATTTTATAACAAAAAAAAATCTTACAAAGTCAAGGAGCGAACCAAGGTCTTGTTAGTCGCACCACACAGAGTAAAAACATGGCATGCTTCAGAGAGGATCAGAAAAAGGGGTGACTCACGTAGCGTACCTTCAGCTTCACCTGGATCTCTCTGGCTTTCCGTCGAGCCAGAACCTGGATGTGGCTGGACACCTGGAGGAGCCAAACCAAAGTCAGTGCTGCAGAGCCATCAGACAGCATCGGCTCACAGCAGCGTTCCGATGAGCATCACACATGTGGAGGGTCAAGCTAATGTTGGTGACCGTTCATCTAGATGTTGACAATTTGAAAATGTTTTGTGGAGTTGCCTGGAGTGGACTGATCCAGCAGGTGTCGCTCTGGACCCCCAGGTATCCTGGCATCCGTCTGAGCTCCCTCACAGTTCCCTCCATTCCTCGCTACGCCGCTCATCTCTTTTCATCTCCATGGGGACCCTGCCAGATGACTTAGCCGGGACCCGCATCCATCACTGCCCATACATCAGCCCCGTCACATCAGATACTGCCGGGAGGATCCGGTTCCAAATCCCCTCGGCCTTCCCGCCTCACCCCAGTCCGGTACACCGTATTCCCCGGCTTCAGCCCGCTTCTAACAAGCACCGAGGTGATGAAGAAGCAACACCGACACTCGATCCTATAGCATCTGTATGTTGGGCGCGCCCTAAATCAGTCGTCATGTCCAGACGTTGGAAAAGGGAGGGGTGGTGGGGGGTCGCTTGGGTCTGGGGGTACCAGGGTGTCGGGCCCGTCACTCAGCAGCAGTAAAGGCTCCGAAATAGCCGCAGCTTTTCAACTCACCTGCTTCCTGGTCCGCGTCTTCCCGGTGCGAAGTTTGATGTAGCGTGCGATCAACTCATTCCGTCCTGGAAAAACAGCAAAATATTGCTTATGTTCACCTGAAAATCTGAGGCGTCACAATTCATATTGAACCATCATAACAAGACTCTCATTCTCGCAATGAGAAAATGAAATGATCTGCAAACTGTTTCGAGTCTACACTAAAAATAGCAAAAAATAAATAAATAAAAGGGGTGAAGGAGTATAACAGGCATTCAGTATTTAGGAATTTGCGAAAATTACTTCAAATATTTATAAATCAAGAAAGTTAAACTAAAGAATATTACAAAAATGTAAATGATACAACCATAAAAGCACTAATGCCTCTATCATATAACATTTCCCATGACTTATAAACCTATAAATAAATAAAAAATAATAAATGAAAATAAATATTAGTTTTAGTTTGGGTACATTTTTAATTTTACTGGCCACAGAACATGACAATACTAATGCGTACCATTGCTCAGCCACTCACACACAGCACACATGAGGCTTAAGAATCATGTACGGATGGAGACTGTAAGAGTGAGGCTAAGTTCATCCCTAAGTACATCTGTCTGTGAGAGACGCTCCATCGGTCCCTGAGCTCAAGTCTCCACCGGGGGTGTACGTCCACGCTCCACCGCCGCTGACAGACAGGTCACATGGGCGGAGCAGGTGGAGGCCGCGGCTATATGATCCCGGGGCTGGTCCCTGGACAGACACAGTCAAGGCTGCTGACCAAAGGGGGGCCACTCTGGAGGCTCTGCCAGGCAGCTGGTGTGTCAATGTTTATGGAATATGCCTTTACGGCCACAGTAAATCTTGGGCTTGTTCCCCCCTCCGCCCCCCACCCTAACACACACACACACATCCTCAACAGTCACAGTCTCGCGTTAC
Source organism: Synchiropus splendidus (assembly GCF_027744825.2). Taxonomy (NCBI): domain Eukaryota; kingdom Metazoa; phylum Chordata; class Actinopteri; order Syngnathiformes; family Callionymidae; genus Synchiropus; species Synchiropus splendidus. The sequence goes on along the minus strand of NC_071347.1, from coordinate 20,990,405 downwards.
AGCGGAGGGCAACGGTCATGTGGCTTCCTTCGCCCTATTCTCCACCGGAGAATCACAAGTTTATCATCCCATCCCATTTCACACATTAAAGAGGAACCATATTTCCTCTGTGTGAGTACAGAGTGGACAGTTCAAGCTACTCTATATGGCTAAAATGGGACATTATGAATATCACAAAGAGGTTCGGAACAACTGCTCCCTCCTTGATCCCACCGAGGAACACAGTGTATGGTCGCAGTTCTGTGACTTCTGTGAAGCAAACAGCAGCCGCAGCCAAGGAACTTTGCAAAGGAAGGCAACAATGAAAGCACCAGGCTCTTCCAAATGCAGCGACACTGTCTCAGGAAGGTGACGGATATCCTCCAGTAATCTTTCCGCGACAGGTCTCAAACTCACCACTGCACCACGTACTTCAGTGTTTGGTGCTAGTGACCACTGACAGGCTCTTGACAGCTTCAGGTACTGTCAAGTTAACCGATACAAACTAGTCATGCCATATATTTGGTTGGTTACAGCAGGTCTTGAGCGAAAGCCGCACCCTTCCTGGACTGGAAGCTGGCGCCATTTTTCAGAGGTTCTCCCACTGTTATCATCGTGGAGGTCCGACTTCCTGTTCTGTATATTTTTGCCTTCCACTGATGCTCAACATTTCGGTACGGTTTCGGGTACAGACGGTGCCTTCTGGGCTCTGCGTTTACTTTGTCCGTATTTCAGCACATTTCCACAAAGCTTATGGATGCGGACCAAACGGAGCAGTACCACCAGAAACCATGGGGGGCAGTGTTGCTGTTACTACCCGATACGTAGCTCGAGTGAGAAACATAAAAGACATCGCCTCCTACAACACTGCCTCCGTTTCCTCTTTTGTGCAAGAGGTACATGATCAATACTTCATGATCAATACTACAGATGTGGATACAGAGGTGAACAGCAATGCCAAAACTTGTTTCTGCAACATTGCGAAAGCTTCTGAGCTCACACTGCGTTGTCATCTGTAATTTCGTACTTTTTGGACGTCGTTTTTTGTCATACAGAGCAGGATAGAAGTTATCCAGAAGTTATAAACAGAGGTCCTCCTGGTGGCTGTACATCGGTACTGCAGTCCAGACCTGCCCATTACGAGACACTCAATAGCTTTCCATGAATAATGTCCCTAGAACTTGCCAGTCACACAAGAAATAAAGCTTTTCTTCTCTTTCAAAGCTGGTCCTTCACCTTAACCCATCTGCATCCAACTTCTCACCACAGACATGAAACTCATCGGTTGGTCTTTCTCTGGGGTTCAGACTGCCAAACTAGTGTTGGCTGGGTCATCACAAGCCCAAGGGCCCGTCCTACTTCCGACACTACAAATGGTGTAAATGACTGGGGCTAAGTTCCAGGGTCCAACCACCCACATACCCTCATGCCAGACCTCGCCCCCCGGAGAGGTCCAATCCTTGAGGCTATTATGGTGCATTTCTATCCCAATAACCTCAACAAACAGCGACAACTTTGGTGGAATCTCTTTGAATTTTCAGCGTCGGAGAGCGAGGCCCACTTTCCCGTCGGCCTCAGCTGGTGTTTGTCTCTGCCACTAATTAAGACAATCCAATTAGGCGCATTCCTGCTCCGTGAAAACAGTTAAGAAAATAATAGACGACTGCAGGCCTTTATTGGAGCTTAGCACATTTGCAAACACACACATGGTCACGCAGAAGATCAGTTACAGAGCGGAACCCACGACTGGAAGCAGATCCCACACGCACAGGCACCGTCTCTTCAACACGACCGTCTCTGCTCTGGCACCACGTCTCCATGTGAATTCGCACAAGGGTTGGACATGACACGCCACCTGAGGAGTCGTCACGTTTTCCTCGCACCGTGACAGAGCGCTTCGACCTCACACGCCGTGCCATAAATCAGGTGACCCCCCACGGTGAAAAAAACGGAAACCTGAAGCCGCATCAGAAGTTCTCGACACCCTATAAAAGTGATCGCATTCTGGACGGAATGCAAAACACTGTGTGTCCCCGGAGTTCGTGTCAACTTCTTCTCCTGGAAGACGGAAGAGCTGCCAGCGGACATGATTATGATTCACATCCAGGAATAAACCTCAAATATGTACAATAACAGAGGGAAACATTCACTTTCTAACCTCAATATTTGAACTGTAAACAACGCAACAATGGTGGACTGTGACAAGACAACATTTCTTGTCTTCTTGTCCTTTAAATATAACAGTCATGTCAGTTATCTTTTTCAGTTCTTCAGCCAGGCTGGAGACAACTGGCACCTGGAGTTTTCTCAGGGAGGTTTGTTACAATTTTACCACATTTCTGGAACATACTGTTTGACCTCTTAAGGTGCCAATAGATTGGTGGGTGAACGTCCGGGGAGCCAAAGATTCTCCACCCTCTGAGATTTGAAAAAAGAAACAAGGCTGACAGGTTGAACACCACCACCAAAGTCAGAGATTTGGTTCGCATTAAGGCGCAGACTGTTCCATCTGTGATTTCTCAATGTCGGAATTAGAGACCAACAGATCAAAATGTCCCAACAGACCAATGTTATTGCTCAGAACGTCATCGGAAGATGTGAGTTTTGGAAATGCACGTTTAAATGTGCCCCAATCGGTGCTCCTTGCGAGGGGACTCTCAAAGAAGCAACACTGCCTTTTTGGTCCAGAAAAACCCTTGATGAATTTTGTTCTTGAGAAACACACAAAGAGCAGCGACAAAATCCGATACAATAATTTCAACCAGGATGTGTTCAACGCGATGCTCTAACAGATAAAACTAGCTAAGGTCAACACCACAGCACCATAGTTGTAATACGTATGACTCAAAAAAGGTCTTGACTGTGGTTCGCTCCTTTCTAGAAGGCGAGTGATTTCAAAGCCAAATAAAATAAGTAGATCTTCCATCTAGAAAAGGCAGTGGACAGTGAATATGGAGTGAACATTGGGAGGAATCCTTACTAGCTTCGTTCCCATCTGTTTGCTAACATGTCCTTATTAGCGTTCGGTGCGCAGCAGTTAACCCTTGTGTCACCCCCCTATTATTAGATTCCAGCCACACCTTGTTGGGCAGTCTGAGGGAAGCCATGGCCGACAACACGCACGACATCAGATAGTCCGACTCTGTCACACACTGATGAGATCACTGATATCCAGAGAGAAAAGTCACGCCAGTCAAGGCTAGAAGACAGTCAGTCGAAACCTAACCTCCACAGATTAATGCTATCACAGTCTGCAGTCACAGGCGTGTACCACGACGAAATTGGACTCTTGGAAAAATCTCATTGCCATGAGTCTGGTATAGAAGCAGCGGAATTCTTCACAAGATACGAGAGATAAAATCGTTACCATATTTTGTAATTGATATATCTGCCAAGTGCTGTCAGAGGGATCAAGCCTGGGGGCGACTTGGCATGAAGAAATTGTGTTTGGATTTTCTACCTTTCAAACGTACGTGCAGACAGTGAGACTCTGGGTCACTGAGAGAAGACGCGTTTTCAATTCCTTTTTCTTCATCCAGTGGCTGATGCACAGTTTACGGGGTTGGAGAAAAGGTGCCAGCACCAGACACCAATGAAGCCAAACCAGACGCCTCAGGTCGGCGTAAGGAAACGTCTCGGGAGTGAGGACGGATGAATGGCTGAGGACCTTATTCATGTGACTTGATTCCTCTTCACCTTTGAATCAAAGAGGCTACCAGGCATCTAGCTAGGTGTCAAAATGCAGTGTGACTCATGTCTCCTGTGCCTGCTCTTGCACCAATTACATCTTCAAATTTGTCGCAGAGAGTTCATGGGGACCCCCCTACAACACTCACAAAAAAGGGAGGCACCTTCTGAATAAATGCGAGTAAAAGGCTTGTGTCCATTAAACTGTTTCCTTGCAATGCAGGGTTCAAGGGAGGACCTCCACAGAACATCCCGACACCGTGCCTCCTACACTGGCTGCTGTCTGAGTGGAGGAACACTGACTCTCTCCATGGCTGCAGTCAAAATAAACATTTGGCCCTCTTCATCTTGTTTCTTCAGTCACTTGACATTACCAACAAAAGTGCGTAAAATCTTGTTTGAAGTTCATCATTAGTTAAGTAAAGTAAATGTAATTATCCAAGATAAAAGATCACATCACGACGCACATGTCATCCCTGCCACGGGAAGTGTCCCGCACAACACGCAGCTGTAGAAGAAATGACGTTCTTTACCCATATTTCCATTACATCAAAGTAGGTTTTAGATCTGTGGACTGACCCGGACTGAACGCAGAGGAAGAATTCAACTAACAAGTCCACGAACACATGAATACAATCACGAGGGTCCAGCGTTTCCTCTCGAGCCGCTCGAGACTCAGGGGAGGTGTCAGGGTTACAGGAGGCTACTTTCAGTGTCTCTTCCAAAGTCAACACGGAGGCCACGCAGGTCATAAATCTGTCTTAAGCCCAAAGTCTGCGGTCATCACTGGCCCGGTCCGATCTGTCTTCCGTCACGTTTTCTTTCTCCGGACTCATTCCTGACATTCCTGAGCTCTGACTGATGTACAATGGAGCGGCGGCGCGACATCGCCACATGGGTCTGTTTGCGAACCTGTGTGTGATGTTAGCTAAACTTAAGCCTCTGCTAACTATTAATACATATATAACTAGTGCTGACCTTTTGTCCCTTCAACAAAATCAGAAACTTGTCCAACCAGTTTACAAGCACATAACATCGCAACTAAACTATTGAGTAGCGTCTACATCACAGCAGCAGGTGGCACCAAGACATCTTCACAGCTGGCACTGGTTTCTGCTTTGAAAAAATGTATGTTGACGTAAAGTAACTGCTGAAACTAACAGAAGTGGTCACCATTTTTTCGTCCGTTTTCTGTGTATTGTGGACGTTAGCGCAGGTGTTTGAGCTAATAACCACAAGAAAAGACTGATCTTAGCTGAAGCGAAGCAAGAATTCATTTTTCTCCCGTCATGGACAGGACAACATGGTCAGTGTTTATTACTTGGGTTAACACAATGGTTCAGCAGGTGAAAAGGCCCTTTTTCCCCACCTCTTCACCTGAGTCTTTTTGGGGCACTAACTTGAGATTCTCCTGCTCTAAAAAGATGTTAAAAATTGTGGTCTTTGTTTTTCAACAAACCAAATCTGACCTATCATCTGGGTGAACAAAGCAAGCGTGAGCGCTTTCAGGTCAGGATGGACTTCCTTCCACACACACCGCCGTCGCCGGAGGAAAACAGTGGTCATATTTCTGCTCATGGAACTTCTAAGCATCGAGTTATTTCCATTGTCAGAAGCAGTAAAAGATGTACAAACAAGAGAGCTCTGGATGCCCCCCAGCTTTCAGGAAAGGCCATTAAATGAAATGTAAATTTCAACCTGGGGGTTTGTCTCAACTTGTTTCCACAAATGAGGCAACAAGCATCTGCTTTCCCTTTTTGTTTCAGGAAGCATTTAAGGATTATAAGAAGGGAAATGCCTCTTCACTCATTAACTCTGGGAGGTCACCGCTTTGACTTTTAGCTAGAAAAGCTAAAGCACTTTCTACTAGGCCAAAATGTCTTTCAAATGTAAGAACTAAGATTTGGATTATTTTTTCCACTTCTGTATAAAACCAACCGCAGCGGTTTCATCCATTATCAGGGCTCATCTAACTTACTACACATGGAGATTTATTTATGGAGACATCCCCACGCATCTATTGAAACCAATAGGTAACAAGATTCTCCTTCCAGATTTTCAGTCTGCTGCTCAGACAGCAAACGTGCCCTCAGGCATTGACTTGTAAAGCTCTTGGCAATCTTGGCTTCGGGCCCCAGGAGGAAGCACCAGTATTAACTGAGCTTCTCATCCACTATGTCGGAGTTACACACATTTCCTGAATATCTCCACTCAAACCCTGGGGTCAAGCCAAAATATTGCCCTTTGGCTTCAGTTTTTCTGGCCTTCCGGTCACAGAGGCGACATTCCACGTCTCCTGAGTCACTTCAGGAATTGCACCAAGGCCTCCCAACCTATCTGACCCTCCTGCAGATGGTGAGCCCACAAGGTGGGGCCCTGGTAACAATCAATTCTCCATATTAGTCTGTGGAAATACTTAGTCTGGCCCCTCACCTTGGACCTGTTTGCAGCCGGAGACTACCACAAAGCCCTTACAATAATTGGAACTCATTGGACTCATCACAGACAAGGATTCTCCACAGATTCTCTTTAGCATCATAGGGGCCCCCCCTACCCTGGGATTTGCACCCCGTACACTCGAAAATCCCAGCGTTTTCCGCTATTTTTGTCCCAGACCATCTGTTGAACAGGACCCTACCTTTCAACATAGACCATGAAAGAGGGCCAAGAAAGATGTAGTAGATGGAGTCAGACCTGTCAATAACCCTGACAGGGATCAAACTCGTCCACACCCGGCATGGAGAGAAGCCACTTGAGGTGGGTCGGGCATCTTGCCAGCATGTCTCCTGGTCACCTTCCTAGTAGGTGTTCCGAGCATGCCCTATTGGGGGGAGGCTCCAGAGAGGAGGGCAGTGGATTGCGTCTCAATTGATCAAAAACGTCTTGGTATTCCGACAAAACGGTGCGTCTTACCTGACCTCAATCAGAGCAAGGTATGGATAGCTATGTTCTCTCTCTTATTTTTATCTTACTATCCAAGGACTATAAAATGTAATTCTCAAGAGGAAAACGCTTCAGTGTCCAGACTCCTGGTGACGAACAAATGACTCCATACCACACCATCGTTATTTATACAGCGCTTACCATCACCACATTAATCTTAACCCTAAACCAAGGCCAGACGGCTGAAGGTTTCGTATCACCAAGATCACAGCTCACGCTAGGGTTTCACTGACTTGTGATCTCTCTGACACTGTGTCGTCCCTGATGCTGCTGTTGGAAGAGCGGCACAAACCTTGTTTATGCTAGTCAAGTGATTCGCATTTGGAATGTGATGTAAATGTCAACAGGAAGAAACAGCACGTCCGCACCAGCCTGTCAACTATAGCAGCAAGGAGTGAGCGTCGGGTCAGCTCTGGCCTTCTGACTCCCGAGGAAACCTCAGCAGTGCCTGCTCACTTTGACAGTCATTTATGAATTGATCGCCATAATGTGGCACAATAGAGTGACTCGTCCTCATTTGGGGGATTTTAGGGGCCATACCTCAGACGGGTTGTTCAGGTCTACCTCCTATGTTCTGTTCCAAAGATTTCCCAGAGTGGCGTTTAACAAGTTGTGACCCCGAGCTCACGGTTTTCTTAGGAATGAAGACTGAAACTAAACTGGTGCTTTGACGACACTCTGAGGACTGTAATGCCGCATATTCCCCCAAAACGGAGCTGTCTGCCTCTTAACTCTCTCCAGGCCGTCCTCCAGTTAAAGTCAGACCTGCAGGCCTTTTTTGGCAGCTTGAATTTGGTTGTCAACAACTTAAAAAAAATGGGTTCATTTCTTTATCATGTTCTTGACACCTCCCTGGTTTATTCCTTCAGCTCCCACAGGAGAACATGGAGGACAGGCCAGTCACAAGAGATGACCTCTCAGGTATGCCCTGGCTCTGCCAGTCCTCCCTTTGGGGAATGCTTGGAAGACCTCACCAAAGAGATGAAAAGACAAGATGCCCCAACCATCACAGCTGCCCCCCGTATATGTGTGAGTCCACAGTGGGCTAACGCCAGATGGCCGGGCATCACGTGACACCACTGTGGGTATTTCATTTACAATGAGGCAGGAGGGGAGGGTGGCAACACTGTGGCCTTCCTTCCAATCGCATGGTGCACCTACTCTGTCTTTCTCGGCCCATACAACACTATGAAAGTGGCACGTCCGACACAATTTTTGTTCCCTCCTCAGCTGACCTGACACAATTACTTTTCCTATTAATATATGGCAGCTTTGAATTCTTCCATCAAATTCCTGTTCCGCTGATTTAGGAGTCATCGGGACAGAGTGGTCTTCAATGAGAGCCGCCATGCCTTCAGAAAAATCATCCCTTCATTGAAGATGAAATGTCACAAGATCAAGCGTATTAAAAGGAAGTAGAAACAACGAAACAAGCGGATAACACATAGCACATCATGGAGGTGGACATGACCGTGGTGGTTTTCTGGTTAACTAAATGACAGGCGTAGGTCCGTTGCTCACAGGCACTTAAGTTTGGCCGGTCATATGAAGTGACGGAGCAGGTGACCCTGATTCATTGGGAGCTGAATTCAAACAACTCGACTCTCCCTTTATTGGACTATTGTCTCGTGATGGGCAGATGAGGCTTCATGAAACAGTGTGCCCATTTTCTGAGCCCACTAGATGTCACTCTCCTCTTTAAAAACTTTGGATTTGACCAGCTATTTAAATGAAATCTCACCTCATGTTTAAACCAACAGCGCCACCTACTGATCTGTCAGAATAAGGAGACTGTTTCATGAAGCTTCATCAGCACATCACTACTATTATTCCAGGCTGCTGTCCATTTCTCTTATGAATAAATTGTATTTAACACACATGCGTACTCCTTAACTTCAACTCTCGTGCCCCCTCAGCTTCTAATTCGTCGTAACCATCTGTTCCTTTGGGGCAGTCGGTGCCGATGCATCCCAAAACAGCATATCGACAGGGGAAACATCCACGACTCTGGAAGCACCGACTGTACAACAGCCAGGAGAGAAATCAGTGTACCCTCCTGAATCTACCTGAGTTAGTCAAAATACACTTGACATGAACTCGAAGCACAACACTGTGCCTCCTCTGCTGATGAGCCTGGTGTCTGTGCAGCCCCAGCAAAAACAGGGCCATCTTCTTTCAGGGAAACCTTGTTTGCTCAAGCCCGATGTTTTATTTGTCCCACTTTTGTTTTATCAGCGGCCGCATGCTGCAGCACTTACAGTGCGGGAGTGTTTTTCCATTGTTACAGCAGGAGGCCAGCGGTCCGACCACAGGGCACGTCTCTCGCTGAGCACAACACAAGGCAGGAAATGTTTTCCTTGGCAGTTGCATGTCGAATTACCGCTGGAGCACATAACCGCCACAATAGCCGTGACACCGTCTCTAATAAGCCAGCTAATAGGTCCGTCGGCGGACGAGCTCGCCGGCTCGGACCAACGCGGTGAATGAGTTTGGAATAAAGGGCCGAAACATTCCAGCTAAATTCAGGAATTCATCATCGATGGAGTCACACATTCCGCCGTGCCTGACAGCTCGGAGGTTCAATATCACATATTGTTTGTGAGGAATGGCATTCCTGCAGGGAGAATTCAACCTGAAATTCAGAGTATGTTGCTCTCAGCTATTTGGTCGGAGACTGTTTTGTCTGTGAGGACACATTTAGCCGGCGCGAGGCCACTGAGGAGCTCTGCTTCTCAAGAATGAACGTCTTAATAATCATCATAATTAGCAGCTATTTCACTGGTTAGTGAGATGGAATGTTTCACTACAATAATCGTGCACCATCAAACGGTATTCGGCACGGGTTTAGGATTCACGTCCAAAGGTCGGAAGGGCGTTTTCTTTTTTTGTTTTCTTGTGAAGCATGCAAGACTGCAGAGAAAACCGGGTTCCCAAACTTCATAAGTCAAACAAATGCAAACAAAACTCATCTCTGCACAGACTCCTGGTTCCTCAGGTGTGCTCCTGTATGGTGATACAGTTACTGACTAGATACCTGGACGCCTTTTTGCGTGGCTCCAACCATAATGTGACTTCACAATACACAGAAAACGCACTGCCCAGTCCCACAATGAGACGGACCTACCCTTTAGGCGAGGGCTGCTGCTGCGGTACAACTGTGCTGAAGGTAATCGCAGTATTGAAAGGGACATTCCAATATTGTGCCAACAGTGTGGATCTACTTCATTTATCATACTTAACTCAACAGGGTTTCCGCTTCATGTTAGCTAGCGTGGTGCAACGCCGCAGCTTAAATGACAGCCGCCATGCCTTCAGAAAAATGATCCCTTTTGAGACAATACAAAGCGCATCATGAAGATGGACATGAATTCTAACGGTTTTCGGGGTTTGGAGGTGATTTCAAGGGAAAATCCGGAAAAATAACTGAAGTCTGTTGCTGTGTCGCAATCCAGCTGGACATGTGATGAGATGGACCACTGCAAATTGGAGAGAGAATTTTGTTTTTATTGTCACCAATTCAGTCAATGTCAAACCTTCCCCCTCTGATTCAGTTTCTCTATCGCGTCATTATTATATTATATATAGCGCCTAACAGTACAACAAAAACAACAAGAGAGAAATGAACTTGAATTAATATACCTTCACTTTGAAAAGGTTTTTTTTATTACATTTTTTATGTGAAAATTATCCTTCGGTTCTGCCTTTATAAATATGAAATATAAAAGTAAAATATAAAACATCAATCTCAAATTTTAAATTATGACAACAACACGTGGTGTTTGGTGACCTGTTATCACGGCGAGGTGATATTTTTAGTGTCCAGGATGTTTTGTGGACGATAGAGGAGACACTGGTGTCTCTCACCAAATTGTTCTAACTTCATTGCACATCAGCAATTTAACAGCACTAACAGCCAAGAGCGATAAAGACTCACTAGAATGACTCGGCCACGTTTGACCTCTCGGGCCACCCGTGTTAATGGAGGCAGTGGGGGACAAAGCGGAGCACAGTCTTCCCACTTTTCTCAAGTCATAAATCCTTGATAGCAGGACGCTGTCGGGTTGAAGCGGGCCAGCAGCTGAAGAACAAAGAGAGCCAACAGCAGCGAGAGAAAAGACGGAAATAGAAAGAGCAGGAGAGGTAAACAGACATGGACTCCAGGGCTGCTGCTGTGGACAGGTGTGCTCACATTGGGGCTCGATACCAAGCGAGACACCCCTGCCCACCTTGGTGTTCAGTTCTCTCGCGTCCTCCCTCTCCCCAAAGCACTCAAAGGGTAAAAGTATATTCTGGTTTTGGGTTACAACTGAGCTGCCTTGAACCGCCGGGCTCCCGAGCGCACATGCCATTCCAGGCGAGCCGACGTGCAGCCTGGCGCATCACCTGCCCCTGAACCCCACTCAGAGGAAGGACCACCCCAGCTTTGCCAAGAGAGAAAAAACATCAGCACCTCCGCCCGCCCCGCCCCGCATGACACACAGGCGAACACCTGCCCCTCTCCGCTCCGGCTCTCGGGCCAACTATTATTTCAGGCTTTATAAGGGCTCAAGTGTTGATCAGAGGTCGGCCATGACCTCGATAGGTGGCTAAGCCGTGCTATGCTAAGCTAACAGTTAAAGGAGCTGTTTGGCACCGTGACAGAACAAGGCGATGACAGAACCCGTCCACCTCCATCTGCACAGTTTTTCCACCATCACAAAAACGCACCATGACCAAACCATGTGTCCACCGGCGTCTCTCATCGCCACGCCGAGGACGTCTGTCACCCTACCTTACCCCACACCTGTTCTTTTCCGCCAGAACCTTTGCGTTCATGTAAGCAGATTTCGAGTCCCATGAGGCCATCGGTTGACTTTGTCTTTGTTGGCTAGTTTGGCGAATAGCGGCAGCAAAGACAAATGGTGACATGGAGGAATCTAGTAGCTGTTGTAGACAACGCTTCCTCATCAAGTGTTGGATCAAGTGTTGCAGCACACGTTTTTGGTCCCTGTCGTCTCACTGACCACTAGAGCTTCACATCACTCCATTCCACATTACTACAGCGACGGAATAAAGGCGGCGGCGGTGCGTACCGTACATCTTGCCCTCGTCAGAGAGGATGATTTTCCGACGGCCACATGGCGGGTAGATGGCCAAGGCCTCCTGGAAGCTCTGCTCGATGTCGGGGCTCCACACGCCCTCCGCATCGTTCTCCAAGGGTTTGTCCAGTCCGTCGCCCAGCTCCTCACTCCCACCCCTGGGGGAGGGAGCCGGGACCCACTCCGCAGACGTGGTGGGAAGACGGGAAGAAGACCACGGAGCAGGAGGACGGTGGTTCTGCTGGGCGTGAGGGATAATGGTGGGAAGAAAGGTGAACGTGGTGAAGGGGTCGGACACCAGAGGATCCTCAGACGCGATGCTGATGATGAGGTTCCAAATGCAGCCGGAAAAGACCTGAAAAACACCAAAAACATTTCTTTATTTTTGGGTTTCCTTCAGGCACTCCTGTTCCCCCCCACTGGTCCAAAAGTATAGTGTTAATTGGTGACTCGAACTTCTCAGGAGTGTGTGAGTGAGTGAGTCAATGTGGCTCCAGTGACTTGTCCACGGTGTCCCCAACTTCCCACCCCAGGAAGCCCCCTGCTTCTCAACTAAAGGAATACATGGGCGACACCAATGAGAGCTTGAATTAGCTTTAGCCTTCGTTGGAGCAGCTAAACAAAATGATAGCGCCATCCTGCAGACTCTGCGTCAGTGTATCTATCTCTGGCTCTAAAATGCTTCAATAGGAGTCTCAGAAACGGTGGAGACCTATCTTGGAATAGCAAGGTGTTCCCAGGTTAACTGAGAGACATGGTCTCTCCAAGGTGTCCTGAGTGTGAGGGCCTCCTCCCTGCTTACTAAGGTGGCATTCGGGACATCCCCCACCCCGCGTTTTAGCAACGTAAGCCCCCCCCCCCATTCTGGGAAAATGTCATTGTTAGGTGAGTTTTCTGTTGTTTTTGTCGAAAGGTGTAACTCACAATGACAGCGTCACCCCAGTGTTAGCCGAGGACGACTCCTCCCCTTAAGAAAGACTGTTAAGGTGGACGGTTAAAGAGGACTGTTAAGGATGCACGACATGCTCTGTTGTTCTAATCGCCAACAGGTAACAGAACAGGCCCCTGACGCGAAGATAAAATCCTGGGGAGAGTCCTGAAGAGCAGAGTCTAAGCTCATTCGCCACTGTGACAGGCGGATACGGTCCTTACGATGCTGCACTGATTCGTGGGTCGACCTCACCCACTACCTTTACCCTCAAGTGTGAACATGACTCTAAACTATCCCATGCAACGGTAAACCATGGTATGGCAGCTGATCTGGTGACGACAGCAGACAAAAACGTTCCAGCTACGACTAGCGTGATACACAGTCGTTATTGTTACCGGGAAATGAAACCGGCGGATGAAAAGCAGACTGCAGAGGCAAGTGGCACCCAAAACCTTCACATGTGGAGATGCATTAAAGAGGGATCACGGCCCAGCCACTCGACGTACATGTGGAGGATCAGACCAGGATATTAAGGCTGGGGGCAAATTCTAGGGTCCTCACTCAGCTCGGCTTCAGAGTCCAGCGCTTCCAGACGTTAAAAATACATAACACAATGCGTGACTGGAGGAGTGGAGGAGGAAAGCCGGGTGGACTGGAGCGCTGATGTGTTTTCCTGCTAATCTGAACCACGTGTGTGCTGAGCGACTTGGTAGTGCTGGTTACTGTAACCTGGTGTGTGACTAACAGCCTGTGAACACCACGTTCTTCCTGTCTGATGTCACAGGAACACACTGGAACACAGCGCTGAACAAATCCTGACCCGTGTTTGTCGTCAGACTTAGACTTGTGTGCATTCAGGATGACTGTGTTTACACTACATTAGAGACATGGAAAAATAAACAAAGAATCCATCTCTACTCACCAAAGCTTCAGTTTGTCACATTTCCATCAGTTATTAGACGAGACGCAATCAGAGTTCAGAGAATTTTCACTGTCACACAGGACTTTACGCCACCTTTGACCAGATTATCACCTGGAATCGACATCACTGTAGCACCGTGAAGCACAGTTTATGTTTCTAATAAGTGATTATCATCTTCACGCTCACAAAGGTCACGTTAACTCCATTTACTTTCATCAGTGTTCCACTTTGTTGTCATAAATTATTAATGATATTTTTATATTTATATATATTTATATAATTATATTTTTGATTTTATTTAAAAAGTTTTTAATTTTAATTATAAATTATTTTGAGAGGACAAATATAAAACGTGTCCTAAATGTACACTTGAAATGATTACAATTTAATATAAATTAAAATTTGTTGAGCAAGGTTCTTATTTATCTGGCTATTTTTTTATCTACTTAGTCAAGCAATATTTTTCTTAGAATGACTTTTTCTAGCTTAAAGTTTGCTTCCAAACATCGACTCTTTTGTTTATTGTTATTGGACCCTCCTTACTTCTTTCTTCTCTTGTCTTTAGTTCAAACACGTTTGAACTATGATCAAGGTAGTTTTAATACTTTTTTCCCACTTTTGCCTGAGCTTTAGTTCTCTACTCCCAACCTTTTCTTTTCCCCTCCTGTTTTTTCCTCAAAATCTTTAGACATTTATCCCCACATTTCCTGCTGCCTAGCAGTAAAATAGCTCAAAAACTGAGGAACATATTTGAATGACATGTTGACAATAACATTTTGGTCCCAGATTACCACTTTTTTCATCACTCGAACTAGGGAGCGGCAGCAGAAACTCCACTTTCTTCCCCATTCAGTGAGTTGCTCGATGGAGTTGTGCCTCCAACTTTTTGTCAGAGAAATGTACTTCAAAATATCTGCAAAATATTTAGCTGTCACAGTAAGATAAAACACAGTAGTAGCGCTTTGATCATATGGGGGGAACACATCCTGACGACCATGCCGTACTGACGTTGGGAAGTGGACTTTTGCGTCCTATAGTGACGCCAAAGGCATCAATCGGATGCATTAGGCTTTCAATTGAAGGCGTCGGTATAGGAAAATCACAGAGATGGAATGGATGAAAAACATTGATATTGATGGCAAAAACTGAAGGGGAAACAACATCGTTTGCCCAAACTATGGCATCCAAACCACGGACAGAAAGAAGCCTCAGAAGTTGAGGCGAGTGAGACGCCGCTCTGACGTGGTGACAACGGAGTGAGGCAGGAGATCCTCATCCCAGTGTATAATCTGGTTAAGCTTCTGGCTTCAGCATGTTTGATCATGAAGGTCGCGGAGTCCAAAATAGACCAGGGAGTCCCGGACAGCCGGTCACCAGGAGACAGGTCAAGGCTCGGTCCGACGACGCCGGGCCTCGAAAATAGCGTCAGGCTGACACCACAAACCATTAACTAGTTGCAATGCTGCTCCGTGTCCAGCAGGGTGATCGAGGTGAAGCTCTGGAGCTCTCACGCACCACCACCAGCGGCCGAGGGCCCCTCTGCTCTGGACTTGCTCAACAGCGTAATCCCCCAGCTGGTGCTGTGGTCTGGGCCGCCAAGCCCTCACACACTTAAATATAAGTGTGTGTTTGACACAAGCTGCTCTAATCGCTGCTGGAATTTCAAAGAAAAACAGATCATTATTAATAATAAACTAATGAGCGTCAACACTTGAGTTAAGTGCTGAAGAACGAAGAGGTTCATTTCTGGAGTCGTGAACACATTTTTAGAACTTCAGTAGATTTTTAAAACAAGTATTGTTTTCCTCCTTCTTAAGTTTAAAAGAATATTCTAATCTGTTAAAAGTAAAAAAAAAAAGTTACTAACTTAGTTCATGAAATCTGAAGCTTCTCCTCCAGGACTCATTCTGGACTGATACGGAGCCACCTGACCTAGAGGTTCTACTCTGAGCCTCTCCCGAATGACTGAGCGTCGAACCTTGACAGCCTCATTTCTTGTGTCTCTCAGTCAGTGCAAAGCTAGTGACCTCAGGGTAGAGCTCAGGTCCACCTGTCTTCTGGCTCAGCTCTTTGTCCTCCTGACTCCTGGAGTGTTGCTGGGTCTATAGTGAGGGACAGGCGAGTAGAGGGTCGCCCAGATGACTAGACCAGGGACAGGGAGGCCTCCAGGAGACAAATAGAATTAAAAAAAAATAAAAGACAAAATTTCATTAAGACTTTTTAACAAACCCTGGTGCACTTTTATCTTGGCTAGTCATCCAAAAATATTTGCTTTCAAGCAAACACTCAAAAAGTAAATGTGATTCTCTGATATCAATGAGTTGCAGATCTAAACGTAGGTGGCGCTGAAGTGGCAGTCCTGCACGGCCCCTCAGTTCATGCTAGCTTCCTCGCTCCGCCCTTTAACTGAGTCAAAAAAGAAGAGTGGACCAGCTCATCTCTGCCCTGATAGAGGTGGGAACGACAAGGTCAGGTGGGCGGGGCTATTCAGATGACATCACATCCTGTAACATACTCCAAACTGGAGCCTTCTGAAGCAGAAAAAAGTGTTTTATTTCATCGCCTTCTTTGATTCTGAGGCCCCAAGGAGCCTAAATAGATTGGCATCAGTGGGGCCCTTCAAACGTGGACATCTGTTTTGCTCCCTGAACCAACTAGACAAGATAAAACCAGCAGAGAGAGAGAGAGAGAGCGCACACTCCCGGCTCCACTAAGCAGCTCCACATGTGCTCATCCACTCATATCTGGAGAAGACAGACACTGGGACCGGCCTGAGCTCCGCAGATAACCTGAGCAGACGGACCCACAATGGAATCAACGCACACACACGCACGCACACACACTGCGTCCAGCTGTGATCAACTCTTTGTTCTCCGGTTCATATCTGCAGCCGAGCGCAGGAGGAGCGAGTGCTAATACAAGTGAATCTCAGACAGTCATTTCACCCCAAAATAGCCGACTTTCCCACAAACACTAGAGCTATCGCACATGCTACACTCAGACGCGACGGGAAACTCACTTCATGCGACACGGACAGAGGATTCTTTCAGCGTGGAGCCCACTGTTCCACGTCCCAGTCCACCTGTTGCCGTGCTGGAAACACCCTCCTGCCAGCTGCACGCTGACACACTGGCCACCGCTTCAACCAAGCAAGTGTTCCTCCGTCAAGTGGAGGAGCAGACTTTCAACTTCGCAGCGACGACCTTGAATTTCCAAGCAACAACGTTCACTACTGCTTCTCTGCCTGGATTCATGTTCACTGTTGTGTTTTGACTGGATTATTTAGTCGGGAAACAGATTTACATTCAACATTCACTATGAATATGTGCGACGATCACATTAGTAAAGCTATATTTTCATTTGTTTTCTGATGGTGTAGGAATCACTAGAGGTCAGGTGCATCATTATAACCTTTAATAAATGACAGCATTATCAGACTGCATGAAAAATCTTGTGTTCAAATGTGTAGTCATTGATATTACAATTCAGGATAAAAAAAAAAATGGTAGGTCTCTTAAGGAGCGAGGAGCAGATTCATGACATTGAAAAACAACATTAAAAAACAATGAATTTATGCCCCGTTTTTTTATTTTTCAAACTCCCATTCTGTACACCGTTTGTGAGTGTGAAGACAGGTGCTTTTAAATAATAATGATTATATTAAAAAATACATTTAAGTTTAGTTATATTGAAATATATTTCTTATAAAAATCTGTTTTTATGTTCATTGTTAATTTGTTAAACCAACTTCATCATCATTTTAAAAATATTTTTCCATGACATTTAAATTGAATTTGCGTTGCTTTTTAGTCTCTTTATTTCACTTTTAAGATGCTGACCATGTATCGAAGCATGTTTGATGTTATCCATCAGCTTATTATTCAGCACTGTCTTGTGTGAAAATTTGAACGAACTTCTTCAAAGCTAGCCACAAATTATTTCTGCCAGAAGGCGACACTCGTTGCACTCCACTATTTTCTTTATTTGTTTGCGGAAAAAAAAGCCAAAAAATCACTTTAACATGAGTGGAACTGTATTTACTATGATGTAAATAATATTGAACGTGTCTCGAGTAGCTCGCATGAGCAATATCGCGGATGAATACTGTCGAAATAGCGACCTATTCTTGTGTATCTACGCTCAATATTCAAGTGGAGAAGCTTCAGTGACATTTTGTTTCGGTGAACCGTGAGTTTGTCCTGCAAATGCAGCGGCTAATCTCCGTGTGAACGCGTGAAAAACACAGATAAGCGGCGGTCTACTTGCCCTCTGGAGGAATCACTCCGGACCGCGGTGTCAGAGTTCCACTCGGACTTCACCCCGGGTTGGAAAAGTTCCGCAGGAAGTCGCCCCCCTTTTTTTTCGGAGAGAAAAGTGGGGACAACGTCGGAATTTGAGCTGAAAAATGTGAAGTATTTGCGGAATGTTTGTGGTCAGTGAAGTGTCCGGCCGCGCGCGCGCGCCGTGTCTCCATCCGCCAGAGTGATGGAGCGGTGTTGGAGTTATGAAAATGGAGGAGGAGGAGGAGGAGAAGTTGGAGAGAGAGAGCGAGTACCTGCAGGGAGGATGGGAGCGGGCTGGCGGGCAGGTGGAGGCCGGCAGCCGTCTGCGACTCGCCGGGATCCCGGAGGCTTGAAGCCAGAGCAGGAATGTCAGGAATTAGCCCTGGAATGACACGCGGCGTGGAAAAAGCCCGAGAAAAGTGGGAGAGAGGGAGTGAGGAGGAGGAGGGGGGAGGCAGGTCCGACCGGTCAACACGTAATAACCACAAGGAGGGAGGAGGAGGAGGAGGAGGCGTGGAGCAAAACAAGGTTGGAATCTCTCACTTGTTGCTTTCAGTTTGGCGGCGGAGGCGCATGCGCCGGTCGACCACTCGCAACTCAGACGGGATACTACAGCGTGGTGTCACGTGACGGGTCCATTGACTCATATGTAGGTTTTTAAATGCCTTTATTTTCAAGGATTATCATCCGGTCTGACTCCACGATTCGAGTCGGATGGTTTCCTGTTAGGACATGAGACCCTTCTCCAGGTGGAGGTGCAGGGTCACGGGCTCCATCGCGGTGAGGCAGTCTGACCCGGGAACACCTCACCTCCTGTGGACGTCTTCGCCTCAGCTGCTGCCCCCGTGACTCGACCGTACCTCTGAATTCATCGCACTTGTTGATGCAGGAGAGACTCGTGGGTATGACCTGCTTTTAGCGCCCTCTTTTGGTCAATACTTATATTACAAGAAGAGTATTAGTTTTGTTCTCTGACGCAAAAAAGACTCAGATGTTGACTTGACACACTTTATTATTCAAGACTACAGTAGAACCTTGCGTCCTCAGTGGTGTTTTCACATTGCAGTCTCTCTTCACCTGCGAGTTCATTAACTTAGGTCAACAGAGTGGTAGTTCCCCCGACGCGCCGCTACCGTTAAATAATGACACACAAACTACAGGAGCGTTTTCTGGATTACCTTTGTCTAGAAAAAAAGACTATAAATTAAAAAGCCTCCTGCTGAAGATGAAGAAGAACGTGTTCTTGTTGTCCAGATGATGGAATGTTTCGTGAGAGTCAGTTTGAGGCATTGGTCCTGCAAGAACTTTATTGACTGTATGACTGATATGAGTCACGATTCTCTCCGTAAATGACCTTTCACCTGCTTAAATCCCACCCACAGCTGACTTGGTGAGTCGCCGCCCACTTTCTAACCGACCAATCAAAACCGTTTCACCAGGAATCCTCTTCCAGTTTGAACTGCAGACCTGTTGGACCCAGATGGGACGCTGCAGTCTTGAATGAAGCAGCCTAAATCGTCAGGTTTGGTCCCTCCAGCGGGTCTTCATGTCTGTCTGCATGTCTCAGCGATCAAGGGTCTCTTCTCAAGAATCACTTCTTGGACAGGAACTTCATTTTGTTCCCTGAAATTAGAGCAGTTTGAGAGAAAGAGAGACTTTAGAAAAATGCACTTCAGCGTAGATGATGGTTGGAAAGGTTCGGAGGGAAAAATGTCAATTTAATTTCAGAAAAAAACATTGAAAATCAATGTCTATTTTAATTGAGGAGAAAAAAACTAAAAACAAATGTGCTGCAAAACCCATACATTTCCAAAGTTTTAAGCAAAAATGTATTGAAAAGGAACTAAAGAAAATAGTCGTGGATTCTTTTATTATTACTATTATTGTTTAGAAAACACGTTGCAAAAAAAAATAACTCTCACCGAGGCCTTTGAGGAACTTGTTGACTCCTCGCTGTTCACTGCCAGGAAGTGAGTCCAGATATTCTTGTGCCCGAATCTCAAACAGACCTGAGACCAGGAGAGACGGGGAGAAGATGAAGCCTCATCCGTGTGTGCTCGGGGGCTGGTTTATCCCACTTTGTGGGGACCAATTCTTGACAAAACACTATCCTTGTGAGGACCGTATTGTGCATTTGTTTGGACCCCATGAGGTTAAGCCTCAATTTGAGGATGAAGACTTCAAGGTTTAGGGTGAGAGGCTGGGGAAAGGGTTATGACAACGAGAAACCTCACAATGTCTCCACAGGGATAGAAAAACAAATGCGTGTGTGTGTGTGTGTGCCTGACCTCGGAGACCCTGTCTCCGCAGCTCCCTCTCCTGGATGAAGCCGGTGAACATCTGCGTCTCCATGAAGACCTCCAGGAACCTCCTCAGACTCTTGGAGGTCACGGCTTTACGGAAGGCTTCACGGCCGAAGGAGGAGGAGGAGCTGGGGAGCGGGGACGTCGGGGAGCCGAGTGTCGACTCGTCGTCTCGGTCTGAGCCGCACATGAAGAGCGAGTAGTGGCCGACCATCTCCACGAAGAAGCGCACAAAGGCCTCGGACACGACGGTGCTGAGGGAGCAGCAGTCTGGAGAGGAAGCAACACATGAGTCGAGCGCTCCATCTAGTGGCTGTTGGCTGTACTACAGCATGTATCAGTCGAGGGCCCAGTGTAGTCACCATGGGGCAGCTCTGCTCTGTCACAGGCCAGCTCCTTCCTCTTGTCCAGCACGTGCTCTAGCGCCGCCTGCAGTTTGTGCGGCAGAATAGAGTCCTCGTCGTCCAGCTGTGACGTCACAAAGCAAGCGTCAGTGATGTCACAGGATCACCAGGAGGAGCCCTCTCACCGTACCTGTCTGAGGAAGCGGCTGTTCCCGAGGTCCACCACCAGAACCTGAGGAGGAGGAGCGGAGAGGAAGTGATGTCGTTCCCTCCGTCAGAGGGAGACGGGCTGACCTACCTCTTCGATGGGCAGCTCCTTGAGGCGAGGCAGCGAGCTGGAGAGGAGGCCCACGATGAAGGGCGTGGGAGTGCAGACGATGTCCAGCATGGAGGGCGGCAGGACGGGGATGTAGGTGTGCTGCCAGGTGAACGGGTAGAGGAGCGCCACCACGGCGTGGCAGCACTGGGACAGGGTGCTGAAGACAGGAGACAGACAGAGGGCGAGTCAGACCAGGGGAGAATCAAGGTCCACTCCGACTCGGTGAGGCCCACCTGAGCTTGTCGGCGGTGAAGATGACTCGACGTTCCAAGAGCAGAGAAGCAAAGACTCGGAGGAGCAGACGCAGACTCAGGGAGGAGAAGAGACATTCAAAGTCCACGTGTTCCAGTCGGGAGTCGGACGGACGGCACAGCTCTATCACCTGCAGGGGGAGACGCTGAGTGGCGACACTCCGGCGGGAACAGGGAGGCGGGTCCAGGCTCACCTCAGTACCAGATCCAGGGAGGAAGTTCTTGACGGTGATGGTCCGGCCCGGAGCGGGAAACGGCGCCTCCATGATTCCTCTCATGAAGGGCTGCACCAGCGCGGGGGAGATGGCCCGTCTCTTCTCCACCTCGTCCAGGATCTGACCCAGAGGACGGAGGTTTGGAGTGAAGCCGTCTCAGTTTTCTATCGCGCTCGAATGACTGGACGGACAAGTTCACCTTGGAGAAGAGGTCGAAGCAGCCCAGGCGGCTCACGATGCAGTAGACCTCGGGGAGTCGGCGGCCCTTTCCGCTGGGCTGTGAAGTGAGAACAGAGTCGCGGTGACACCTGTGTCGGGACTCTCACACACTCACAAACAGAAGGGCTTGAGCTGACGTACCAGCAGGCGGCGACAGTAGCCGAACCTCCGGCTTCCATCCTCCCCGGTCAAAACAAAGGAAAACGTCTCACTGAAGAGCAAAGAAAAAACAGTGTTTCTGTTTGTTTCTAAGGTTCATTCGTCACTCCACGTGCTCACAGACTGACCAGTTTCCTGGAAGAAGAGCGTGTGTTCGGTGACCCTTGACCTTTACAACCCTCACTCATTAGGAACTACTGTTCCCCCTCGGGTGGACTTTCCCCAGAGTGTAACTTTTTTGTGGACTTTCCCCAAGTGTTAGGGACTTTTCCTTTTCCTGAATGTGTAGCCTTTTTTCTGGACTGTTCTGAGTATGTGTCTGCAGCCTGGTCATGTGACAGGCGGTGAGGCGGCGCTGACCTGGGGAAGTTGTCCACCGGCGCCCAGTCTTTGGCGTCCGGGAAGCAGAACTGAGGGATGACCTTCAGCTGGTCCTCCGTCTCTCGCATGAACTTGAAGCTTCGTTCAAGCTGGAAGAGAAGTGGAGCGGTGTTAACGTCACCGCGCCGTGGTTCCTCCACCGTGTCTCTGCTCACCTTGAGGGGAAACTGCTGCGTGACCTCGGGCAGGTACGGGACGCCGGCTTTGGTTTTGTGCAGCGCGACCACGATGAAATACTCAAAGAGCTTCCTCTCCTGCAGCTCCATCAGGTCCCTCTCTAACGTCCTGTAGCGGCCCGCCTGCCTCAGCATGGACTGGACCGACACCAGGCGCTGGCTGTGAGCTGAGGATCAGAAGCAGCATGAAGGAAGAGCCGTGCCTCTCGGCTGGAGGTCTCACCTTGCAGCTTCTCCTCCGTGTCACTTTCAGACTCGCTGTTCTCGTCTACAGAGGACAGACAGACATCAGCGACTGAATCATGAGGAGAGGCTTGGACAGGAAGTGGTCTTCCTCTCACCTCTCCCTGAGCTGGACTCTGTGGACTGAGAAACCCGCTTCATCCGCTTCTTCCCTCTCCGCACCTCGAAGATGCAGTTGATCTTGATCACCATCTTAAAACAGAAGGTTAGTTTTCGCACTTGCAGTACCGTCTCTCGGTGGAGGAACTGAACTCACTTTGGGTATTTTCCGGCGTCTGCGGTTATAGGGGTCGCCGGAGAGACACGGCGTGTCGTCGGGGCTGCTGGGGGAAGAGGGCGGACTGACGCGGGACGGTGAGGAGACTCCGCCGTCTCTGCCGGTTTTTCTCAGCTCCAGAAGTTTGAAGCTACGCCGCTCCGAGTTCTGCCTGAAGAAGCTGGGTTTGGAGGAGAGCTGGAGGAGGACAGCACAGTGAGGGGTGAGAAGGTAAAGGTGTCAGAGGGATGCGCTACCTTCGTGGGCGTGTCAGGAGCGGGGGACACGCGCTTGCCGCCCAGGCAGCTCCTCTCCAGCTCGATGTCCTCATAGGGGTTCTCTTTAGAGGGCGGGTCTGGAAGGAAGAGCATGAGAATATCGTTCCAGACAAGCAACAACTATAGGAGAAAAGTGTGCACGCAAATACACATAAAAACACCCACAACATTCCACAAAACACTAGCGCCTGGATGCGTACAATAAACACAATTAGAGCGAAAGATTAAAAAACTAAATACGCAAATGCAACTTGAGAAAAGTTGAAACTTGAGAAATTAATATTGAAACAAAGCAACTCAAAAAAATGCACACAAATTTTGATACACAAGAAAAAAACGTAAAAATACACAGGAAAACGTACACAAAATACATGCTAAATAGAGACACAAAATGCAGGACCATACGTTCATACATAGTAAAGTCCCACTAACCCCAGCACAAACAGAAAAATCCACTAAATTAATGCTAAAGAACCAGAAAAACACGAGCACAGCAGCAAAGGAAAAACCACAACTAGCATAGACACAGTATAAGGTGAAAAAAACAATATCAAAACTGATACGACAAGTGAATAATAAAAGAAACGGACACAACTCCAAGCAAGACAAACAAATACTCAAAAATGGACAAAAAAACATGCATCACATTAAAAAAGTCCAAACAAACATAAGATAAAAAAAAAGACAAACATATAACAAGTACATAAAGACAACTTGACACAGAAAGGAGGCGATACAGTCATTGGAAAATAAGGCAACACACACACACTCACACAAAACAACAAGTGGTTCATAGAATCTCATGACTACACGACTTGCACAACACACACAAAGGTTGAAGTTTTCCCATCGATTCCACCTGGGATCACCAGACTCACACTTCCAACTGTGAGATTATGTTGCTATTTTCTTGCCGTCTCCAGGACTGACAGCTGTGTTCGTGTTGGGTGGTGGAAGTTGGTGTGAAAAGGTTCCGAACCCTCTGCTCGTCCACTTATGCTCCAGATGTGAGCTGGAGGAGTCGGGATGGGGAGGCTTGTGGAAAACTCGGGATCAGTGTGTTCCACTTTCACGTGTGTCAGTGTGTGTGAGTGGAGGGGAACATTCTGATCTCTGCGAGTGTCCCGCTGAACTCTCCAGCTGGGGAACACAGTTTGCCTGAAGCAACTTTGTCTCCAAACTCTGCTCATTTTTGATCCTATCAAGTCCCTCCCAGCGACAACCTCCGTCTCTTCCTCTGTGACTCGCCGTGAGTCTGCAAACTCTCACCATTGCTGCAGAGAGGTTCAGTAACCTGTCGCTTCCTGAGTGCCTCTCATCTTTCAAACGCCCATCACGGTCTCCTGCCGCTCATGACTCACAGCAGTGACCTTGCTGCAGCAGCTTATGAGAGCAGGTCTGTCGGTGGGGTTGCCACAACAGCTCTGGACGCCGCTCCGCTGTGATTTTTAATAAAAGACTGTTTCTCTCATTAAAGCTGCGGAGGACATGAACTTGTCCTCTTGCTGAACTCGGTTACACAACTCAGCAGCACACGCAGCCCGCTTACCTTCGATGTCTTCATAGACGTTCTCCTCCGATAAAGTGCGAGCGAGGCCGAGTCTGGACTGAGCGTACCAGTCCACCCTGCTGCTGTCCGTGGACGACTGGAGCAGGTCCTCGAATTCGTAGGACTTCCTGAGGGACAGGAGAAGAGAGCCCCGCTGCTAAGCCACATTTTCACACCAGCTTGAGTGGTCACACCACAGTCCACAACATGAAGCTACCAGCAGAACATGCAGGTGTTCACCGTGTCACCTCCAACCAACGCTCAGAGCCGATCATATCGAGAAGTTCCTCATGTGCACAGCCCTAAGCGGGAGCTGATGCCTCCAACTCGTCTCCCAGATGGGAGTCAGGTCTGGAGTCATGCTCCAGCAGGCGGTTTTCTCCCCGCAGACTTTCATCATGAGCAACAAGTGGAAGCGCACATTCCTGCGCTCCAACCTATGAGCTCACTCAGGATGATGTCACCAGCTGCAGGTTTGATTTACTGCAGATGTGGTCCACTGTTTCGCTTGGAGAAACACTGGAGGATTCAAACTACAGAAGAATTGATGACGTCAACAAAGACGGCGACACTTCATGATGATGTAACAGCTGGGGTGAGTTCTGAGTACTGAGCAGCAACAGAGGTTAACAACAACAACTTTAGTATCTGTCTCACAATCTTCCACACAGTGTAGTATTGCCTGCACCACCACTGTATTACTGCTCCCTGTTCTCACACAACCACTGATACTAGCACTACTACATCTACTATTACGACTGCCACAACCTCTGTTACTACTACTTCTACTACTCTAACCACCACTACTACTAATAATAATCATAAATATTACAATTATGACATCGTTCTTACCACTGCGACTTCAAGCTGACGACTACTGCTACTTCAGGGAGTACTGCATTTAAACTACTGATACTGATACTCATGATACTGATACTGCCACATTAAAATAACTGCAGCTTTAACGTTACTGTGAATTCAAACACTACTGTAGTAGCCAATGTTACTACTGTTGCTAGTACAACTTGCTAGTGCTGCTTAAAAATAGCAATAACACAGTTAAAAATGAAATATTTGCGTTACAATGCTTTCAACATAGCAATAATGTCACTGCTACTACAACTATAAATATTGCTACATCTGTAACATTGCTATCATTGCTAAAGCTACTTGCATCACAACTTCTTCAGCACTAGCATGGATGCCTCGGCTCCCTCACCTGTTGCTGTTGTCTCTCGGCCGGTCGGTCCAGGGTCTCCTGCAGACCCCCGGGGGCGGGCATGTGGGTAAAGGTGGGGGAGGAATCGAGGGCAAAGGGGGCAAGGTCCTTTTCCCTTTTCCGGAACCGGGTCCTGAGACGGGAGAGGTTGGCGGCGTGTGGTGCTGGAAGGTCCGCAGAGGTTTAGGTAGAGGGTTGATGGAAGGAGCGCCGGGCTCGCTGTACACGTTCTCCGGATCTCCATCCCTCCTCCGACGTAATCCAGCTGGCTGAGTGGTGTCGAAGGTTCCGAAAATGGGCTCGCTGCCCCTCTTCTCGCTTTCCTCCAGCTCCTCTTTGGAAGGAGGAGAGTAGTAGTTCCCGGGAAAGGCCAGCGACGGCCTGTCAGGAACATCCTTGGTGGCCCTCTCCAGTTTCTTCACCACAGTTAGAACACTCTTCTTGTCCTGGGGTAGTTCTGATGGAGACTCTCGGAGCCCTCTCTCCAGGATCAGCTCCTTGTTGCCTTCTAGGTTAGGTTTTGTCCTGATGTCCACAAACTTCCCTTCATTCTCCTTCCCCGAGTCTTGTCTGTCCCAGCTAACAAATCTCTTACTGTCCGTTCTCTGGACCTCTGAAGCTTTGACGTCCTTCTTCTTTAAATGGTCCGTCTCCTTCTGTGAGGCGCTGACGGGGCTCGTCAGCTCTTTCTTGCCCTCCCACTGGGAGATCTTGTCCCGGATGCTGGCCGTCTTCACACCAGCCTGGCCCTGGCTCATCTTTCCGCTCAATCCGTTCTCCATCTTTGCCGATCGAGGGTCCTTGGTGGTGGAGGCGGTGGGCTTCCTGTGAGTCAGCATGATGCCCGACGGAGGGGGACTCCGTGGTGGGGGAGAGGCGGGACGCCTGGTGGGCTCCCTCAGTTCGCCGTCCCTTGGTAGCCCACACACCTGGGGGCGCTGAGGCACCACAGTGGATGGAGACTCCCCGACTTTTAAGCCACAGCACTGGAGCCTGGAAAAGACCTCAAGTTAATATGCTTCTCTGTGACAAAAGAGTTGGTGTCGCAAGAAGAGCTGTTGCCTAGGTTCATCAGCAACCCTGCGTCTGAGGTAATGGTTCTCATGTTGAAGAATGAATGAAATGAAACGGCGGGAAATGCAGTTTTCAACATGGGAAACACAAAAGCAGAGTGCCAGCTATTGGGGAAAAAAAGAGCTGAGCCAGAAGGCTGTCAATTGGTGAGACCGCAGGCCTGGGCAGGATCGACAGAGTACTACAACACTTCTAGCTTGAAGGAATCCATTGTGCCTGTGGCTGGGAAAGATGATCCCTGATAGAGACAACGTAAAATAAAAGTAAAAATACTTCACTCTGTTGCTCTCACTACTACTGAGCTACTGTAATACAACCACAGCTACCGTGTTATTCAGCAATTACTGCTTGTAGCGGAATGTTTTTTTTTCATTTATTCCCTTT
The DNA here is from genome assembly GCF_027744825.2 of Synchiropus splendidus. Classification (NCBI taxonomy): domain Eukaryota; kingdom Metazoa; phylum Chordata; class Actinopteri; order Syngnathiformes; family Callionymidae; genus Synchiropus; species Synchiropus splendidus. The sequence goes on along the minus strand of NC_071347.1, from coordinate 20,963,212 downwards.
TTAAAATGATACAAGAGCCAAAACCTTAAAACAGTAACTTAAAATATTGTATTGTTTTCCTAATGCAAATATGGCATTATGGGCATTTTTGTTGGAAGGGCCAACTTGGATGAGCTCTAGGTTTTCTATCATAGAACTACAGAGGTCTTGAGAACTGCGTATTCGTATCAACAAAATCAATTGACGCCATTCAATAGTACAACTGTTACTGCCCTTGCAACACGGTTAAAGTCATTTTTGGGTAGACATCTTGGATCTTGAGGGTGCCATCTTGAATTGTTGTGAAGCCAGCAGTATTTACAAAAGCCTGGAATTTGAGTATATACACAACATTTCATGCAGTATCACCATTAGAACAATATTATCTCCTCCCCTACAGTTGTACTTCACACTGTCACTAATACAGTACAATAGTCAGGCGATAATACTTTGACTATGCTGCAAATACTTGCTGTACTATATGTACGCAGTATTATTGTTGTACAAATCTACTAATTCTGCAAGTTATCTGAAAATACATGGTATTGAAGTTGGGGGAAAAAAGAGAAAGAGAAAAACTGCTGGGAGGAACAAGTGAAAGGATAAATAAAAACAAGTGTATGATCACAGGAAAAGGCGGTTCATCTGTTTACTTCAGCACATCATGATAAGCAAAGTGCGACAACAAATTAGCTGGATTATCAAAGCAACATGGTTTACACTCGGCCCGTTGTTTACGTTCACGTTGTGGACTCTCAGGAGGAGGACGGGACCAGGACCAGCATAACAAAAACATCCGTGCGATCCTTCGATGCTGTTTGAGTTTTTCTGGAGCGGGAGCTTGCCGTTACGGCAGCAAGGCCTGGCCGCGAGCTAGCGCAGGAAGGTGACTGGGTCGTGACCGTTTGAACCCAGAGCAGGCAGGTCGACTTTAACAAGACACACTGGTTTACACGGCTACATTTCCAGCCTTGCCTGGTCTGCCAACAAAACTTTCATTCAGGGCTCCATTCATGCCGCTAGCGAACGCACAACAAACGGAGGAAATGCGGCCGTGCACGGCGCGCAGGCTTATTATTCGCCTGTCGCTATCTAAACCCTTATCAACACATTCAAATGTCTGTGTGTGATAACAGAATTTCAGTTGACATTTTCAAAATAATTCTGATGTTTCAGTTAAATGTACTTTTACTTTCATTGACATCTGGAGCTTTGTGTATGAGTTAATCTCAGTGACTTTTTTCACAACATAATGATTGTGTCTTTTCCATTTCTTATGTTGCATCGCTAAACATTTAAAATGTTAGTTTTTTGTGTATCTGATAGCCTTATTTTTATGTTTTTTTTAATTATTAAATTAAAATAATCTTTACCTATTGATTTCTAATTTGACTTTCTACTTTTTAAATATTTTTTTAATAATACAAGTCACGATTTTCACAGTTTTTTTTTCATCATAAGCTATTTGATATTGTGTGTTTCCTTCATATAATGACATTTGTAGTAAGGCAGGCACGTCTCATGTCTGTCGCTGGAACAGTTTTTAAGAAGCCACTGAGGGAGGGGGAAACTAGGTCAGACAGAAAATTTAAGGGAATGGAAAGGGGGGGTGGAAAAGAGGGGGAGTGAAGTTTAGCGACAAAAAAGTCAAACAGATGGAGGAGGAAATGGACCTGGCCCCGGGACAAAGGAAACTTGTTTATGATTAACCTAAAGATGGACGTCTAACTGGTTTGCATGGAGAGGTGGGAAGAAGTGAAACATGGAGGGAAGAAAACAAGGGGACAAATAGCATGTGGAAGGAAGAGAAAAGGAGAGACTAAAAAGAAGAGGAAGTAGACGAGGAAGGGAAGCGGAAGAGCAAAATGAGAGAACAAGGAGGAGGAGATGAGGAGGAAGTAAAGGAAGGTGAGGGAGAAGAGGAAGAAAAGGTGGAGTAGACGTAAATGAGAGGAAGAAGAGGAAAGGTAAGAGGAGGAAGTGATGAAGAAGAGGGAGAGGAAGAAGATTGGCAAGATGAAAAAAGAAGATATGAGAGGAAGTAGTAGGTGCAGAACAAGAGAAAGGAGACAAGGGAAGAGACAAAGAGGCAGGAAGCAAGAGGAAGCGTTGAAGTCGTGTCTTTGTGAGTCCACATTCAAGTGAAGTCAGGATGTGAGAATCAGTCCAGTGATGTCAACTGATCCAGTCAGAGATTAGATGCGCGGAGCAGATCAAAACCCCAGGTCCCAAAATCTTCCAGACAATGGCGTCTGGTCATAATCTAAACGGGTCTAATGAATACGGCAGGGACAACAGAAGGTGCTGCAGGTTGCGCGCGAGCTGGTAAACAGCGGCGGGGTGTCAGAATTGGGGGGTCAGGGGGGTAACAGTGTACAGATGCCAGATGGCTCTGCTGCTCCACTGTGTTATTGTCCCACTGCTGACCCGAATGAGGGGGTCAGACAACAGAAGTTTGAAGTGCTGGAGGCCAAACTGGGCTCAGACCTGATCGACATGTTTTGGTGGTGAGAGTTCAGACGGCGGCGTGCTTTTGGAACCAAAGACGCCCAGGATCTCCACATCCTCAGATCGAGTCTTTGACCAGGTGAGAACTGTCATTCAACAGAGAGCACTTCCTGTTTCGGGATCTTTCACGTAACCGAAAGTCACAAGCACTTTTAAACCCGGTCAACCGACTGAGTGACTCACATCTGCTCCCACTGACTCACTCAGCGATTCCATGAGCCACACCTTCTTCCTGTCTGAGTCCCTCTGCTTCCATGTAGGACACAGGCAGATGGACGCTGCTCTATGTTGAACAGTTCAGTGCAGATACAGAAGAAGGTACTCACCCGTTGACTGATTGGTAGATGCAGTTGTTGGTGTCAGTACAGAGCAGCAGGGCTCTCCCTCCAGTCATGGTGCTAGCAGCCGGCATCCTGCACAAGCAGAGGTGACCGCTTAAAAAAACTAACCCAAATAGAAAGGAACAACTGCAACTTGTACATATGATGTTTCATAGGGGCAACAGCTGAAGACCTAACTTCCTCCAGTTATCCTGGGAAAACCGCGGCATTCGCAGGTCATCATCTCTTCAGTGTGTCCCGCGTGTGTCCCGAGGCCTCCACCACAAGTCCATCTCACTAAGGAGGTGACGTCTGGACAAGATGCCGGAACAGGTTCTCATGTCTGGTCCTGTTTTTCTGTCATTGTACAGTACATTTGTGGGCATGTGGGCCTGGTTTAGCTACACTTGTGGGAACATTTTGCTTTGTGGGTGGGGACATCTTTCCCGGTCCTCACAAGTCGCAGTACGAAGACTTCATAATATTCAGGTTATCATGATTGGGGTTTCAGTTTGGTTAAGAGTGGTCAGCCATGTGTTTTGGATGGTTAGGTTCAGGGTGAGAGGCTGGGGAAAGGGTGGTGAGTATCTTCTCAAAGTCCTCACAATGATGACTTGGGTGCATAATTTGATTTTGTGTGGCCCTGCATGGGCCGAGGCAGGCTTGCTCTCCCAGATGACCTGGCTTGTAACAGTCTCGTCCTGAACCTCAGAGGCAACTGATGTTTGTGGTTAGTTTGTCTGGAGCAGTAGACAAATATAGATTAAACACGCTAGAATCCAGAAGGCGGATGTTCAGAGTGATGGATTGGAGTCGGCTGCCCCAGGATTCCCACTGGGCCACTCCAGTGTGTCGACTCGAACCAAGCTTCCCTGTTCCGCAGCCAGTCAAAACCCTGAATTTGAATCCGCCGATAACTTCCCCTTGGTTAGGACGCAGCAGATTCCAGGGCTGATTCAGGCTTGGAAACACCAGCAGGGAATGCTAAACAGTAAACAGTCGGAGGTAATTGTGTTGTAAAGGAAACCATCTGCGGCAGCTCCAAGCCAGAAAGCAGCGCTTTGTTGACCTCTTGAGGTTTCTGCCTCTGCTGGAACACATCGCTGGAGCGCTTTCAACTCAAGGACACGGTTTCTCCGACAAATGCGGTCCAGTCTAGTGCGTGTCCCAGAACCCTTGACAAGAGGAAGCTGGTTTGGTGGTTGTGGCCACCACACCAGTTCAGGTGAAGCTTCGCTCCTCTGTCGGTTCCTCTAACTGTCTGAGGCGTCAAAGACCTTGAATCAAAACCCACCTACTCGTGAAGCTATGTCCGAAACTGCACCCAGATGTTTAGGTTTCAGCCACATTTCCACCTTTCCTGGGGCGACACACTTCAAATGTTCACCAGACTGAGACCATCACACCAAACCTCAAGGAGATGACCAGAAGAAACGTCCAAATGAGCTCATCCGCATGCCTCAGAGTCTGGTCATTTCAGAGCACGTGGGTCTCCTCTGGGGGAACTTGTGGTCACATTAGAAGAGCGGGGCCATTTTTCTTTATTACGGCTTTTGTTTCATCCCCCTCGGTCCACGGCCGGGCCCCGGAGAGCCAGGGATGGAGGAGGGTCCGCGTCAGCCGTCCTCCAAATGCTTTTCAGCTGTGAGCCAGGAGAGGTCACATGTTTGAAGGGAAGCATCAAGTGTTTGTTCCCGTCTGCTGCACTTCTTCAGTCCACATCAGACTGTGACTGTGTTAGTCGGAGCGCTAATCTGGAGCAGAAATGCTGGTGTTCGTGTCACGCAAGGTTTTATTTCTGCCCCAGTGTTGTATTGTAACAAGGTGTGGGTTTTTGTCGTGCATTAGTAAGTGCGTCTCTGCCTCTGTGTGTCCCGCTTCGGTGCGTCCACCCACATGTGCGATCGTGTATGTTCCTGTCAAACCTTGTGTGTTTGTTTTGAATATTACTTACTGTGTTATTGTGCAACATGGATTCATCCACAACATGTGTATGTTGCGCTACAGCATGTGTTTACACGTGGGAGTTTGTGTGAACATGTGTTTAACGTACATGTATCGATGTGCCAGTGCTTATTTGTATCCCCTTCTCTGCATGTGCTCTCTGGGTGTGCGCTCTCCTTGCAAGAGTGTGTGCTGATTTTGTGTGCTGGAACAAGTAATGAAATGAAAGTGACTTCATGACAGAGTTGTTTGTCAGCGCTGAGATCTGAGATTTACGACGTCCAGGGCCGAGTCTGTATCTCTTTATTCCCCCGCAGCACAGACGTCAGTTTCTGGGTTGTTACATCCCCACCTCGCAGAAATCCTGTAAGCCATCGTAACCCCAGTTATTTTCAGTAGTATAGAACATTCTGACTCACTGAACACATCATCCGCACGCGACTGAGATACGTAGATCAACGCTTCACCCCAGGAATAAGCGAAATAAATAAAGAAGAGCAGCGAAAGCAAATGAGCGGAGCGTCAGGTGTAAAAGAAACACCTGTGATGCGTTTCAGAACTGGGATATTCCCAGCTCCGGCCGCCCCAAGACAGCATCCAACGTTGGATTTCCCAGTCGAAAGGTGGAAATTTTCTCACCACCCCGAGTTGTCAATCCAAGATGGCTTCCCCGAACATAGACGGGATGGAGAAGTTTAGAATAAATGAAACACCGCAAAGTATCCCGCAGGTTTTCTTATTGGAAACGGAACTCATATTCACCAAGACTTGAAAACAGCCTCCCGGACGTCATCGAAAACTGTAACGCACTGATGGGCTCGGGCATGTAGCCCAAGTAGCTTGATCTACGGTGGCCTGAAGTAGACAAGTCTCACGTAAGAGAGATTGCTGAGAGAGGATAAATATTTACAGGAGTAAAAACAGCAATATTTCACTTTAAACATGTAATAAGCCTGTGTCACGGATGCTTTTATAGTGGCCTCTTCTAAAGTAAAACCCACTATCACCGTCTCACCCACTTCTCGAAACAAACTGATGCCCTTGACTCGCAGGAATCAAAGAAGCTTCAGGAAGATAGCAGTTAAGTTACAATGCAACAGGCTGTGGTCCTGTGAGACTTGGATTTGGATCAGAGATGGGTTTGGCTCAGAGCCTCTGGACTGATTCAGTACACTAAAGCAGCCTCTATTCAAATGGGACTGATGCTAAGTGGCTAGGAGTGTTAGCATGAATAGACATACATTTCAGTTGTTGCTTTGTGCAGACCTGACCTAAAGCGTGTCAAACTTGACCTGGGCTTCCAAGTCCAACTTGTGTCTCCACATCTCAAAAAAAGGCAGTAACAGTGACAGCATTGCCAGTTTTACAAAAGTCAGTCACTGAGGAAACACCAAGTCTTTGTGTCCTACAGCGAGCAGCCGCCATTGTTGGCCCTGACCCGACGAGAAAGATGGCCACCATAACAAAGCATGAGGCTGAGGGAAGCCATCTGCTGGAGCCTATAAAACATCACGGGGAGCAGCGACCCTGAAGACCTCTGTGTGGAAACGTCCCCCTCCAGATCAGCTCCAGCGTGAAGTTTGGAGTCAACAGGACGACAGAAACAAATACCCAACACATATGCAGTGCTATTAAGAACCATGCAGCGTGAAGTTAAGTACAAGTTTAGGCAGCCACAGATGGTCTCTCACCAGAGACATATGAGAGCAGAAGTTACACCGTCAGTGACGCCACTCCAGCGCTGGAGTGCATTAGCGATGGAAAACCTCTTCCAACTTTGAGTTGTTTGAGAAATAACAAATTTAATGGAATCTTTTGGGAAATTTAGTTTAGATTCCAATCATCAGTTTCAAACAACCGCGGCAGGCAGTTGGCCACGGCTCCTCCAGGAGCTCATTGTGGTTCACCGACAGTTGGCTCTGCTCTAACATGCAGCTTCTTTTTGTCATGTAAAATCCTCCAAATATTCAGTGTTCTCTATGCTCCTGTTCGATCCTTCAGATCAAGTTCAGATGAAAGACTTGTCATTGCTTGTTTGGTGTAGGAGCACAACAAGCCCATGAGAATCCAAACAGGAAGCCCATGCAACGTCACGTGCCTTCTTTCGATTTGGATTCTACTTAGAGTCTCTCCCGGATGGATGAGCTTCTCTTAGTCCAGGCTGAGAAGAGTCACAAGTGCCTTTGCCTCGACCCAAACTTCCCCTCACCTGTGAACAAAACCCCACACTGTTGGATTTATAAGAGCATTTCCTCGTACCACCCATCCATCCGTACCAATCCGAACCAAAACTCTCGGCAAAACGCAGCCAGTCTGAACATGAAAAAAAAGACATTGTGCTTTACGCTTCAGCAATAACTGGTTCACACTGAATAGTTTTATCTTCTCTGGGCGATGACTTCAAAAGTTTCTGGAGGCTTCTGTTGTCAGCTGACACGGAGAGATGTGCTCTTCTCTTTTCCCTGTTTAAAACAGCTGTTTCTCATAAAGACTTTAACCTCACTGCCGCTTCAAAAAACAGCTATGACATCATCACCTCAATTCCTTCTCCTTCCCCAAACTGTTTTTTTTTTCATTTTGTCATATCAAAACACCTAAAAAGGGAACGGAGAAAACACGCCGGAACAAACGTCTGTGGGCTTCCACACAAATCGAAAATGTAAATGAAGCGCATTTCTCCGCGCACCAACAGGGAAACCATCCCAGGAATTTCAAGATCTGCCTCACTACATGTGTCTGGAATCAATTTAGGGCACTATTGAAGTCTCTGAGGGATGGAAGAGCTTTCTCTTTGTTTCATTTGTATTCAAATGACTATTCATGCACGGCCAATTTGTTTCCTGTACTCCGGAGCTGCCAGATCTGTCACGCTGCATTTGGATGAAGCGATACGGGGATTTCGCAATGACTCCTACCTTGACCTGCTGGATTTCACCCTGAGTCTTAAAGACGGGGAGGAAGGGATGTGCGGAAAGGGGGGCAGGGACGGAGGTGATCAGGCAAATAAACAATGGAATTTTATCTTGGCTCAGCAGCCCCTGGCTTCTCTCCCCTCTCTGTTTCTGTCCTGTTCAGGGCCCCTGCTGCTTTCCCAAGCTGATTCCGCAGCAGAAACCCTGGGACGCGAGCCAAACAGGCCGAGTCTGCAGCCGTGACTGTGTGCACATGGATTCAATTGGCAGCCAGAAAATATTTGCTGCATGGAAGCAAACATGTGATCATGAGCACCGGCCAATGCTGGAACTAAGGCACTCAGAGAGCGCACGCCTCCACCGGTCAGGACAGCTCATGTGAGTTTATTAAATCTACCACTTCCTCTATGGTCAGGTCGTGGGGGCAGCATTCGGAGCAGAGATGTCCAAATGCACACTTCCTCCCCGAGGTGTTCTCATTCAAGCCCAGAGATGTAGTCCCTCCATTATGTCCTAGGTTTTCCCGGGGTCTCCTCCCAGTGGGACATGCCCGGAACACTGGTCCAGGGAGGCGTCCAGGAGGCATCTGAAACAGATGCCAGAGCCACTTCAGCTGGCTCCTTTCAGCGTGATTCCCTAAGGAACTCGGCCAGCCACCTTGCTGAGGAAACTCATTTCAACTGCTTGTATATGCAATCCTGTCCTTTCGGTCATTACCCAGCACTCATCGCTGTTGTCGGAACATGGATTCAGCGGTAAATCGAGAGCTTTGCCTTTCAACTAAGCTCCTTCTTCACCACAACGGTCGGATACAACGTCTGTATCACTGCAAACGCTGCACCGACCTGCCTGTCAAGTTCACGCTCCATCCTTCCCTCACTCGTGAACTGGACCCCAAGATACTTGAGCTCCTCTACTTGCTCTCCTGAAGGGAGCAAGCCTTTTTCTGGTGAAGAACCACGGCCTCAGATTTGGAGGTGCAGATCCTCATCCCGCTGGCTTCATACTCAGCTGCAAACTGCCCAAGTGCACGCTAGAAGTCCAGATTTGATGAAGCCAACAGAACCACATCATCTGCAAACAGCAGAGATGAGATTCTGAGCTTTAACATTTCGACTTTGGCATTGGTCTTTGTACTTGGCTACCAGTGCTGATGTTGACATGATGATGATGGAAAAGTGAAGGTGTGGATGACACTCGCATGGTAGCCGCAGCTTTCCTCCCTTCTATGCATTTGCAACCTCCAGCTTTCAGCTCTTCACATGAACTGGCACCTCCAGGTTGAAGACCGCGATGGTGAGTTGCAAGGCAGTGGATCACATTCGGCGTCAGGAGGAATTAAAGGTTGCGAGTTTGTGAGTGCGGTATTAAGGGGCCCCACATCAGTCTGTCTTGAAGAGGCTGCCGAGCCAAAAATGCAATTCATCATTCGTCCATTTATGGTCACAGACTGTGGAGTGCCGCTCATTCCTGACAGGGGTTGTGAAGGGCCACTCTGGGTTAGAGGCAGGGGACACTCTGAACAGTCCCAGATACAGGCAGACAATTTAGAGCCAGCGGTGGGAGGAAACCAGAGCACTCATTGCCACCTGGTGTCCCGCTTCCTTTCCACCGTCCCTCCCATTGTTGGCAGAGGATGGAACTGAGACGGTGCTAAACTTGGCTGGACACTGAAGCAGACAGGAACTTACAACTGTAAAACCCACAACAGTCAATTCAACTGTGTTTTCTTCTGTTTATCAATCCCCACTGATTCCAACACAAGCATCCATTGTTGTCATTTTAGGCCAAACATATCGCGTTTCTTGTGATTGTGTTTTGGTCTTGCAGTGGAGACGCCGCGGTTTATCCCAGTGGGGAGCCCTAAAAACAGCCGGAATGTGATGTCAGGAAAATATGAAGACAAACCATATTAATAGTGCCGTGGAGAATGATGTCATCACTGAGAATGGGTGCAACTCATGAGAGTCCTCCAGAACACTGACTCATTCTTTCAAAGGAATTTTAAGCAAAGAAGAAAAAAGGTCTAAAACGGAACTAGTTGGCGTCATTGCGGTGTGAACACAGACAAAAGTTCATTGGCTATATTAGTAATGGGACCAACTATGGAGCCATGTTTATTAGAGAGCTCCATCATAACATAAAGCTCGACGTGCCAGAGGTGAAGATACTGAGGTCGTCATTGGCTGTGACTGGAAAGGAGAAGACCAGAAAGATGTTTTGGGGAGGCCAGATGGTTTGGACAAATGGAGAGGAGAGAGAGCAATGGAACAAGAAAGTTGGAGATGAAGAAGAGGAAGGCAATGAGAGAAGATGATCAGCTAGGTGGACGACCAATGGCCAGAAAAAAACACTGTAACTGGAGTGAAAGATAAAGAGTCAGGAAGCCAGCGGCCCATTAGAAGCTGCCAGTAATATTTGAGATCAAGCAGAGAGACAGTGGTCGCGGAGAGAGCCAAGATAAAGGATGGTTAAAACGAAGCTGCGGGGAAAAGCATCATTCATCACTGTCCAGTCCTGCAGCTTGTGCGGCCTCGACTGCTAACTGCCTCAAGGTTCAAGGGCACCAAATGGAAGGAAACTGCGGGCGAGCTGAGAAAAGCCGTCTTCTTCTCAAGTTAACAAATGACCACCTCTTCGCCGTGTAACACGGTACTTTAATAGATGGGTCTCTTCGCTCCGGAGTTTGTTCCACATTCCAAATGGCACGGATTGGGTTGTAATGAAGCATGAAAGGCTGCGAGGAGAACCCGCTCAACTCTGCTGGAACCCAGCTTGGTGAAAACTTGACAGAGACGTGTCGAGAAGCCACGTCTTTTCAGCCTGATCAACACTCGTGCGGTTGTAGAAGCCACACTCCTCGGCATTCCTCAGCCTGAAGGACCCCTTCATCCGGCTGCTCAAAAGCAGATGGTCAACCTCCTCAGCACCTGCTCTATTCAGGGTCTCACACTGATGACTGACCTTCCTGCCACAGCCACCTGCGGACTGACTCCTATTCTTGCCGGGAAGTGGAGCATCAGTCCTTCCCATCTTCCCCCCCCCCAAAACGCCGCCTTCTTACTGTCGAATCTCATCCCCGGTCTGCTCCCAATTACCCTCCTGGCTTCACTATCCAGGGGTCGGTGCCAACGTTTCCTAAAGCCCAACTTTAAACAGCTCTGGCCTACTTAACCCGCAGATTCAGCAAACTTCTCTCTGAACACAAGCCTCTTACCAGAGGAGTATCATGTGGTCTTCACCTCCTCAGTTTCATGAGAATCGACCTGAGCTGTAAATTCTGAAGCTGATAGAAGGATGTGTGATGAGTGTGTGCTGTGTTCCGGCTCGGCGCGATCACGGTTCACTGGGGTAAGAGGAGGAAGACGGAGGGATGGGCAATGTCTCCCTTGACGTTATCGTTCTGTACGCTGTTATGACCGTAAGAGCTTCCATGACTTCTCCAACTGTACGTCTTCAGGATCAATACACATCACTACGGTGGAAGACGATTTTAACAACAACCCCAACTGGCTACTGTTCTACTCTGAGTCTCAAACAGATCTCAAGCGTCACAGTCAACTGGACAACATTCGGCTGAAACTCAACAGGCAAGTGAGAAAGACTTATGGAGGCAATAACTTTCTTATAAAAATAGTCTGCAACCAAAGTCGGTTCACGGAGGAATATCCCAGCGGGCAACTGACCTTTGCCACAGTTGGATACATGGAGAGTTTTAAGAGTCACAGGCCTTTTATACACAACTGGATCCTGGATCCATACTTCAACTGTGACTTACTTCTGTGTATTGAACATCTCTGTACCGTTAGTGAGCTACAGCAATCCCTGTATCATTGTGGGGGTTAAGCTCCTGAACTCCATAAACCTTCCCTTCACTCTCGCTTTCTTTGACATATCGAGGGGTCACACCATCTCCACAGTAGTTGGTACCTTGCTCTGGCACTGAGCTTTGAAAACGTGAAAGAAATTCACAACTTTCCTCCAACTGTCATCCGTCAGCCAATACAATGCCTTAAATGGAATTGAGAAGAAAAAAAACTACGCTTGATCTCGCACCAAGTCCAGAGTGACCTGCGAGACGGCGAGGGATTATTGTATTTCATTCTAACATTGCGGACATATAAACCGCCATCAGACAGTGACGTGGCTTGGGCAGTATTTCACCAGTGATCCAGCAGCGTCTTCCAAAAGATCTATGTGCTGATGCAAAAATAATGGCGTTGAAGTACTTGCAGAACGGCTCCTGAACACAGAACAATAGACTGGAACACCCTGCTCAGTACATCGTGTCTTAACCAAGCAAATATAGAAGTCGTGCAATCTTGGTTTCCCTCGCATGTTTCTGAACCCATACGTACTTCATGTCTTCCCAAAACTTTGTTTTGACTCAACACACACACTCTTCAGTTACTGCTGTGGCGACACGTCCGCGTTAAGTCTGAGCGCACAAATCCTCCCTGACAGTGTAAGTCAGGTCATTGACAGGAAATCTGGCCTAGAAAAAGATGCGGTGGAGCTCTTCCAGGAACAGCGGCTTTGTGTTTGACAGGCAGTGATAAGCTCACCAGGCTGAGGTCATTAATGAACCCGCCACAGGTGATGCTCACGCCCACTGGTTTTGTTCCAGCGTGTCCGCTGACTCACAGGACCCCTTCAACACTCTTCTTCTGTCGTCGCCAGCCGAGGCATGAAGGGTGGTGAAAGGAGAACAGATGCTATTTGGCTTCAGATGTTTGCACTTGAGGATTTGCTGACTCGTTACATTTTTATAGCCCAAGTGAAACTTCTCTCTCTAGTATTAGGAATACTCCTGGGCTTCAATAATCAGATCGTATACTAGCGTGAAACCCGGCGTTCCCTCAGACAACACCCTCAACGGAGGTGCTCTTTTTTCTCACCATTGTTTCCGAGTTTTAAAAAAATCCTCTGATTATTCATTTTCTCTTCTTAACGTCTCGACACTTTATGGATGATACTGTATTTCCACAGTACTTTCCCGACCCATCCCTGAGATCTCCAACGTTCCTGAGGGAGCTGACTTAGGCGGGAGCTTGGGAAAGTCCACTTCCGGAGAGCAAACGCCTGATGCGGGTCGAACATTTCTGACCTCCACACACCCAGTGACAGACAACTGTGAGTCCGGGCTGCGACCGCCACGCTGTGGAACACGGGTGCGGGACGATGTTGGATCATCCAGACAAACATATTCAATGATTCCCGCCATGTCTATTTCCATACTAGTTGACCACTGCGAGAGAGAGAGAGTCGCGACCAGGGACAATGCCTGATGTGAAACGGACAATACAAACCCTGGCAGGAGGCCATACCAATCCATGCCATGTCCACACTATGACATGGGTTTAGTAGACTAAACAATCATCCTCCCCTCTGTAAAGGTTAAGTCTGACAAAGGCCTGTGTTATGGCCACAGGAAGGCCCTTGTTCAGACCATAATTTCTGGAGTATAAGCCGCTACTTTTTTCTCGCTGTCTTAACCGTGCAGCTTATACAAAGACACAACTAATGGTTTTTACAGGCTAAAGAGTGTCATGCTGCCAAAATATTGAGCGAAACCGATGAAATCACAGGCGTTTTATTGACCTTGAAGGACTCAAAATGCACTGTGTATCCGCAGCTCCGCCCACAGATCCAATCTAGTGGAGGACTGGAGACAAGAAGCAGCAGTTGAGACCGGCTGTGGTGTCGGAACTTCAGACACACGGGTGAAAACAGTGCATTTTGAGCATATTAATATCAATAAACGATGTGAGGAGTAGATGATTCCAGTTCAGAACATTGCCCGGTTTGATTCATGAGTCAGTCTCCATGCTGGACCCCGTTTTCCAAACAATTTAAAAGTGATCCTCGTGCATTTTGAAGCCTTTCTACAGCGCAGACAGCACCACTGCACCTGCGGCTAACAGATCGCTGCAGTCTATGGATGAACAAGAAATATTTTCCTTCTTGAATTAACTGGGTGGGGCTAATATTCCGGTGCAATCTAGAGTCTGGAATTTACGGTAGATGTGGCTACTGATATGCAAGTTCTAGTGTGTCACTGTGTTGGGGTGAAGCTTTACAAGAGAGATTTTTTTTGATGGAGGTCCACACTGTATCTGAGGGAACTTAGCGTTAGCTCCCAACATGTCATCACACCATTTCAGAGAGTGTAAGTCAAAACAGTTTGCATTCCTGACACTGTACGTGTTTGGCCACAGGCCGTGAGTTTGACACTTGACTCAGATTGAGCAGTTCTTTTGCCCCCCTCTGTGAATTGAACCTCCTTGTCTCGGCAAACCAGTGAGACTTCAGTCTCTGGTTCTATCCGCAAAGTTCTGTCCGATTTATGGCCGAATTAAAAGCCTCAATGAGTGTAAAGTGTCTCATGTCGCAACAAAGTCTCTAGGACCTAGTGTAAGAGGATTTCGGCAAGTGAGTCTGAGGTGAAACCCGGCTCATCTCCGCCTCCCTGGGCAAAGATCTAAACTTGAGATTATGGTAACCATCATTACACAGGAGGCAGACGGAGAAAACTACCACTCTTGGACTTAGGCAGACAGTGTTTAGTTGTGTTGGGCTGATGAAAGCCTCCCTGGATCTGCAGCGGGGGCGGAGAATACACCCATTATGAGGATGAACCTCCAGACATTGTCTGAGCCATCATTACAGAGGAGATCCCAAATGAACAGGTAAACAACATTCTTCTCATTCCCTGTGTGAGCCAGCGAGTGAGAGAGGACCCGGGCAGATTGTGGGTCATTTACCAGCATTCTCTAAACACACACACACACACGCCAAAACGGCGGAAACCTTTCTCCATTTGTCTTTGAAAGACCCGAACCAGACGGGGAGTCAAAGCGCCGCATGGCCACACTCGCTTTGAACACAGATGGACACATTCCATTCCAGATGGCAGTGTTCTTCTTGTCCAAAGTTGTTAAGCCAGTGGAAAATACATCTTCACATGCGAGTCTGAGGAAACGTGAGCGGCGGTTCTGCTGCGGTTGCAGCTCCGGATCATACCCTTCAGCGCTAGAAAGGCAATTTGAAAGTGAAAGCCGGGGCGACAATAGACACAGAAAGTTGTCTACACTAGAGATGCAATGTGTCAAATCATGTGATGCAATTGCTCTTGGAGAAGCTCGTGTAACACCACATTTTTCGGTCACAGTTCGAGTCAGACAGTCAACACAGCCTTCAGTCAGTGTGAGAGTTTGATCGTCCATTATTTCTGTCTGTGAAGGCGAATCATTCGGCCTTGGGTTTCACCAGGCTCCTGTGCTTCATCTCCAACATCACAAGGAAGTAGTGTTGAAGTCGAGTCCACCTTAGTCGAGACTGTTACCGCGTCTTGGAGGGCCCCAAGACCGAACTGAATGTGTTCCACCCACAGCATTTCAGTTCTTCATTAGTTTGAAAAAGTGACTACAGTTTCTTTTGCACTCAGATATAAATGTGTGTCTACATGACTCACAGATATCTGTCTGTATTCTGTATTCAGTCTGGTCTCTGTCTTAGTCTTGTTCACGCTCCCCTCATTGGACTTGGTCTGAACTGGTTTAGGTGGTCTTCAACAACACCATCTAGAAGAAGCAGAAGCAAATCTTCCCTCCACCTTCTCCCCATGAAGACACGGTATGAACCTCCAAACTACGACTACGACAACTGTTCCTCGCTTTTTTTACAGTCCACCACCGTTTATCACCAGATTACGTTCCGGAACCTCCGAAAGACCGCAGTGTGGAGAGACCACCCGGGTACGACAGTGGGGGGTGCGACACGTGCAGGAGGGCGTCAGCCTGGGACCCAAACTTGTGCGCAGTCACTGGCACTAGGGATGAAGAGAGCAGGAGGAGGACGGATGTGGGAGCAGCGGACCAGAAGGTCTGGCCTCAGACGAGTGGCGGGCGGCAGCTGCACTGTCTGTAAACTGACGTAGACCAATACCATGGACAAAGGAATGATAAAAATAACGGCGGAGAACTGGACGCCGCTCTCTGTATCTCAGCAGAAATATTGTAAGTGGATATGAAATGTTCAGAGATGCTAGCAACCGCTTGTCCTCAGCAAGAGGTGGCGCTACCGTGCGAACGTGATTCGCTTTATATTTCCAATGAAGAAGTCCTGAAGAAGGTATGAGTGAGGGTGACAATGCAGGAGCCAAACTGAATCTATGGACAACAAAGGTGAAGTGGGAGGGGCTTAAACAGCGACAACTTTTTGAGGTGCCAAACGATTCTGGAGGTGAAAGAGAGCCGTGTGGGCCCCTCCCTGCTGGTGTGCCAGGTTTGATCCAGACCGGAGCCAATAACAACCTTCTTCCACACACAGACTCACCCCGGGACGCATTCTCTCGGACCACGTCACCACGGCAACAGCAGCAGGAGATGAGCAAGCTGGGCTCGGTGGCTGTCCCTGTCAAAAGGCAGTTCCTGTAAGAAGGGGGAGGGGGGCTCTCGTGTTTTGAAAGTCCTGCTGTCACTTGTTTTCGAAACAATAGTGAAGACTGACTATCTCTGCACCTTAAAAACTGAAGGAACAATCGTGCAAAACAATCGCTACATTCATGTACAGCTATCAATGCTTGGCATGAATCAGCAGTCAGAGGCAGAATCTTCAGTGTTGAGCGCAAGAATCACAGAACGGCGATGTTCCCACATGTCAGGAGTAATAACAACGCTCTCAATCTGTCAGCGCAAACAGCGAGCGGCTAACAGTGATCATCTTTCATCAGGCTGTTGCGCCGATGTGAAGCGAAACAGTGTTTATCAGCAGTGACTCGCGCCCATCGGCCACAGCCACTTGGGAATGCAGATTTGAGTCGGGAGAGGCGACAGATTTGTCTTGACGCTAAACATCTGCTGGGCCAGAGCGCGACAGTTTTTGGCAGGAACGGCGAAGAATTTTATGATGACTCGGGAAAATATGTGTTCATCTTTTATTATTGTTGTCCAAGGGGAAGCTAGTGCTCGTGAATACGACGGGAAACGACTGAAGGTTCGCAGCAGAAATGCCTCTCTGCCGCTGAGTCAGGGCCGCCTGAGTCAGAAGGCAGCAGGATGGAGGTGGGTTGTGGGTTCCTTACAACTGGTGAGTCAGCTGTGAAATTGCAACCTCATTGCTAAGTTGTGGGGAAACAAAAAACGTCACGGTCGCCAAAACTTAGTTTGGAGAATACACTGACAGTAGCTGCTGACAGCAAAGGTGTCACTGTAATGTATTAAAAAGATTTCTCTCTCGCAGTCCTCAAGTGCTCAAACATCATCTATGGAAAACTTTTGTTACTGATTTCATTGGTCTGTTTTTGAGAGTGAATGTCAGCGGCCGCCTCAGGTGCGGCACTTAAAGTAGATCTTATTATACAGTGCAATGACAATAAAACAGAACGCAGAAGGCTGCCTTTTTTTGCAAAAGTCCACTTTCCCAACGTCCATATATGACGCCATGGATGTGAGGATGTGCTGGCTGCTTGTGTGAGAGCACGGAAGCTGGCGAGTTATGTGACAAATAAGTCAACAAATCCAACAAGATACAAACTGCTGCACAAATTTGGAATTTCTGATCCCTGCGTTTCACTTCTTGCCAGCTTGACGCTCGTGACTAAAGTGCCCCGAGTGTGTGAGCGCAGCAGCAGCAGCTAACACGCAGCGTCTCCTCAGCAGAGAGCCATTACAAGATAGCAGGTCGTTTATTACACCGTGCTGACTGGCAGACGCGCACACACGCACGCACACAGTCTTTATCTCCAACTCTATAAAGCTTCTAGCTGCAGCTGCAGAGCCAGCCAGTCTCAACTCAACAACCTCTTTCCTACCTTGAGTAAACACTCCGCCACAACTGACAGGCGCAGGAATGTGGGCCAACGTTCGAGACACTTTGAGCTCTGATATTAAAGTGACAATCATTTTCTCCTCATACACTCTGCAGCCGCAAACATTGAAGAGAACCACTGGAGCCAACAGTGAGGCGAAGACAACATTTCAGGGCCTCCGTTCATCTTCAGACCACGAGGTCACATGCTCAACTACATGATCAATAAAGTAAAATTATGATTCTATGAAATAAACAAGCTCTCATGAGAAGTGCAATTTTGTTATTCAAGAAAAAATATATATTTTAAATGTGTAAATCAAACAAAAATGATTTGTTTTATCAAAAAATATATATATTTATATTTATTTTTTAGCAGTAGATCTATAATAGTGACATAAGTGAGATATTTTTCTTATAGACAAGAGGATTTAAATTTTAAAGAACATTACATTAAAGTGGAAAGATAAAATATTATTACCTTATTATCAAGAAAGTTTGCAAAAAAAATCTTAGGGGGAAAATATGTATTTTTTTTTTCAGTGGAATTATTTTACATCAGATGAAAACTGGAAAAATAAAATCATAAAATGTGATGTAAGATAGTTACTATACAGAACAATAACATGAATCAAATAACAGAATTATGATGAAGCTATTCAACCTAACATTGCCACACACCCACACACACACATATATTTGTGTAGCTATTTAAGCATGTATTTGATTTTAACCAAAAGTGTCTTCTGCCTCACAACACCACCGGCACTGGGACCCAGCGTGCAGCGCGGTCGTTCAGATGACTTTACTGCTCCTCTCTTCACCTCTTTCTCTCCCTCTATCTCTCTCTCTCTCTCTCTCCGTCTTAACACGTCAAACTGGAATGTGATTGTTTGAAACCTTCTCCCTGACTTTGTTGCTCAATGCTGCGGTGTGCTGTCCCCTCAGAATCAGACCCACATGTGTGCCACCCCTGCAGCTCTCGTGGGGATACCTAACGTTCCAAGGCTTCAGATGCTCAAGTGTGGAAGGACAATGAAGGCGGATTTACCTCTCTGTGCAGGCTGAGCCGTGATGAGGTTCTCCTGGAGTTCTCTTTCATTGTGTGTAATCTGACTCCACAGCATCCACTTGCATGGCTCCGTTCCTTCTCCCCCGTCCCTCACAGATCCCCACTAACCCAGCCTCTGAACTTTCATGGCTGAAACCAGAAATCCAAGCCTTTCCAAACTTGCAGAAGGAGATCCAGCTCCAGCCCGGACTCGGCTTTCCTCTCACAGAGACTCACACAGATGCTGCCTCACTCTCTCTCTCCCCTCCTCAAAGTTTTCCCACCCCCCCATTCCCTTCCTTTCTATCTCCTCCTACTCTGTTTTCCATCATCACCCCCCCCCTTCACAAGCTCCTCCCACCAAATCCAGAAACCCCCCACCGCTGAACTAATCTGCAGCTGGCCGGTCGGTTGGAGCTGTGGTTGCCAGGGAAACCAAGGAATGGCGAGCAGGAAGGGGCAAATCTGAGCACAACATAAATAACAGGCTCCTGTGGGAGCCGGTGGAAGCCCCTTCCTGCTGCAGCAGGACAGGACAGCGGCTCTGACTCTTGATCTCACGTGCGAGAGTAAATAAAAACAACTCAAGTAAGCAGCTTCACAAACTCTTGCTCTTTCAAAACAAACACGGAACATCCAAGGCCACACAACACGTCACAGAAAGATTCTTCAACTGGGGTCGCAGGTGCAGCAGCCAAACTAAAGAGGTCCAGACTTCCCTCTCACCAGACACCTCCTCCAACTCTTCTGAGCAATCCAGAGTCAACCTCGAGATCTTAGCTCCTCATCCAGGAGGCTCGTGAGACAAGGTGTCACCGCGGCTTGCTCTACTTGGCGTCTCCCCAGGATGACTGAGCTCCAACCGCAAGGAGTCCAGACACCCTCTGCATCGATCATCCACCTGCCCATTTCCATAAAACTCACTTGAGAACAAGACCCCAAGATACTCCTCCAGAAACTCCGCCACCAGGGGAAGAAACTCATCTTCGACCTGGACAGAACATTCCACTGTTTACCGGTGAACAATGGCTTCAGACTTAGAGGAGCTGATCCTCATCCCAGCCGCATCACAAAGCAAGGCCAGCGGGCGGAACTCAAACTATTCTGAAAGTTTTGTTTCAGAGTTATTTTGCTTATGAATGAATGGAAAAGACAGATGGACGGACGGACGGACGATGACCTCCATCACAGGAGGCATCACCCTGACACATTGAGTTTTTCTGCTTACAGATGGATGGATGGATAAATAACTCCCAAAATTACATAACATATCAGCCCAATAGCCAAGTAAGTCCACGTGCCTTCTGACACCAACTGCTTCTGGAGTAAGACATGAGCTGGAGGAGAAGCGCTTTGGTAAAACAGCAGCAGCATTTACAGCCATCCACTCAGCCTCCTTTACATTCAAACACAAAGCCCTGATCTGTTGCTCTTCTACAGTCGCTGTCATAAAGCAGAGCGTCCCGTCAAGTTGACCCCCGAGCCTGCACCCCCCAACTTTGCCTTTAAAAAGCCGCAGAGATGCGAAGAAAGAGTGTCCCATCAATGGCAGCGGTGAGACCCCCGGTGTAAGAGGGGCGGGGTCAGCAACATCTGTTTAGCGTTTCTCCCACCTTATTGTGTGGCTGAGTCTCCTGAAAGGCCAACAGCTGGGACTCTGGAGCTGCACTGATCCTTCAGTCCTGGGGAGGCAGGCCGTGACCGGGAACGCCTGAGAGCCGGGTTCTCATCTTCTGGAGGGGATCCAGGACACATTTCACTCAACAGTTCATTTACACTTTCAACAGGTTTCTTCTAACTTACTTTGATTATGTCACGTTTCTTACAAGATTTAATCTTCTTCTAAACTTTTCTATTCATCCCTTCATTCATCCCTCCATCCTTCAGGTCAGAACAAGACCATAGGACCTCAGAATACTCCAGAAGTGCGCCTCTCTCGCTCAAGCCTTTCCCCAACGTTCCTGTCCTGCGGCATTTATGGGTTAAAGACAACCTTTTCCATCCAGACCCACAGGAAAACACAACATCCTACCAGGAAGCTGAGCTGTTTCCTCTAATGTACAGAGCATGTCTTCGGACAAATATAGGAGGAAAGTCCCAGCAGTGTCTCACAGAGAGTATATGCAGAAATATCAATGAACTGATGGAAGGTGACATCAGAGTAGCCACCGTGGTTTGTGTTTCAGACCAGACCACAGGCACCAGGACGACTCCCAGCATGCATCAGGTCTCACGGCTGGAGTTCACTTCTTTGCCTTCTTGTTATTTAAATCTTACATGAAAGGCAAGAACCCTGCACAGATATGCCTCTTAACTCATCACTTTTAACCAATGGCATTCAAAAAAAAACTCAGTTGTCACGTGTTCCTTCTTCAACTCAACCTTGAAATAACGAGGTAAAAAGTTCACTGCTCAGTGGCCGTCACGCAACCGTAGACTGGTGAAGCAAAACCTGTGAGATGGTTCCATCTAGTGGGTGATATATGTTACTACAAAGCATTAAACCTGCTTTACGAAGGCGGCTCTTCCCGCTGTTTGAGTTTGTATATCACTTCATTTAGGCCTCTCTCTCTCTCTCTGTGTATATATATATATATATATATATATATATATATATATATATATATATATATATATATATATATATATATATATATATATATATATAAATTCGTCCTCAAAATTATTCATACCCTTGCTAACTGTTGTGATTTTTTTAATTTTGTGATGAAATGAATAATATTTTTCAAATTTGTGTGTCAGTTATATGTGGCCAACAATTGAAAGAATGACAAAAATACAAAAAAAAAAAAAAAAAAAAATGGTGCAAAGATCGAGACTCAAGCTGCCGCAAAAAAAGACTACAACGACAGAAAGAAGTGAAATACAACATGTAGCTGAGAAGCTCAAAACTCGATTCCATCGATCGATTCCATATCCATTTCCACTGTTTCTCAGCTGACACCCAGCTTGCCGGCAAACAATGGACAAACTTAAAGGACAAAGCGAACAGCGATAAACCTTAACTCCTCCTTGTTGGGCTCCTTGTCTGAAGTCTCGACCTTAGATGGTTCTGGACTCAGCATCTCTTGTCTACACCTCCATTCGACTTAATAATAATAATTCATTCAGATGTGAATACTAGTTAATGAATGTATACATTTTGAAACCCAATGTCCCTCAGTGGGCCCGGAGCCTATCTTGACTACCTGGGGTTAAAGGCGAGGGACACCCTGGAAAGTGTCAGTAGACTTCTATCGCCACACGGGGTCAGTGTTGCCTTCAGTGTTCACCCTTCAGTGCCGGGGAGCAAATGAGGCCAAGGGAGGACTGCATCACAAATGAATCACAGAGTTTGCCTTGCTCTGACACTGAGCTCTACAACAAATCCGAACTGAACCAAACCAACCGGAGGTGAGCGAACCCCCAGTCGGGGTCGACCCAAACCTCTCTCAACTCACGCTTCCTAGGAAGTTCTGGTCCACAAACTTGAGTTTAAGTGCGGTTCTTTTAGCTGCGGCGCGTGAGGAAGGAACATCTGTGTATGTGAACATTTAGCCTTTATACATATTTATGACAGCGCTGTTTGAAATACTGGGAGGGAGATAGCAGGGTCCGATTTAATGAAGCGGGGCAGACTCACACAGCAGATAAGGCCAGATGACTCACACAAATCATCCAGTTCAAAGTGCTGGACAGAAGAGAGAAGATCATTAGACGTCAGGGACACAAGCTCACATCTTGTTTGTTTCATGTCAGCGACCCAACAGAACCAGACCGGCGCAGATCTGGTCTCAGATCCTCTGCTGTCTGGCCAAAGGCAGACAGCCTCTTTGGACTGATAAGAAACAGAGAAAGGTTTGGAGTCTGCACACAACAATTAGGTTTTGGCAAACGTTCTTCCATTAGATTTGTAAATCCGCCTGCAGCTTCTGTCTTCAACGTCCACATCATTGTCTGGGTGTTGGCAGTAGGGGGCGCTGTTGTGGCCCTGCCAGCGTCATCATGGCCCAACAGGAGCGTATTTATGATCGGACTTTACCGCGACATAAAAGATAAAGGACTGATTCATTGTCTTCGCGTTTGGCTTGGTTTGTTTTCTAGCGCAAACAGAAACTCATCCTCAACCACTTACCCGTCACCTTGGCAACAGTTTCCATCGGCCACTTCCTGTTTCCTGACCACAGTTTCCAGCTCTGATTTAAAAGCTATCATGAAGATAGAACTCTTTTATTAAGACGTGTCCCTCTGTCTTCTTCTTTTACTTTGTTTTGAGTTGAGCTCAAGCCGAGCTCAAGATCTTCACCCTTCTTCTAGCCCCATCTCTCGCGCTCCTTCCTTTGACCTGAGACTGCAACACAGTTTCCCGTCCATTGTTCCGCCCCGCCAGGGTTTCCAAACGTCAGCCTTCACCTGTTCTTGGTACCGAGCACGTTCACGATGGCCATGCACAATAACTGCCACACCATGCGAGGGTGTTCTCCATCAGCTCCATCTGGGTAGGACCTGTAAGTTTCTCCTGAGTTAAACCCAAATGGTGGTTTCAAATGGTTCCTGAATCCACCTCCCGCCTTGTCTTTGTTCTTGGGCTAAATCCATGCACTCCTTCCACGCACAATAATGGCAGCTTCTGCTGCAGTGACTGCGAAAGATTCTTTGAAACAAAAGGGTCCTTTAGATGGTTATCAGATTTTTTGAAAATATACTGCCGGTGAAGATCCATAACTCTTATGGACGGGATTCCTCCTCGCTGCCAGGACAGAGACGGCCTTATTTTAGAATGTCAGGCATTGACCTACAAATCGCAGCCAAAAGTAAAGCGGACAAGATCAACTCCTCCATGTCTGAGTCAGAGATGAGATCCTTCCCCAGGCGGAGGAGCTCAAGTGGCCTTGTTCATTGCACCAGTGTCTTGTGAAGGAGTGAGAGGGGGATGAGAAAAGGCATGGAAAAGAAAGAGCTGAGCCAAAAGACAAAGCTCACCGTCGGATTCCTGCGCACACCTGTGGTCTGACAGTAGGGTGTGACGGATCGCAAAGAAAGGGCCGGTTAAATGGGTTTAAGCCACCCAGGAGAGACTCAAAGTAGAACCTCATACACACCACAGAGATGAATTGTGAGTTTTTCTTGGACGCCTCACTCATGACGGGAATTGGGAGGAGGTCCTGGGACATGCTGACTGGATACCTCTCTCAGCTGACCTGGGAACACTTTCCCCAGAAGAGATAGAGGAGGTCTCTGGGCTACTTTTCCCAGGCTGCTGCCCCCGCGACCCGCATGGAAGTGGATGCGACTGTTTGAATTACACTGGATTTCACTAATGCTAGCAGGACCTCAGGGTTACTATCACTGTTTGGGCAGCAAATCGGTCGACAGCCCAGAATGTGCGAAGCCTCTCCCTTGTTCTCCTGCAGATGTTCGATCAGATCCGAATTCAAACACATGGTAGAGAACGTGGAACTGATGATTAAAGGCAGATTCTTTGTTGGACGCACCACTTTATAGCAGCCATGATCAGTTTCCTTTTCATTCTTAGATGTGTTTGGGGTTTGTCCTGATCACTAGAGGAGCGCTGGTTGTTATTAGTAGAGGGTGTCAGCAGGGGCCCGATCACCTCAGGAGATGGTTGGAGACAAAGAGAGAGAGAGGAGACACTGGAGGAGGAGGAGGAGGAGGAGGAGGAGGTCCGCGCTGACTCCGCCTCCGGGCTCGGATCCTCCACATTCCTTATTCACAGCGTCTCATGTTGAAGGACGGAGAGGAAAAAGGGGGCGAAACAAGACGGGCGCAGGAGAGACGGAGGAAGCGAGCAGACGACGGGGCGCAGCAGAGCGAACATGGCAGTACCGAGCGCGTCTCAGTCCCAGCTAGAGTCCGAGCAGCGCGCGCCACCACCGTCCGGTTCGGTTCGGCTCAGGCAGTCGCAGACAGATGGGTCCACATGAATGAGGATCTACCTGGGCTGAGGACAACATGAGGGTCATCTTCATCCAAAACGCCGGTTTCGTCGCAGCTTTCTCGCCTGGTAGAAGTGAGTGGGTGAAGTCGGCAGAACCACAGATGATGTGGACCGACTTAGGATCCAATTGAGTTTTTTTTAAAAGGCAAATTTAGATTTTTTTTTAAAAACATTCTGGATCGGGTTTTTATTATATCTTATATAAATCATCTTAAAATTGCATTCAGCCTCCGGTGTGCGTTATTGCCGCCGGTGTCTGGATTATTATTATTATTATTATTAGATGAATATTATTATGGACCGCTCATGTTAGACTGCTTAATCCACCACTAGGCTGTTTTATAGTGATAATATCATAATATTTTTTTTGAACGAGACAATCTGGAAGCCTTTGTTTCCATGTGTGATAGAAGTTATTCACGTTATTCTTCGTAATTTATTTATTTATTGTTACTGTTGTTAGGCCTATAAGTATTATATTACCGTTGTTTAGTAGGTAGCGTTGACGTATTTAACAGTGGGAGGGGTCGCTTCCCTTTACTGCCATGGAAACTGCTTATTTATCGCCTCACCGGGGGTCCAGCCGCCGTGAGCCCCAGCGGGGTCACGCCTCCACCGCAGCGGCGCCACCTGCCACTGACTCTCCTGATGGAGGTGCTGATGGGAGGAGAAGCTCAGGTGTGAAGAAGCACCACCACAAGCACAACCTGAAACACCGCTACGAGCTGCTGGAGACCCTGGGGAGAGGCACCTACGGCAAAGTCAAGAAAGCCATCGAGAGACACTCGGGAAGAGTGGTGAGAACCTCCACGCATCTGCTGCACCACACAGCTGTGGGCAGGGCCGGCCCTCCCAACAGGCGAATACCCACAGCTAGGGCCTTCACAACAAATAGTTTCATCAGTATCACACTCCAAGCTGCCAAATTATGAATATTTGATTGTTTAATTTACAGTAAAATTGCTGTGTGAGAGTGAAATGGTTGCACCCCAAACACAAGGGAACAGTCGGGCAGTGTACACTTCATTCGACAAAATAGCATCAATATAATGGCCACATTCCAGAAGCAAGTTCTTGTTTCTGATTGTACCGCTCGTAATTTCACCTGTGCAGATGAAAAAAAACCACTTTATTCAGAACGTGTTTGCTTGTCTGGAGCAGTTCATCTACTCCTCAGAATACGAATCAAATTTTGGCCAAAAATGATTGTGCACAACCAGATACTATGATTGTGTTTTGGGCTGCAACTAACAATCCTTCTGATCGTCGACTAGTGACCGACCTCCTTAATGGTTAGTCAACTGGTCGGCATACCACGTGTACGAGGTGAAGCACGTGCCACCATGACTGCAGTGTTGTTGTTGTTGTTGTTAAATGGTGTTTTGAATTATATTCGCTCAATATTTGGTGTGTCTGTCCTTAGTGAAAATGGTCCCATGTTTTCAATGTTTTGGGGTCAAAGAGGTCACGTAGCCTCAGATGTGTCTGCCTTTTCTGTGGCTTGTGCTACAGTAAGAGAACGTTACTAGTCGACACATGAACCTGTCTGCGACTAATTCAGCAGTCGATTATAGTCGACCGTTTGTTGCAGCCCTCACTATGTTCAACGGAGTTGGCTCCTCTACAAGGTAGACAACGCAATGAACCACTACAGCAAGTGTTGCTGGATGGTAGTTTCGTGGGCACTAGAAGGGTAAATCCCGACCCAAACTCTTGACCAGTTGGTGGCAGTGATGCACCTTGCCAAAACAAGTGATGCCAAAAACAAACACAATCTAGTGTGGTCGAGAAGCGTAACCCTGGTGTGCTTTAACACGGTTCTGTCAGAACCAGCATGAGCGTTTTCACCTTCAGTGGCTTCACATGTGACTCCCCCGCCCCCCCACACACGAGCCTGGCACATCTACTCCCAATTTTGCTCGCCCGCTTTTGATCCGTTGCGATTTCTGTGACGCATGTGAAAGGCAGTTTTGGAGGGAAAAAAGGACCCACACAATGCTAGACATGTGGTCATAATATTTAGGCAGATTGATCCATTTAAGATACAGAACTCCACCACATAAACAGTCGCTGCTTTATTCCAGAGTTTCAAATAAGGTGGGCAAGAAATTCCAACCTCGTCTCCAGCTGCTTCCACCGCGCGGCTTGTCCTCAAAACTCCAATCCCGACATGCAAATCTGAGTTGGGGATTTAATTCCGAGTGACTCACTGGAAGTGCATTTCCAAGTCTTTCAAAATTCCTCTACCCTGGTTGTTTTTGTTCTCTCTCCGAGGCGTGTGTGAGTCCTTCCTGTCCTGGGGATTCCCCCCGTGCTCTAAAGGGCCCGTGGGGGCCGCCAGTTGTAGCTGCACACGTCTCGTCTGCGCGAGGCCTCACCACCGGATGCTGCGGTGCAAATCCGGCTACTGACTGAGTGATGGGACCTTGGTGGCCTCGCCGGCGCATCGAAAATAACTGACGGGATAAGCTGCGTGGGCGAAAGCCAGGTCGACACTTTCACTTTCTTATTGGATATGTAGCGATCCTCTCATGCATGAGCGCCATATCACATAAATTTAGTGTCACCATGACAACACGAGAGAGGAGCTTCAGTTGCATCTGCTGAAACTAGTTCCGAATGTTAAAGTAGGAGAAAACACTTCACTGTTGCTCTGACAAGTAAACAAACAGACGCTCAGGAAGATCTGCGTTGGATAAAAGAGGGAAAACAGCTGCCAAACATCCAGCCGGAGAGATAAAAGCCGGCTGCCACTCCGCTTCACTCTCGCTGACACAATAAATGTGCCCCCATCTCATCCATCTTCCTCCAGCCGCTGCGCTTCCTGCCACATGTGCGCGCAGACACGCTCAAGACGTCACGACTGCTGGTCTCATTTCGCTGATGGCACAAACGTGTCGAAGGCTGACCGTTGCGTAACCGTCTCACCACAATGGTGAAGCCTCCGCTCCAGCAAACGCAGCGCCGCGGGGTCACCAGTCAGGCGAACCCAAGTGGGGCCGAGCTGTAGAGATGAGCGAGAGCCAACAGTCTCAACCAACAATGTCAGCTACCGAGACACTGTCCAAATTCAGTCCACCAAACAAGTTTACATATTTGTTATGGAAAACATCACCATGACGACCAGGGTTATCTCGGTACAAACTCCCTCGCCATCTCAAACAGAGACTTCGACCTCATCTGACGGTGCTAAATTTAATGGTTACCTCATTGATTTCACGCTCCAGCTGCTACAGTAATATCACAAGCTCACTTTGAAAAAGTTGTTTTGAACCCCATATTTGCCGCACTGTTGACAGTAACATGACTTATCAGTCCACAGTAGCATTTAGCATTGATTTGTTTTTGTCCGTTGCTAAGTTGATAGCATTCAGATAACCACATGCTGTTTGCGCGACTGCTGGTTAGCTCTCTAAGGAGCAACCACAGGCATTGTGTATGGCGCCATGGCTATAAATCGCAGTCGGCTAGCAAGCGCGGGCCCTTTAGCCAGTTCCTTGCCTTGCCACTGACACGTCACTTGGTAACTTTGTCTCTGCGTAGCACGATCACAGAAAGCGAAGCCACCGTTGCAGAAGCGAGCACCCAAGCTAAACGTAGCGGCTGGAATACAAAATTGATGGAAACATTTTCATGAATAACTGACCTTAACCAGATTGTTCCTGGGAGACTTTAGATTATTGGTAAAATGCTAGGTTAGCATCAGTTATATACATTTAATGTTGAGGAGCTAGTGCTCCAGTGTTAGCTGAAGAGCTTCTCAAATGTTTGCACTGAAGAAGCAATGCTTCATGCTTTTGCTAAACTGCTAGCAAAGCTACCAGGTGCATGTGGAACAAGTACTGTGTTAGCCCAAGTAAGAAAAGGCTCATTGCTAAAATGATACATTTACAGATCCAAATAATTGCATTGAATAGAGATCATCGTGCCACATCACTGTAGCATTCACACGCGCTTCAGATGGAGTCGCGTGGTTGACAAGTGAAAAGGTGACAGTCGACCCTCAGAAAAGGCGTTGTCACATGAAAGCTCTTCCACAGCAGGAAGTGAGATCAAAAGCAGCGACTCATATCCTGTATAGGGGACGATCGGTCACACACGGTCGGGGGGTGAGGCGCAGGGATCCCCCCTCTTTTACCGTGATCTGAACCGCCACATTTCAGGGACTAATCTGAGCTCTGAAGCAGCAGATGACATCACTGCTCAACAATGGATTCACAGGAGAGGACGGAAGGAGGGAACCGGTGATGGAGTATCATGATCCCTCACTGTTTTTAGAAAGGCGCTTCTCTGGAAAAATGACTGGCTTCTCCTCCCACTCACCCCACTCACCCCGAACCCGCCCACTGATTTTGGCAAACACTCCCCAACAAAAAATGCATTTCTCTTTCTGGTTGTGAATAGAATGCTTATTTGATCTGAAAAAAAATATCTGTTGATAAGCTGCTGCCTGGATACTGGAGCCTGTTCTGGTGGCCTTTGAATTTTCATCTCGGGGTCGTGTCTAATCATGTTTGGGTGATAAAAGACGCCTGTAGATAAGGCAACCCTTTATTGATCCCATCTACGCAGAAGGCTCTAAAGGTCACGACGTATGCCTCCTTCCGGTGCTCGAACCGCAGTTCTTTCTGGCTGCTCCTAGTCTGCACTGAGTGGTCCATGCTCAGTGGATCTGTGTAGTGTTTCTTGGATGCTGTTGGTCCAGTGTTGGCGCTAAGGCTAGGCCAGTCTTGTCTCCCAACATGTACCGTAAAACCTTTTCAGAGTCCCACTGACCTACTCTTGGTATCTAAGCGACGGGGCTATGTCCTCTCATTGGGTAAAGGGGAACCTTCCGGGAGACAGCTCGGGGTGAAGTGCTCACCACTATCCAACTATTCCTTCACATTCACTTGACAGCTGCATCTTGTTTCTACATGTGGCACCTCTCGCAGTATTGTTTTGTTTCTGAAACGCAGTAAAGACAGCACTGCCCAGCTGAAGGTCGGTGAACTTTCAGGGGACAAAAACAACACTGTGACGGGCGATCTCCAATCCTCCGTCTCCTTTAATGACCTGAGAGAAAGCAGGAAGACTTCAGGCTCCGCTGAAGCGAAACTCGGACTTTGACTTCAAACAAAACAAGCACGGAGGGGGGGGAGTGGCGGAGGCGCATACCTGGCATGGGCAGTAGGGCAGCATCTGTTTACTGTGACTGACAGCAAAGAGGATCCTCTTAAGGGCAAACACGGTGATAGCGGCCAGCTGGCAAGTGCTTGATCCTCAGTCGCGGTTAATGGTCCACATCGGGGTCAGAGTGGGGGAGATACTCCAGTCATACCTGGCCACATCTCCAATCCCGTGTGGGCGCCCCTTCACCATGCTCGCATGTGTGTGTGGAGCTACAGTCCCAGCGATCGAGGCCTGTGTGGTAGTATCCAGTCCAGTAAGGAAGTTTGCATGCCTGCAAATGTCACTGCACAGTTATGTCCTCAACAAGCACATTCCTGAATGAAGTCTTAACTAGCAGGAGGATGATTCACCCGGCCGCGAACGCAGAGGTCCAACACGTCCCGGGATTAGCAGGAAAGGCTCGCTGACTGTGGTGAGCTAAAGGAAAACACCGCTGTGAAGACGCAAACAACTTTAAACCCTCATCCGCACAGCACGCGGACCCCCTGGACATCTTCTGGTTAATTACAGCGCCGTTCCTTTAAGTGCTATGTAATCAGGGTGCGATTCCGGTTTGGGGTTATTTTTATTGATGTACGTGTAATTAGCTTGGCACTCGCTACTGCCTGTGGTTTCTCCGGGTTCCGCCGACCTCCACATGGCAGCGCGGAGAGGACAAAAGTTTAAAGCAACAAATGCGCGGCCTGCGTCCAGAGCCGATCAAAGGGCGGACCGGATTCAATCCCGAATGTTTAGGCTGCAATTACGGTGACTTTTGATTTGGTTTGTTTGGAGTAGACCGCTAACCTCTCATTTAAGAGGCTTGAAGTGGACTAGCTCCGCGGTCGGCAGTGCCACGATGCCGAGGAGTCGGCCAATGGCTGGTGGATGTTGATCGGTGCACTTCCTGTGGTGAAATGAAGACAAGTGCTTTATTAGAGCGTCCCTATTGTTGCTGTTTTAGGTTTATGACCGCCAGAACATGTTCGACTTCAGACCAAAACCAATGAGAAACATTGCTAGGTGTAAATATGAAACCCTGTCAATGTGCACAGGGGAAGCGTGCAGTGTAGCAAAGTACCAAAGTACTGTCTTAGCCCAAGAAAGAATAGGCTCAATGCTAAAATTATGAATTTACAGATCCAAATAATTGCATTGAATAGAGATAATAAACCATTGTGCCACATCACTGTAGCATTCACACGCGCTTCAGATGGAGTCGCGTGGTTGACAAGTGAAAAGGTGACAGTCGACCCCCAGAAAAGGCGTTGTCACATGAAAGCCCTTCCACAGCAGGAAGTGAGATCAAAAGCAGCGGCTCATATCCTGTATAGGGGACGATGGGTCACACACGGTCGGGGGGTGAGGCGCAGGGATCCCCCCTCTTTTACCGTGAGCCGAACCGCCGCATTTCAGGGATTAATCTGAGCTCTGAAGCAGCAGATGACATCACTGCTCAACAATGGATATTGTTGCTTTTTTAGCTTTATGGCGGCCAGAACATGTTCAACTTCAGACCAAAACCAATGAGAAACATTGCTAGGTGTAAATACGAAACCAAACCCTGTGCAGTGTAGCAAAACGACGCCGGTCTGCATTAAAATTAAGGTTGTGCACTGTAAACCTTGTTCACTTGTAACCAGGGTGTTTGGTGAAATGACCAGCAGACTGTGAGAGCGGCGGTCAATAGCTAGCATCAAATGAAAGTGACTGAGTGGATGGCAACTATCCTGGTGTATTGAGGACTTGTTGGTGTCTAATGGTTCCATTAGACGCCAGAAAAACATGTGCACTTAACGTGAACGTCGTGGAAAAAAACAGCACAGAAGGAGCTGTATTGGAGTTGGGTTGTGAGTCATGAGTCGCAGAGCAAGTTAGCCGTGTCGGAAGGGACACAGCAGCCAGGTGAAATGGTCGTCGGTTTTGTGCGATCACCAGATTAGGTCTTCACATCCCATCTACTCTGGAGCCGATCTACTTCTGTCCGTTCATCGTGTTCACTTTACGTACACAAAAAGGATAATGGCTTCCCGTCTGGTTTTGTGATTTATGGCCATCGAAATGAGCTCCGCAATCTCGCTGTCTAGATATCTATTATTGGTATTTCTGGTTTACGAAGAGGAAGTCGCTGCCTCTGTTTTAATTCTTAACACACCACAGTTTTTATTTTGAGAGGCTCACAGTGTCCGCGGACAAGTCTGTCTAACTCATCACTGAAAGCTGGAGAAGACCACCGCAGCTTGTTATCGCTACAAAACGTCTTTCAGGACTGTGTTTAGCGCACTATTAAAGTCACTCATCAGTGATCATGCGGTTCTACATTCGGTAGCGATGAGCACATTTGAGGGACATGTTCGATGTTGACGTCTACAGAACAGGCTGTTCTTTCTACACAACCTTTCCCACCTTCGGCCGGGATGTTGTGCTCCCCTCAGGCGGATCTCACTCCACTAATACCTGGTTAAATTTAGTGTCTGCATAAAGCGCTGACCTCTATTCCAGCACCACATGCGGCTTGTTTTTCTCCGCACCGTCATTCCTGACCTCCCCAAAGCGCGGGGTCAGTATGTGAGGCTCGACTGACCTGTCAACACAGCAGGCTGAAAAGGTCAACGGTCACAAAGGTCGAATCGGAAGTGAATCTTTTTGATATATCTGACAGTTTATTGGCGAGGGAGTCACTTCACTCAGTGGGCTCACGTGCGTTCACTGACGCACGCGTGGGTCACATGCTTCAAGGGAGCTGTTTTAAAGTTCACTGATATGTTTGCTGTTTACCTCACAGTCTGTGAAGACCACTGACGTCTAGTGGTGGACTGGTAGATTGCACCTTTCTTTTAGGGCAGGCAGCTGTAAATCATTCCTGCTCACTCCACTGTTTATCGGTGTAAACTAGAGCCACTGAAGTAGATCATATTGGACCCCCTGTGTCAGCTCCACACACTGCGCCGGAATAGCTGTGTTACAATATTTTTCCGTGTTTCCAGGTGGCCATCAAATCCATCCGGAAGGAGAAGATCAAGGATGACCAGGACATGGTTCACATCCGCAGAGAAATCGAGATCATGTCATCCCTCCGCCACCCGCACATCATCTCCATATATGAAGGTAAGAAACGCACGGGAATTTGAATGTTTCACTCATCCGCCTAAACAGCACGGTTGGTTAGAGTCGCCCCTCGCTCCACGCTCGAGGTGTAAGATTGTCATGTTTGGACATGCCGATGTCATAATAAAGGGCTCGGGGATGTGATTCGTCTTCCTGCTCTGCCGTGTGCCTGCACGAGATATTTTCAGGGATAGCCTCTCCCAGAACCAAGAAGTCTCCTGTCCTTCCTGGTCTTGATCTCAGGGCCAGACATCTGCTGATGCTTAGAGACAGCTGGGAGGCAGACTGCACTCATGGATGTGTGTCTCCAGACGCGTGCGTGTCCTTGTGTGCATGTGTATGTGTGACACTGGCTGACCTTTGTCACCCGGGCCTGCAAACTTCACTGCAGCGAGGCAGCTGTGGGAGACATTCCCAGCATGCTTGGAGCGCAGTTGCGCTCTTGCAAGATTGATCAGTTTGATTGATCACATGCTGTTTAAATTCCTAGCCAAATCCAAATTCCACTTCTCACCTTTGGTCACGAACACCACGGGATCATTGAAACGACAACATCGCAGCCACAAGCGGCAAAAATTTGTTTTTTGGGGGGGACGTTCCAGGAAGCTTGGAGTAGCTCCAGCACTCCATTAGCCTGGTGCACCAGCCCTTATTATAAAAGTGTGGATAATTCATATCCTGAATTTCCCACTGTAAGAGGCATTAAACAGGAACCTTTCAGTGAGCCTCAACAAAAGCGGTGTAAAGGTTGAACGTTTCCCACCGGGCCTCACTCCACAACTCATCATAATGAAGTCGCCCCTGACCACTGGGTCAACAAGCCCTACAGTAACCGACCTGTGGGGACCAGCTCACCCGCTGCCCTCGGTGCCATGGCTGTGTTGAACATGCAACAAGCGTCCCCATGGGAACAGCAGTCAGCTGGTGGGTCTGCAGAGCAGCTGGCTTTTCAGGGGTCTTGTCGGCGATTAGAAGAACAAGGTTTTATAAACTCTGCGCGTATGATCCGGAGTACGCTGCCCTCGCCTGAAAGCACCCACTGCACCAATAAACCCGACCAGACTCTCCCCTTTGGTGCTTCTCCTCAAAGCCAGTATTTACTGTTGCGGCCTGGCCCCCCGCCCACCCCACACTCAGAGAGGAGCCCCCTCGATCTGGCAACACCCTCTCGAATAGCCGCTGCTAAAGAGCCTTGTATGAGGCAAAGCTGAACCAGATGTGAGCGCGGACTGAACCTCACCACTCCCTCACATTCTGCATCCATCAGCACAGCTTCACACAGAAACCCTCAAGAGCTGTAAATTCACAAATTGCTACATCAAACTAAACGCTAAGGACCGTGAGTGTATATTAAATCATATGCCACCCAGTAAAAAGTGGCCTCAATGCAGCAACACTGACCGGTATGCTAACACATTCCGCAAGTATATAGGCGTATAAAAGCAATTGTTTAGGATCAATGAGAAGAGTGGATTTAAATCTGCATCACTTTACAAAGTCCCTGCGACAGAGCTGTGCTCTTCTGGTGCAGATTAGAAAACTGCAAATACAGTCAAACCTCAGTTAGCAAACAGCCACGTTCAGGAACAAATTCCCAATCTTGCTTCAGTTTGCAAACTACGCTTCAGTTTTCAAGTCACTGAAGACACATTGAAGTCAGTGAGCCAAGTTGAACCATTGTTAAATCAAAGTTTGTGAACCACAGATTGAGAGCCGATTTCTGTGTTTTCAGTCCCCTCATGCATCCACACCCAGATGTCTCTGTTTTATGACCATCCAAGTCTTTCAAAAACAGGAATAAATGTCTCCAACTGAAAGCCAAGAAAATATTATAGATTTGGGGTCGAAACAAATCTCTAACAAAAAACTGAAAATTAAAACAATTTCAATTTTAGGGGAAATATGAGGCGTTTGTAACCACCGTGCCCAGCGAACCCATTGACTGAATACGCTTCTGAACGGAGTCGTAAATATTTAAGAGAGGAATTGTGGGGATGAAGTCATAAAAAAACACATCTGGAAAACAAGCCAACGTATAATTATCTGTTGTCAACCATCGAGCTAATGACTCTTGGTTCAGAGCTTCTGAAATGGTTTATTGTCTTTGGCTGAATTTCCTCCAAAGAAACGAAAGTGTTTGTGGTGAAAATGGAAATTCTATGTTGTGTTCTACAAAAGAAGTGGATCTTTGAAAGTACTTTAACCCTATGTGTGGAGTCTTTGCCGCTCGAAAGGAATATTTGGAAAACATTTATTTTAAATTAGGTTCAGTAGAAAAGCAACATGGAAGAAAGGATGACAACGTTATGAATGAAAAACAACTACGATCATTACAAGGTGAGGGACCACTTGGCTTTCTATGCTCAACAGAACGTACAAGACTCAATTATAGGAGAAGCCACTTAAGCCGGTCCGGATTACCGAGGTCCCTCACTTGTTGTGCTCTGAAGCGCCAGCTGGCGGCATCAGTCCATCATCAGTGTATCGCGACCAAACAATAGCTGCTAATTAGACCGATGTTGAGGTCGGGCCGTGAACAAAGCGACATGAGTGACAAGCAGCCTGTAGCGCTGGCGGTGGGCCGGAACAGTCCAGAGTTATGTAAGCCAGGTAATTACTTCACCACCAGGGGTCAAAGATAAATGCAAGTGCAAGCTGAGAATTTGAGAGATCAGTCCAATGTCAGTCGGGGTCACGGCTGCGCACCAGTCAGAGTCCAGGCAGTGCTCACTCCCCCCCCCCGCTCTTCTGTTTCTTCCCAGCAGCCAGACAATCGTGGAGCGTTAGCATCACTCAGCAACTGTGTGTTTTTGTAGAGGATTATATCTCTAAAAGCACCCGCGGGTGGGGGTGAGGAGAGTGACTGAAGGTGCTTGCTCGACGGTGCAGAAAGGCGAGGCGATCGGTCCCGACGGCCATGCTGTGTGGGAAAAACTGCCGTTTGATCGGCCGGCTTCCCTTCCCCACCCAGACATTTTCATTCCCTGCATGCCAAGGCCTTTGGAGACAAACACATTGCCAAGGAGAAATTACACGTTGGGTTGTAAATACTGACTGCAAATGATACGTTTGTGGCGGTAATGTCAGATACGAACACGGTACAATAGTGTTTAACCTAAAAGTGCACTCGCGAGTCACAGACGACGACCACAGTTTGTCTGGATCATGTTCTTTTTCCAGGTACAAAAATGTGTCACTACCTTAGGCTGTACAAGATCTGATCTGAATAACTCTAGGATTCCAGGAGTGGTGCTGATGTCTCGGTAGTCGTCCTAATGTATGTACGCATACATAAAGACTCGGCGACCGGAGTAGTCACTGACACAAGTGGCCAAAATACGTTGCCTCTGCTGGATCCCTGTACTCTTCCCTCAAGCATGGGGGGAGAAGGTTAGTCATCCAGGTGAGCCTCAAACCAGATACCTCACTCCTCAGCATCGTGAGAAGCCAGTTGAGGTGGTTTGGCAATCTTGCACTAAATGGTGAGGCCCAGTTGGGAAGAAGACCCAGGTCCTTCTGAGATGACACAGTTGGCCTGGCATGATGTTTGACACCAGGATGGAGGCTAGATTTCTATCCATTTATTCCATTTTCAAATACTTTTGATGCCCAGGCAGGCATCCCTGATTCTCTCTTCTAGATGAACAGTCATAATTCCGCTCTGTACGTCATGGACTGATACCAGTGCCCCCCCTAAGTTGAGTCATCGATCCATTATCCAAAATACTGCCTCAGGTTAACCAGAATTGAGACAACTATGCTTGGTGTGTTTCTGAACCAAGAGTCTCCCTGTGCCTCAGCATGGTCTCTGCTTTATCTCTGTTTTCACTGCTCTGCGGTCCCCAAAGAGCCAGGCTTGATTAAGTTATCGGACCCTCCTTGATGTGTTGAGAAGGAGCCAAACACATGAGGTGGAGTTTGGCTGATGTAAGTGCCAGAGACGTGGAGGGATGTAATACTCGCCTCTGGAATTTGGATTCCCTCATCAAAACAACAGGGAGTGAAACATTTCCCTGGACCTTTTTACGTAACACTATTGTTCTATATGTTCCTTGCTTTTTCCTGACATTGACGAAGAGCTGTCGAAGCTCGCTGGACAAATCATTCGGATTATCTTAACTGGAATGTTGGAAATCACAAATTAAGTTTGACATGTGTAACATTGCTTTTACGAATCCTGTCAGTCTGCAATTTTCCGTGGTTCGTTTGAGGACACATTGTTGCGAAATACATCGAAACATTTAAAGACAAGCAAAGTTTAGGCTTGTTTATGTTGTGTCGTCTTGTAGACGAGTAAAGTCAACAAGTGTTTGGACAGTCGTCCAAAGACTTGCAAAGTTCATAGGGACTAAATGGATAGTTACGTAAAGCTCTAGTGACAAATGGTTGAAAGTGTAGTCAGTGAGTACAATTTGTGTTTCGGCTGATGTAAACATGCCTATGTTTTGAATTGTTGATCATTAATTCCATTTTGCCTTTCATCCCCAGTGTTTGAAAACAAGGACAAGATCGTGATCGTGATGGAGTACGCTAGCAAGGGGGAACTGTACGACTACATCAGCGAGCGTCGGCGGCTGAGCGAGCGAGAGACGCGACACTTCTTTAGACAGATAGTCTCCGCTGTCCACCACTGTCACAAGGTGAGAGCGACATGACTCTCCTCTTGTTTTTCCCTCCGAATGGAAACCAACGCAGCCAGAGAGCCAGTTAATCTATGTGCTTTTCTTGGCGGTGAGTGGCAGTCATCTGTTTCTAAGGGAGGATTGGAGCCTGTGCTCCGATTACATTGAACCAACCGAGGCCTGAATTAAATCTGTCCTCATCTGTTGACACACTGAAAGACGTTTGGGATAAAGAGTTTCCCCTTTGCTTTAACTCCTCCCACTCCCCTGTGAGCCCCTGCTTTGTCCACACCCTGGTAACTCCCAGTTATGTGAGCCCCGGGACTTGTTTGGATGGGTTCCCCTCGTGTCATGGCTGGTCCCCTGATGGGACTGGAAATGATGTCATGCTTCTGAGATATGAGGCTTGAGCGATCAGTCATCTGAACCAACATACCTGACGGTGGACGTGGTGGGGGTCGCCAAATAAAAATGACAATATCAATCATTTAAGACAACCACTTATTTTAGGGAAGATTTGTAATAAATTAGTAACAGTCTTTCAAACTGGTGACTGAATCAAAATGTGATTACATTGAATAAGAAGTGATTCAATCTATCAAATCTATCTTTCACACGCTCCCACAACCCATCGTCGAAGCTGAGAAATGCCTCAGAGAATTTGAATTGATTCTCATTGTTTCTTTTCTTCCAGAATGGCGTGGTGCACAGAGATCTGAAACTGGAAAATGTTCTACTGGATGAAAACTGTAACATTAAGGTAACATGACTGAGAATATTGGAAAACACCTGAATGTAGCAACGCCTCTCCGTCTCAGATAGCTATCACATACAATTCTTCGGTTTTACACAGGGGTTACCATCGGCACAAAGGCGTTGAAGCTAGTGATGTCAGAGTTGACTCAGCAATAGTTTCCCAAATACTTTAGCTTGAAGGGTAAAGTTTGTCCATCTACTGTTGGATTCATTGTGTTCTAGCAGTTCCCATGTGTTATAGATTGTTTAAACTTCAGCGGAAGCTGGGACTGATCATTAGAGTAACACAACGGAAAACAGAAAGTGGGTAGTGGATTGTTGCCCTCATTGTCAGAAGACCACGCCCACTTCTGGTCTCTCATGACTTTTTCAAATAGCTTGCGTTGATTCAAGTGGGTCCTAGGCTTTTCCATCAGTGGATTTCATGGCCGATCCAAGCACAGTAGAGCCGTGACAATGACAGGACGGCTGCTTGCAAACAAACCTTTAACCTGACCGAAGCCATAGACTGAGATGGTACACCGTTGCCTCAAAGTAATGTATGTACCCTGTACTTGAATGATGTGACAGCATTTT
The DNA here is from genome assembly GCF_027744825.2 of Synchiropus splendidus. Taxonomy (NCBI): domain Eukaryota; kingdom Metazoa; phylum Chordata; class Actinopteri; order Syngnathiformes; family Callionymidae; genus Synchiropus; species Synchiropus splendidus. The sequence continues at coordinate 20,924,516 of NC_071347.1, read as the reverse complement.
GTTACAGCCATGACCCCTTCTGAGTTGATAATAGTGCTTTCTAAACAGACATATTTTTTATGCTTTTCCCACAGATTGCTGACTTTGGATTGTCCAACCTCTATCACAAGGACAAACTGCTACAAACCTTCTGTGGAAGCCCGCTGTACGCCTCGCCGGAGATCGTCAATGGGAGACCATACAGAGGGCCAGAGGTGAGTGACCTCAAAAGACAACAGATGCTCATTTGAGGGACTTTCTTTCTCGAGCATTTGTTTGGTGTTTGCATGTTTTCAATGTTCGCTGAAATGTAATTATCAAAAGTAAGGCTTCAACTGTGGCCTTTGAAGGGACGACGAAGTCGTCTCGTCTGGAGGAGGTCTCCTTTGCTGCTCCACAGAGGCTTGCAGCCCAGATACTGTCTCCCCCCTCTGCCCTCTTAATGTCTGCACGCTTTGAAGTGAGAAACTGGAGGATAGTTGTGCTCACTTTCTCTTGAACATAATAGGATCGGAATGAGTTCCACAGCCTCAAAGAACACATATGGTCACATCCAGTCAGCATTTGGCAGAATATTTTTGGTGAGAGACACTCAAAATACCTCCTGAAGGCCACTAATGTGGAAATACCAAAGCTATTCTGAGAGGCCTTGCCTGTAAATTGCACTGAGTTACATAAAACAAAGCGAGCGAGGGAGGATAAAGTGGCATTTTTAGAAATTCAGCTCCAACCGGTCATTTACATGCAAATGACTATAATTTCCTGGAGAACGCAAAGAAATCTACAGCAATCGGGACGTACTTTAAATTATAGAATGCTGATCGGGGCGAGGCCACAAATTACAGCAAACACAGCGGTGGAAATAGCTCACCAAACCTTTTTTCAAAGCGTCGCCCTTACACGATATTGGGGCAGCAGAACTATTGGCGGCTCAGAAACTGTGGAAAGGCGTGATTTGGGGAGTCACCCATGACAATGTTCAATTGTTCAGCCATTGTTGGGTATCTTTAGGTTATCAAGTCTATTTTTCTCTCGTTCTTTTTCCGTCTGTGAGGTCAAGACTTCTTTCTATAGCAAGCTGACAGAAGGTACATGCCTCCGCACAGCTCATTCTCCTAAAGCCAACATCATGTATCACTTCCTGTCACAGTCTCAGACTCATTACAGTTCCCTGTGTGGCAGCATGTCTCAGACAAGTCACTGGGGCCGGGAAATCACAGTACGGCTATTTCTGCGGGACTCATTAGCTCTTCCTGTCCCACCTCTTCCCCGTGCCTCTGTACCTCTTCATGCTTCAGACAAAGTCTTATGTAACAGCTTACTTAGAAAGCCACATCGCATTAGGCTGGTGGTCAGAAAGTGCTTGCTTCTGCCTGACAGGGCAAGAGACATGTAGACGGGGGCGGGGATGGCGGGGGGAACGGATTTATCTGAATGGAAACCAGCAACTTCCTCCTGAGGTCCTTGTAATTATCATGATTTCACAGAGAGGTATTCAGGCATCACAACATCCCCAACATGTACGTTCAGTGGTAAGGAAATACATATGCGGTAATGAACCCGATAGCCTTGCTCAAAAGGTTCCCTGTGGGGGCAGAGCCTGGTTTTCCGGAACATTTGTTTTAAAGCCATGAATAGCAATGAAAACATGAAGGATACTACGGCATTTCCATTGCATAAGACCTAACACACCCCACGAGATCGCCAGTGTGTGTTTTCGCACAGTGCGACTAAGCAAACCAATATGTGACCACGGATTTTGACTCCTCACCAGGTGGATAGCTGGGCTCTTGGGGTGCTGCTGTACACCCTGGTTTACGGAACCATGCCGTTTGATGGGGGAGATCACAAGAAACTCATTCACCAGATTAGCAACGGGGAGTACAAAGAACCAACTCAATCATCAGGTAACGCATCATTGGAAAAGTTGTAAGTGGAATTATAGGGTGATACGAATTTACATTTTGTTCCCCTGGTTCTCTGTAGATGCACGAGGACTGATTCGCTGGATGCTAATGGTGAACCCAGAACGCAGGGCCACTGTAGAAGATATAGCCAATCACTGGTGGGTAAACTGGGGCTGGAAGAACAGTGTGTGTGACTGTGAATCCCAACGCGACCATGGAGGCTCACCCATGCTGGCACGCTTCATCGACTGGCAGAACCGCACTGAGCCACGAGGTTCTGGAGCCAAACCTGCATCCCTCCCCCAGCTGTTGCGCCAGAGGCCCAAAAAGTCCAAGAAGGAAAATGTTGAAGCCGAAGAGTCCCAGTGTGGAGCTGAAGATAAACCAGGTCTGAAGAGGCCAAAGGGTATACTGAAGACCAGGGTTGTAGAAGAACACCAGCGCGCAAGTTTGGAGGAGGCTGATTTGGGTCAGCAAGAGTTCCTTCAACAAGCAGATGTGGGAGATGAGGCTTCAAGTCCTGATCCAGAGGAAGAGGAGCTGACCTCAAGTGAAGTCTCACAGGCGAAGTCGGCACCTTCTTTGCCAAAGAAAGGCATCTTAAAGAACAACCAACAACGGGAGTCAGGGTACTACTCTTCACCGGAGCGTAGTGAGTCCACAGAGCTTTTAGGGGGGACCGGTATGTCAGTGCTAGCCACCTCCCCACCAAAAAGAGTGATGGGCAGAAAGGGAATACTAAAGCGTAACGGCAAGTACTCCACCTACAGTGGACCTCCGTCCGCTGCTGCAGTGGCAGAGGTTCTGGGCGACCCGCCTCCTTCCACTGACTCTGGTCTGTCGCGCAGTCAGAGCCGTCCCTCCAGCATCGTCGGTGAGGACAGCTCTGTCTTGTCCCTTTCGCCCACCTCTCTCTGCGGAGCTGAATGGCACCCGTCGACTCCCCACCTTCGCCCAAACATCCGGGCCTGTGTCTCAGCTGAAAACCTGCTACATCTCGCCAACTTCAAAGGTTTTCAGGCTGCACCTGCTCTCCAGGGATCCAAGTTCAACCGTAGCCACAAATCTAGAGGCTCCCCAGGGGACAATGGCAGCTTCTCCCTGTTGGGGGACCTTGAGGACATGACTCAGGTGTACCAACAAGCCTTGGACATTAGCAGCAACCTCACCTAACAGTCACTAAGAAGAAGCTGTGGGAATGTAACAACTGTGTGTGTTTGTGTGCGGATATGAATGGCTTTAACGACCAGTGGGTTACTGGGAATAAGTCTTATGAGATTGTGGTTTTGCCAAATGGGACCGTGATGCTGATCGGAATTATCAAGCGCACACAGGTGTACACACTTCCACAGCCAAAGGAAACCGAGTTAGGGTGTGAACAGTACAGAGGCAGAGCTGGCACGAGAGAGCGCCACCCAGTCTGCCGACTTGGCGCGCCGCTAGACTTTGCTGTGTTCGACATGTTTACATATTCTGCTAGAAGGCAAGTAAGAATCACAAACTCAGCAACCAGACTCTGGTTGTCTTTGCTTTTACGCCGCCCGTTTTTTTGGGTTTGAGTTTACAAAAGCACCTTAGAACTCACACCGAGCGCATTATTTTGTGATTTTTACTTCCTTAAAAATGGTGTTCCAAAAGTAGTTGACATTGTTGATTGTTTAATGTTATTTTTTTTTCTAAACTTGCTAAACTGGTGGCGTTACTGGAAGAGTCTCATCTCACTGTCTCCTCCCATGGAACTGACATATATAATTGGTGATGAGCACTCACCTGTGTTCATATATAGCTCTATGTCTGTGCATGTAAAACATGTAGACATTTATATATTCAAAGTGTATGTGCTATGTATGTGTATGATAATAGGTATGTAGGAAGTGCCTTTTTTTTAAATCTATAAAAACAATTATGTATGTCAATTCCATAAAGGTTGGAAGAAGCCGGAACAAGCCAGTTTTTTTTTTCTGTGAATGTGGACAAACCCAGGGCCTTTTCACGCACAGCTGACTAGCTTTACTCGTCCGGGGTCAGGGGTTCGTCCTGATCAAACAGTCTGGCATCTACAGTCAGCCTTGAAAAGACCTCCCTGATGGTCTTTGTCAGTGTTCAGCTCTGTGCTTTGGTTTGTCAGCAGCTTTGGTGGCTTGGTTGAACACGGGGGTCTGGAAGGGCTCACCTAAAGGGACACTTGTTGAAGGGGGATGGTGCAGACACCACTTCATCGTCCTGGAATGTGCCTGGTTCTCATAACCATGGTCAGTTTTTTTTTTTTTATATTGCCAAAGACATTATACTTTAAGCTCTTGAAAGGAGTAGGGGGGTGAGGGTTGTTAAAACCTACTGATGACACAGTAAATTCCACAGACAGGAGACGTGTTGGTGCGAAAGATCTGAATCGGCCCCGGCTTGACTCAGCACAGGTGGGATCTGCAGTCCACCCTCCAGCTGTGTACACGAGTCCATTATGTCAACCAAGCACAATTAGCAAGCTATTGTTTTCATTAGAGACAAGAAGAGGGAGGAGGCGCGGGGCGGTGTAGGGTGACGGAGCGTAAAGAAGTGATGCGTCGAGGATTGTTGAGATTAGAGAGGGCTTTCCTGTGAAGCACGGGAAGTGCCAAGATTTGACTCGGGAGGGATTTGCTCAAGTAGACTAGCGAGTGTAAAGAAAGTGAGGAGAAGGAGTCCATGGAAAGTTTTGGGAGTTTTACCAAAGATGCACTGGGGCATTGATGGAGGTGTTTTTCCATAGTTAGTAGACAGTTTTCTCCAAGTAACTCAAAGATATCGTACACAAGATTATGAGGGAAATCATTTCAGTTTCAGTGGTCCGTGGGTTGACAGGCATTGTTCATCACACATGCCCACAAAGAGACCGTTGCGTGAACCGACTATGGAGCTGAGTTTACTGTAGGTCACTTGCCTCTTCACCAGAAATCGAGCTGCCGCATAGTGACCACAGTCTGGGGATTCAGGTCAGGATATCATGTCGGGAGTTTTGTTTTTTTTCATCTCCAGTCGAGTAGATCCAGGTTGCAAATAGTCAATCATAATGGGGCATCTGTCCTGTGCTTAAAAAAGCTATACACCAGAGACGGGTTTAAATTCGAGGAAATTCTCTGGGCCCTTTTTAGAACCCCCTTCAGTGGATGAAATCATTCCCCACATTGGCTTCGCCTCCTGTTTGTTTTTCTTTTCCAGTTTTTTATTTGAGATGCTGGAGGCTGTTGATACAGCTTGACTTCTAGAGGGTCACTTTTTTGTTTGGCGTGGCCTTAGACGGGGTGTGTTTTCAATGGCGCTAAAAATCAGCAAAGAATGACTGACATCATGCGAAGAAAATGATGGAAAACCGCTGACGGAGAAATGTTTTCGGTGGTCCGCTTGCATGAAGGAAAGGTCCTGGGAAGTGACTCCGATGAAACACCCATTTGTGTATCGCATTGCTTTTTAATTGCCTTTTGTATTGCCAACTGGATTTACAGTGATGAAATTATACTATGTTAGTATTTTGTTTTATTATGATTCTGTTTTTGATTTTCCAAAATATAAGAAACTTTATATTGCTTTATGTTATGGCAGAAAAATGCTTCCTTCCTTGAAGAGTTGTTCCTCCCAATATGATCTGACACAGTTTCAGGTGACACCAATCAAAATACAAACGTATTTTACGCTCTCATGTTTGTGCACCTGTAGGTCTGGAAAGGGTTTTTGATGACCACAGCATAAGATCATTTCCACCAGATTCCAATCAAAGGAAGAACTAAGAAATAAAACAAAGCAATGTCAAAGCCAATCTGGAAGCACTGGTGCATATCTTTGAGTTTGCAGAATCATAGGAAAACTTGACTGGATATCGTTCTGACAAAAAAAAAAGAGTATTATTTTGTTATTTAAGTATTCTATGTCTCAATATATTCGTGTCTGATGGTGATCCTGGACTGCCGAGGTGGATTAAGTCCTGTGCCTTTGGTATCTCTCATGAACCTTTTTTTATAATAATTATCAATGTGTTTTTATACTTGTATTTATTGGTGATGAAGCCATTTAGTTCCGTGTCCATGCTTGGGCCTGCTCTCCGGACTGTTTTGCGGACTGCACGCACAAACGCTGTTTGAGTGCCATCATCTCATTGTGAAGAGGCCAGGTTTTTTTTTTTTTTTTCAGACTCAACTTCTGTAAAACAAATGTCTTAATTCATCCATGAGGGTGCATTTCTACTCAACTCAATGCCTTTGCAGTACTGTATTGACTTCAATAAACCAATCTTGAAAAGATGATTCTGCCTCATGGAGTTCATTGTCCAAGGACAGCAGTGTGTTGAGATGCTAGAACAGCAATGAAATCCTCAGAGAATTTGTGCGCCACATTGTCGCGGTTTCACTCTCGTGGATGTCATTCAAGCCAATGGGTAGATATGAGTCATGACAGAGAGATGGTTCGCCTCCGCACACAGCAGAAAGTTAAGATCTCAGTCTTGCCTTCAAAAAATGTAATGTAGTTGTTGCCTCAAAAAACAACTTCCTCTTTTCACCAATCTTCATCCTACCGCTCCAATATTTATGCAAAGGTTGTCAACACATCACACCAGCTCTCTCTCTCTCTCTCTAGCTAGCTAGCTAAAAATACCAACTGTTGCAGTGTGTTTTGGAGCTACAGCAATACAGTGATATACAAGTGACTAGGTCTATACAGCAAGTGTTTTGGGTTCAGAGCAACTGCAGGGGAGGGCAGAACAGATGGTTCTTTGGCGTAGCTGATGGACACAACATGGATTATTGGTGTTTAAACATGCTCCAGAAGAGTTACTGAAGAGTGTGGGAGGGTGTTGACGTCAACTATAAAGAGCATGCTTTCATCAGCACCAACACACGCAGAGATCATGTTATTCCACTTGGGTTTGGGTCGTCCGTCACTACCTTCTCTACACCATTACCAATCCTCCTCATTCATCCTCACTGTCCTCCCGCTTCATCTAATGCTGCAGGTGTCTCCGGATGACACACTGCTCCAGGTCCAGAACCCCCACCGTGGGTGGTCTCTCTACTCTTGGGTTCTAGAACCTAATGGGGGTTGACTGTATATTTGTATGGCTGGAAATATGGATGACAAGCACTTTCGGCTGTGAGCATCCATTCAATTCAGGGATTTATGTTCGCAAACTGAGGTACGGCTGTTGAATTTAACCTCAAACCAAATATAATCTCCATGAGGCCTCGGCAGGCCTGCGATAGCTCAACAGCGATGAAAGTGAAAGATAGGAGTTCACAAGAGACTCTGAGTGGAGCTGCTGGACGACTGAATGAAAGTTAGGTTGATCTTCAATGTCTGTTGAACGAGTGTCGGATTCTTTATTTTTAACCTACGAGGCGACCGAAGTGGTTCCACACAGAAAATGAATCACAGAAACTACTGCTGGCGTTGCTCTGTTCCTTAAATAAAACAAACCATCTGCAATATTAGAAATGATGAATATTGCAGTCCAAGTCCAAGGAGAAAAAAAAAATCACCCAGACTGAATCACCATTTCTGTCCTGCTCACTTTAACCTGCCAACTATGCTCTGCTTTCAGGACACTGCTCTGTTCTTGGCTGCAGCCGCAAAACAAAAGGGTCTTTGAAGTTGATCCTATATAGAGCAGATTCGATTTAAAACGCCTTGATCACCCAATATAGCCTCCTAGCAAACATAATCACAACAGCTCCGCATCATTGTGCTCTTGAAAAAGCGCTCACATGTTGACTCCATCCTGCGCTAACCACATTCTAATGGTCAATATAACCGCGACTGAATATGATGGATGTCTCGGAAGTAGTGAAGGACGAACACGATTCCAGGAGAAACAACTTTGAGTAAATTGCAGATTCAAACATGACAAACATGTGGGAGCAATAACAGGCGAAGTGCAGCACCAGCAGTATTTACAGCGTTATGAAACCAGTGTACGAAGAACAAACAACAGAGGCTGTTACACGTTGTTTGTGTGATACGTCTCGGTTCATGCAGAGGCAGATGGAGACTTGGACATGCCGCTTTCTTTTCTGGATCAAGTATTGGCTGGGTTCAAGAATCACCTTCAAAAACCACCTGCAGCATGTTCCTCCTTCACCAGGTGAAGTCCAGCAAGGTGTCAGCCATCACTGATGAATTATCCTCCTCCGAAAACAAGAAACGTATTTCTATATTTTACAGTGCCAGAACAAAGACAAACATATTTTAGAATTTAGAATTTTTTCCATTATTGTTATCAAGCCATTGACCAGAAGTCAGCACTTCATTGTGCACTACAACATAAAACTATCATGTTTAAAACGTGTCGGGAAAATATCCATATCATTTGGACTATTAAAGATACTTTATATACAGTGTTTACACAATTGCAGGCACAATCGTGATTGAATAACGCAATGATTCGACAATTTGTTACATTGTTACTATGTAAAAAATGACAGAAGAAAGCAGCCATGTCTCTGGAAAATGGCACACTTGTTGTGATGCTGCAGAGACGCCTGCGCTACTGGCTACAGCTGCAGACAATAGAGCCATGATGGCAGTCATCTTACTACTTCATTTTCTCCATCAAGGACAAATGACACCCAAATTGCAATTCGCAACATATGCACTCAAGGAGTCAGACTTCACAGTAAACAACACACTTGGTCTCAAATCACTGCACCGAATTCAAGCGCTAGCAAGAGGCTAACGGAGCCAAAGCTAAGGGAGCGAACCTGGAGTCTATTGTTTTGGACGAGCAGCTTTGGGCAGCTGAAAGCACACCTGGACCCCAGATCCTCATCCTCTGGACATGTAGTCGACGAAAAGAGGAGCGGTCTGTCAGGCTATAAGGCAACATTCCGCTATTTAACAAGTGGTGAGTGAAGTTTACATTGTGAGGTTGAGCTGTTCATTGAGAATAGAAGGTATTTATTTTCTGTTAAACACTTTGTGTTTTGTATTGCTATTGTTTTGCTTTAAAAGTTGCAATGTTTTGTATAGAGTGTTCAGTAATATTGTTATTTAGTAGATTAAAATTGGTATCAGTTGGCACTTTACAAAAAATCAGTATCGGCCAAAAAATACGACGATCCATGCACCCTTGAATCTGGATAATGCACTCTGTGTAAACCTTTTTTTTAACCCCAAATAAAGGGTAGCAATCGTTGTCCTCCAGTTATTGGCGAGTATTTTAATTTTATTTAATAATAGGACCTTTAATTGAATAAGCAGCCAGATGGTTTTCAGCTGTGCATGTATTTGACTCCGCCTACATTAGCTCTCCCATAGAGCATTTGGAGTTACCATCTGACCTGCAAGCACTAAAATAGGAAGTTGGACATGGATCTTAATTTCCTCCAGTGTGGTTATCAAAACTATCATAAGACGGATGGCCTCGATTCTTTTTTAAGAAGGGGTGACCCAAAAACCCAGATGGACACGGCGCCAAGCTCGGTGATCCAAGCTGCACAGGTCACCTGTTTGAATCCTCGTCGTATAGATTTTAAAGATACCGCGGGTGGTTCTAGATAAGGGAATTTGGGTCAGTGCTTGAGAGATGTGGGCTAGATGGTGTGTGTTTGTAGGTCAGTGACTGGAGCTGAAGATGTAGAGATACAGGAGGGTTGGAAATACCTTCTCCTGCCACAGAATATTCCATCAATCATTGTCTTACACATACATTCTAACCCGTTAAAAATGCCTTCACCTCTCAAGATCTCACCAGTCTTCCCTTAAAGTCCACAATTGAGTTCCAAATTATATTTCTTTCTCTATAATAAATGGCAAGAGCCGATATCTAGTGGGAAGAACAGGTTCAAACTCAAGGTCAGAGGGCCAAATTCGGGCCACCAGATTATTAATGTGGCCAGTGGCAAGCCATTAAATGAGCGCTTAAGGAGAAATATTTGTGTTTCAACAAGATAAATACAATGAATTTAGCTGCAAATATAGCGCCACCAATGTTGATCCTGAACATGCGATGCAAGAAAAAGTGAATCAACCATTCTCACTGTTTCAATTGCATCTCTCTTTTGACAATTTGTTGTCAAGTGGAACACCTGAAGTCAGTTGTACCCAGGGAAAGGTAAAAAGGTAAAGGACACTCTACACTGGGGAAAAAAATGACCCAAAATGCATCTTGTCCACTTCATCTTTTGACAAATTGTGTAACATTACAACCATTGTTTTGACTGCTTGGTGACACAACCTGTGTGTCCTTCCATCACCAGGTCTGAATTCAACGTGGGCAAAAATGTTTTCCATCAAAACATGTGACTTGTCGCAACCAATAACGCGAGTAAAAAATGAAGCCAGTTAATATGTGGTTCGGCTGAGCACACCCAACAGGTGGCTGCGTCGCTGGACGAAAGGTTAGCAAACTCTCCTAAATATAACCTGAATTAAAAACAAAAAGAAACCAGATGTTTTAAAAGACGTTCTAGCTACATTTAAAACTCGGCAGTTCCATGAGAATAAGGAGCCAGTCTGTCCACAGCAGATCTGGTTAACAAGCACCAAGCGTTTTTATTCTCTTCCCCAGAAGTTAGTCAATGTTTCCACACAGTCTCAGCAGCTGAAGCTAAAGATGAATTAACGTGATGGATGTTAAAGTGCTACTCCACCCAAGAAAATCTGTTATTTTGAGCATTCAAGTCTCGTTCCCGTGGGCTTCAGTGGGAGCTGTGAAAACGTTGCTGCGCAGAGTTCCAGCTGCTCTGCTGAATCCAGTCAGTGTTACAATGAAATCGACCGAGTCAGAACGTTGGTGAGATGAATAATTCATGAAGAGGTTGAGTGTCCATTTAACATTCACAGAGCAAACTTTGTGACAAACCTCTAGATATTATTTCATTTTGGACCAGAACTCAAATTCAGTTGAGACTTTGGTGAGACACTCTATGATGATGATGTGGCACCAGGAGTTGGACCAGAGTCTCTACATCAGAGGAAGGGAACCTATGGCTCGGGAGCCAGATGTGGCCCTTTTGATGACCGCTCGAGCTCTCTGGGCTCTCTGGGCCAATCTGACATTGTGCCTGCAGAGCACTTTTACACAGTGGTGGCATCAAAGCCGACTGAATCCAGCAAGTTTTGATACCAGCCTCCAAAGTGGAAAGGTCTGGTGCTGCGGCTGGAACTGGTGCCGACAACCATGAGCATGAGCATGTCAACTAAACTCAAATCCTGCTGTGCAAACGTCCGATTCATGGCAACAAAACACTGCCTGCCGTCATTGGCGTTGATCTTCTCTTCAGTTTCATTTCCTCATCCATGCACAGGTTTTGAAAGCCTCTTATCGCCCGTGCGGCACGGATCAGAGTGATCATGTGCTTTTGAAGGGCAGAGATACAAATGTGTGTCTTCTGAAAGAAGTCTGGAGTAAGTATATAAGTATGTATATAAGTACCGGAGAAACAGACCAGTGTCCTGCCTTGCTCAAGAGCCACCTTCAGGCTGGTGAAGGCACCGTTTTCAGTTACCTCACACAGAGTAAATGAGGCACAGGGAGAGAGCATTGAGAAGACTAGTAAAGTGCATTGAACGCCGCATGTAACGACAGACAAGGATATGTGTTTTAAACTGCTGTTTACAGCAACAACAAGGAGATGCTGTCGACATGGTGCATGCACAGTGTGTTCTACTTCACTTAGGCGCCCACAATTGTGTACTGCCACCTAATGACCATGTACATGTACTGCAAAAATAGTTATTCAGTAGTTTTACATTTAGTTGTATTCAGAATTTGATATAAAGGATGAGATCGTGGATACAAGCGGCTGAGATGAGTTTCCTCCGCAGGGTGGCTGGGCGCACCCTTAGAGATAGGGTGAGGAGTTCGGTCATCCAGGAGGAGCTCGGGGTGGAGCCGCTGCTCCTCCACATCCAGAGGAACCAGCTGAGGTGGCTCGGGCATCTGATCCGGATGCCCCCTGGACGCCTCCCTGGGCAGGTGTTCCGGGCATGTCCTACCGGGAGGAGACCCCAGGGAAGACCCAGGACTCGCTGGAGAGATGATGTCTCCGGTCTGGCCTGGGAACGCCTCGGGATCCCCTGGGAAGAGCTGGAGGAGGTTTGTGTGGATCAGGAAGTTTGGGCTTCCTTGCTCCGAATGCTGCCTCCGCGACCTGACCCCGGATAAGCGGCAGAAGGTGAAGGTGAAGAATTTGATATATTTTTATGTGGCTCTCATGCAATAACTACTTTAAAATGTGCTTTTTTGGTTCTCTCCGTCATTACAGTTCCCGACCTCTGCTGCAGGTGACAGGTTTGACCACCATGTTTCCCCTTCACATGAATGATTGTTGTCTTCAGTAACTGCTTGTACTTCTTGTTTGTCGTACCAGTACCAGGTGCCTCCCTTGTTTTAGGCTAGCCTTCCCGCCATGATGTGTTCAAGTGCTCGTCCGAATGGACCCAGTAATGCATGACAACCAAAATCTCAAGAAACATCTTGAAAAACTGGACGCCGTTCGCTGACCTCACTTCACCCGACCGGAATGTCGAGTCCCTGGACAGCACTCGTAAGTGACAACTATCATCATGAAGTGAAGTCAATCAACCAAAGAGCCAAAGAAGAAAAAAAGAAAGAACCTCCGTTCAACTCGGATCCACATGAATGTACATTTAACCTCAATTACTCTGGAAAAGAGCTTACAGTGGTTGACTGACAGCCAATCTCAATCAAGAAAATTGCTAAACTGGCCAAGTACAATCAGGACGGGGCTGGCAGTGACTTGACAGCCGGCTCTTTACCCCGGCAAAAAAAACAAGTGGCTGACAGGAGTGAAGCTTGAGGTGGGGTAAATATAAAACCAACCCCCAGCGGTGACTCGATTCTGAGGTCCAAACAAGCGGCCGGCGTTCCGACCGTGCTTGCTGGTTACCTTATAGTGATCGCTAAATTGAACGGGGCCCGGAGCCCCCTGAGGGAAGCCGTTTTAATGTCGTTATAAAAACCTGACAGAGTCAAACAAACAGCAGCAGACAGCACGGAGCGCCGAACACAGTTCACGTCTGGAAGAAACAACACTGTCTGTTTTGGGGACTTGGAGAGTCAATTAGATGTGGAGCGGGAGAACATTGCTGCTGCCGGGTTAATTTGATCCACATTTTTTATCCTGCGTGGGGGAGGAAGTGGGTGGTGGGGGGACCTGCAGATTTTCTGGGCTTCAGTACCAACGACTGGGACAGCACCCGCCCCCATCGGCATGTTTGTCTGGCCAGACTTCAGTTGAAGGCCGTTGAGGAACACAACAAATGCTTGTACGGTATAATGCAAAGCAGAGTGTAGGCTCCCTCCATCACACACTGAAACTGTAATCCGAGTCTCAAATTGACCTTATTAAGCCAGTCTGCGCTACAAACTCCAGTCCTTAAGCCGAGAATTTGGAGAGCCCTGCTGCACCATTCCGTCACACTGACAGCAAGCTGCAGAAAATCACATCAATCAACGTCCGTTTGAAAGTCCATCATTCAAACCATATGTGGAGCAAAAAAATAATGACATAACACTCACAACTTTCTCTTTGTTTGAACGCGAACTTTCATCAAACGTACAATGTAGTGTCTAATAACAATAAATAATGCCCCTAGTTTGAAACAGTTGTACCATAAAAGACACAAATAGTCCGATGGTGAGTTAGAATTTAAATCCGTCAACTAGTAGTTGGCTGGAATTTGAGGTCAGAGCTTTCATGCAATATCAAATAAACTCTTTGGAAAGGTCCAAGAAACTGCCAGACTGAAGCAGTGAGAGACACTCATCCCCCAGAGGTAAAGGTTTGGATGAGATCTGAGTTTGCTAAAAGACACCGTACAGCTAAATCAATTCTGTGTCAGACCCCTCCGGAGGAGTTTGGCCACCAGTTTTAACGTCTAGCTGAGGTTTGAACCACCATAGCTGAGCGATACTTTAGTTCTATAGCCTCAAGCTGATCCAAAACAGGCCCTTATTAAAGGACTGAAAGGAAGAACCACATCAGGAAACATGTTTTTCCTAGGGTGGTTTTAGAAGCTCGTGATTTGTAGCTACCAGCCAGGTGAAAAGACGAAAGAGAAACGGGAATGGAAAATCGGAACTAGTGACTTAGCTGAGGGCAAAAGTTGAAAGACAGACAGTGTAAAAGTTGAGGAGAGCTAAGTGGGCAGCAGCACATTTTGAGGCAAAAAGTGGGGGTTACAGTGGCAAAATGAACCGCACCATAATGCAAATTCTAAATGATGAAACTGGCGCGGGAAAGTCTCAAGAACCTTGAGTCACAGCCAAGTGGTGTTGTAGTCAAGTCACCAAGACCAAACTAGTTTAGTTCAATGATGGCTTTTCATCTCTCACTTTATTTTGAAAGAATGACCACCATTTCTTTGGCAGTAAGGAACAGACCTATGCTTCTGGATTCTGGTCTCTGTACACTCTGGTGTGGGCCTGGTATCTCGTACAGCTTTAATCAGCCACACATTGCAAGAATGCAACGTCACCACCACCTAAAATCGGATCCTTCACTTATGCTGTAGGATATTAAAATATAGTCAGGCAAAAACCTCCGAAATCAGTACGTTGCTGTTTTAAATCCATCCAAATGACCCTTCCAATGCTACTTCTCAGTCATGCTGCCTATTGGATTTTTTTTTTTGAAGTGAGTCCATATACAACAAGTGCTGCGGAGAATAGCTCGCACCTTTTTACATCACTCGCCATGTGTTTTGATTTACGGTCTAGTTTTGGAGAGCAGAGTGACCTTCAATAAAATCCATAATAGGACTTTATGGTAAGAACTATTATCTTTGAGGGCCCTCTGGATTTCAAACAATAAACCTTCTATCATGTGCAAAGAATAATAGAGGCTTTAATAATGGTTGTAAAAATTCTCAGAGACTTCAATGGCCGCAGCAGTGACACTGATATGATCCGAATTTCAAAGGGATTTCTTTTTTGTCTTCGGAGCAATTTCTCGTTCACTTTCTGACCTCTAAATAAAGTCCAGCTGCAGAACTCTCTGAACTGTTCCCCCTTCCAACATCTGCAGAAGGTGTAGGTGGGAGGGGGTAGGAATGCGGGTCCATCGGTGGATGCGGCACTACACATCTAAAGGCGTCCCTTGACCCAACTCTCTGCCTGGCAGGTATGGAAGTAAAGAGAAAGGACATTTCTCTCTCTGCCTGGAGCATTGGCTAGAAAGGGAGCCTCTTCTCTTCTAGCCCCCCCTTTTCTTTGTGAGCTGGAATGGACAAAAGTAATCACACGGAGAAGGATTTTGGACGTGAAAGCTGAAGAATGTACTTGCCCTTCAAATAAGTTTACAACCTCTTTGTCTGCAGAAAAAAAAAATGATAAAAGTGGGGGATAATTCTGCCAGTGGAGCAAAAAGCAGCCGAGGTTTGGCGTGGCCGAGGCTGACTTGGCTGCTGCAGCAGGCAGGACGTTCCACAGAGAAGGTTTGGGGTTGTAAACTGAGCTGCACGTTCATTACAGGGAAAATAAACACGGGCAGGGCCTGGAGGAAGCACTGAGTACAGTGGAGTGTGTGTTCCCCAGTTAGCTGACACATTGTTTCAAGATTGTTGGAGGGCGAGCTTGACAAATAAATGCTTGAACACACTCGTGCGAATGTACACACACTTTAACCAGCACTCTGTCACTCTCCCAGGCTGCCTCCACACTGCAGCGGTGGGAGCTCTGCAGCAGTGACAAACAGGTTCTTCTTTGTAGTGCTATGCCAGTCACTTTACTCTAAACTAGAACACTGCAAAAGAAGAGCTTGTCAGGCACTTGTGGAAAATATATAACTATTGGTATCTGACCTGATGTTGATACTCAATACTTATACAGCAATGGGCCCAGCAATGTTTTTTTTTCCTCCAGTTATCCAGTAGCACATCCTCATCCAGTTTCCTTGCATCAAAATATATATATAGCTACCAAGTAATATTAATGATATGATATTAAGTTATCAAAATGGCTGCCTCGCTCCTTTTGTTTTACATTGTAAGCACAACAAGGACTACAAAAATGGCTGACACTCACTGTCTAAACAAGAATATCAACCACCCTCATTCAGAGCAGCTCATACGAACCTTACACAATGACATGTCAGGAAAATATGTAGCTGAACAAATCAGGCTTTTTCTAAAACTAGATTACGGAAATGGACGAACATTGCTCCAGTCTATCTAAGGTTGTTTCATCTTGCTGACACGGCAGAAGACTCTTAAAACATTGAAATCGAGGGAGACAGCGACATGAAAAGTTGTGGCCAAATCAAATTTAAAAACTTTATACCAAAGAATACTGAATAGCAACTGTGGATGTTAATTCACATTTTCCTTTTTTAAAAATATATTGCATCAATAGTAGAATATATATTAAACATGTTTTTCAATGAAAGTAAATGTTTAGATGATTGAATATTTTTTGATGTTTAAAAAAATTAAAAAAATCGCATTTCAGTTTTAGATTTATATTAGTCTTTCAAACAAAACATAAAAGTAGGTAAACCCACAACAAATGAATGTGTCTGGGAGTCGGTGTTGCCAGATTTCTACAACAGTGACTCTGAGAATAGTGGAGTGGGTTGCCAGAATTCTGTCTGCACTCTCACAGAGCTTGTATCACCTCTGCGTTGCATTTTTATATTTGAAAACTGCATCGTATTCGGCATGATTTTTGATTGCATTACATGCCGCTATCGGCGTTGAAGAGTCACCGCAGCCGAATGTTGCTTTGTTTGCACTGTTTAGCCGAATGTATTTCACCACTGAACCTTTGGTGCATCCCTATGGAAAAACATAAAAACGTCTGAAGATGGTGTGAAAGTACCAGTCTTTGTTTTTACATTAAAAGAGCATTCAAATTTGACACATTTTTGTGAGTCATAATGAACCATTTTCAACACTCCAGAACAGTTCAAAGACACGTTTAGTTACGATACTTGGGCCCTCTTTACATGATAGTAAGGAGAAATGAAACATGAGACATGTCCAGTGATAGAGTCCCCAGCGATGGCCTAGACTTGGACCTCACTCTGGGATTGACTATACGTCAATGACTTGGAGATTGGGACTGTTAGCGCTAACCCTTGCGACTGGGCAAAAGACAGCACTCACAAGAATGGCTGTGGTTTCTTAAGTCCCACAAACCGAGTCAAGGTCAGTCAGAACCAGATCTTCCATCACCAGAAGAGCGGAACCTCCAGATGGAAGTGGAACTGCAGCAGCTCATGCCAGCTTCAGCCCAACACACTTTCAAATTCAGGCCACTACCACCGGGAATAAAAAGGCGGCGGGGACGGCGTTCATCATATTTTACCGAACCAGCACTGCACCACACCTCCAGACCCTGCAGCATATTTGCACCAGTTCCCAGCTCCGATCCCAGCAGGACTACTTTTCCTCTGCGTGGCTACGATAACATTGTGACTGGATATGGAATGGAATAAAGCTCCCTCCTTTCCTGTTCCACTCCTCTATCATTCACCTCCATCCAGCAGCCCCTCACTCCCGTCCAGCTCTCCTGTACACACAACTATTTTTAGCAGCCGCACTGCTATTCTGGAATTTGTTGCTGACTGGCTGCCGCTGGGTGTCTGGGCGGCGATCTCTCCTGGAATGTCTGGCCTTTTCTCAAACCACTCCAGAGTCCCAGCGCAGGGCGGACTGCTCCAGGCTCTGGTTACAATGTTGAGCCCTGTTGTAGCAGGAGCTGCACGCCCCTCCTTCACCCGAAACAAAGTCTTTGTCCCGCACCTTCTTTCATATCATCTCTCAGAACGGGCTTGTTTTAAAACTCTGCTGACTTTGGGGCTCTTCGGGACACCACTCAGCAGGCGAGAAGGTAATAGCTCAGAGGTCCCTGCCAAGTGAAAGTGCTCCGAAACTCCGAAGTGAAGGGAAACCTGGTCGTCATTATGAAAAGCAAGATGCTCTCAGAGATTAGGGCAAATCGGGAAATGGAGTACACACATTTGGATTTAACTTGGGAAGTATTTATAGTGTTCCACAAGGTTGCACACACGCACAATGACAGAAGCAGTTGTGTAACAGGTGAAAAAAGAACCACGGAGCAAAAACAGAGGCCAAGATTACCTAACAAACATTCCAAAATGGCGTCTAGCTCCAAAACTATGGAACACTCAAAATTCTAAACATGTTTTTTTATTTTACACAGAACCAATGAAGTTTTGAGAATGAGACATTGAGAGATAAACGCTGTGTGCTACAGTTCAAACCAAGAATAGCAATGCAGTGACACAGTTAAGGGTTTGATTTAAATACAAGACAAAAAGCCTTGAAATCAAAACAACTAACTTTGACCTCACCTAACCACACATACACTAGCTTATACCCATTAGAATGCCAGGCATTTTATATAAATATGAATTACAGACAGATCATTTACACATCTTACACATCTTAAAACACTCATAGTAGTTTCTAAACCAAGCTCTATTCAGTTAGACATGCATTTATTCCTCAGGTTCAATATCCACTGCATAGCTAACGCCGTTAGCTTAGCATATGCTAACGCTCTTAATACACTTATTATGGGGGTAAAAAGCTGACAATGACTCTTCATAACAGATCACACAGGTTCTGGCACTTCTCCTAACAGGTTACGGTGAGTGTTTTGACAAGTTACTGACCTGTAAATGCCTCAGACGTGGTGAGTCAGCAACAGGTGGCACTCCAGTGATGTGGCAAAACAGCAGGCCGTTGCTGGACGTAGTGCATAAAACACCAAGGTAAAGTAGCGCTGCAATGATGTTAAATGGTAAAGTGACAACAGTAAACTTGTAAATTTGAAGGTATTTTTTCTAAAATTATTATGGTAGGCGGAGTTTAAAAGGAGACATCATGATAATAAAAATAATTCTTACAAGTCAAGTAAACAACGGCTCCTCAAGTCTTTGGAGAACTAGTCTAAACTGCCTCATCTGGCTTCCATAGATAACAAATGAGTTGCTGCCGATGACGGAAAACGGCGGTGAAAACAAACCCCATCAGGAGCTGTACCCTGGCGAAGGTCAAAGGTCATATGCGTCCCCAAACATTCGTGAAAGTCAATGTTAGAGCTTCTTGTTATACATAATCTGCTGTGTTTGTGTGTGTGTGTGGTCCTTGAAATGAAAACAAACTTGACTAATGGGATGTTTTCCGGTCTTGGATCAAACTTGAGGAGTTTCAAAGGAAAGGGTTTGCAGCGGCGGCACGGGCCCGTCCCGGCCCACCTGTTGCTCGTGATTACTGCAGAGACCTGGCGCGTCCTGAGACTCGCGCTGCGGTGTGGGAGATAGTGCCGGCTCCTCACCGACACACGACAGGCAGGCGACTTCCAAGACTGGAGCCGGTGTGATGTCAATATAGAAGTCTTGGTTGTCATAAAAGTGGGCAAAGCAACTTCTGTAGTTGTTGTATTACAGCAAAATGCTGTAATACAACAACTGACTTTGACTTGGTTGCATGTTAGAATCATTTTATTCATGTGCTAAAATGGAAGTAAATGCATCTGAACTGCGTTGGAAGACTGCTCCTGGTCCTCCATACCTCAGAGTTCCACATCCTGACACGTGCTGTTGCAGTTTTCCAATCGAAAGTTGGAAAACAGCTCGGAATTCGGACCTTGAATTGAAAGTGGAACTTGTGGCGCAGAAAGATTAATGCACTGCTCCGAGTTTTACCACCCTAAACTATCACCCAGTTTGTGAAATTGGGGTGGAATTTAGCAAGTTTTGAACCTCATCATTTCACTATTCAAGTCATATTTTGCCTTTGTTCATGCAAACATTTCACAATTTCACATCAAGACTGATGCTCCAGAGACTGGAGGTCTTCTAGCTACTTTCTCAGGAGTTTGCTCCACTTTAATCCAAAGCAGTATTTGTTACTTCTTCATGTGTTTATTGATACGAGCTTCGTCTTGTCAGATTCCAAGGAAAATCAACAGGGTGCACAAACACATCCACGATGCAGCCAGGTCTCCGCAAACACCTCGGGCCCCCTCAGAAGCTGAAGCAAGGACATGTTTGTCTGGTATGTGACCTTTGGTTTTTAATCAGTGAACTCAGCATCCTGCCAATCCTCCAGCTACTGATAAGAATTCCCTCCACAAAACAGCTTGTTCTTGTTAGCGTCATGATGCACACGAGCAAGTACGAGGAGTGAGCCGTCAGCGCCGCGAACCTGGACGCTGCTAATAGGCCACGACCTGGAAGAGACGGGGACGTGGGATCGAGCGCCGACGCTGAAGCGATCTGGAGAACAGGCCCTCAAACGCATGGTCAGGTGACAAGCGTCTCTGGAGAAAGGGTCAGAGATAAACCGTCTTCCCCCTCTGAAGCATCTCAGCTTTTGTTTGAGGAGGTTTCACTCTGCGACCGGCTCTAAGTAGAAAGCCAGCGGCGGAGCGAGCGAGATGGAAGGATGTCTCCTCCAGCTGGCTGACATTCCTCTGGTTTCCACTTGTGTCTGCTTCTCCTTTTTATGGGTCAGTGTTTCTGTGATTAAACCCCCCCCTCATCCTCCGCTCAGCTTTTCCTCTTTCTTTCCATTCATAGCCATTTCCCCCTTCTGTCGTTTTGGCCTCTTCGGTTTTCATGAGTTTTAATGGTTCACAAAAACTGCAGAGAAGAGCACGTCCAAATTGGTCAGAGGTATTCTCCAATATGGAAATGGAGCGCGGCAATAGAGTCACTTTGGATGTTCACCATTTCCAGAGCGACACCCAAACACGCAGCGGCTGCAGTGGGAGGCCAGGAGCGTAGCCCAGGTGCCAATGCGGCCTGTTCTGTTTGTGGCCCCCGTGAGGGTGGAGGGAAGCGCTTCAAGTTTATGTTGACATCAACCCAAGGTGTAACATATTGACGTCGGTAAAGTGGACTTTTATGCCATGTACTGAGGCCAAAGGCAGCCTTCCACGTTACACGTTGGCGCCTAGACGTTCGGAAGCTCTGTTGACTGCTCTGTGCTTGAGTGTCACAAGTTTATAACCCCTTTTGTTGCACTCCTCCATAACGACAGTGCTGTCAGCAAGTCACCATTTAATGAAACGCACGTCCCTTTGAGCTGCTTTAAATAGCAATTGACACATATTACTGGGCAGAGCCAATGGTGCACCATCCCATGGCTTACCTGCCTTTGACTTCCATTAGCCTTTAACAGGACATGCCAAGGAGGTGAGGATGCATTTTACTTGACACTTTTCATTCTCCATGGCTATCAACATTAATGTCTAATAATCTGTAAAAGCATATTCTTTGCTTTTCCACTACAATATTTGAGTATCTCTTGCGCCTCAACCAAAAATACTACAGTGGTACCTGGGTTCTCGACCACAATCTGCTCCAGACGGCCATTTGAGAAGCGATTTGTTCAAAATCTGAATCGATTTTTCCCATTACAATGAATGGAAAAAGAACTAATGCGTTCCAAGTCTTAAAATAGTCTTTTGTAGGAGTGAATGTCGAGTGTCTGCTGCAGGTGCGCTGTTCCTCTATGTGTGTGGCCGCTGCATGTGGGAGGGGTTGCCGAGTGAGTGAGGTCTCTCCAGAAGGGAAGAGGTGCCCGGTGCGTGTCCAGCTCTGAATGTGCGCTTCTGTGCAGTTTGGCTGTGACAAAGTCATAAACCAAGTCACGCTCTGTCCCAGACTGGCCTCATCCCTGTCCCAGCTCCAGCCCACAACAGGACATCAAACCCTGGAGTGAGCGCTCCAGCACCTCCCCTGCGACACTCTACCACGGTCCAGTGTGGAGACAGGAAAGGTTTTACACCTCAATATGAAGAAAAAACAGTCAGTAAATGGAGCTAACGGGACACGTCTGCATACAGAGGCTGAGTTATACACAAGAACAAAGCGCCTCGTGGGTCAGCTGATCGGTTTGATGTTTTTTACGGCTTTTTACGGGGGCGTTCAAGTTCTGGATTTTCGTTCGATATTAGAAGCCAAAAAATCTCAAAATTTTTGTTCGAACTTCGATTTGTTCGAATTCTGGGACGTTCGAAAACCGAGGTACCACTGTACTTGAATTGAAAATACGCACACATTTGTATTGATAATCTTTAAATAAAATGTATGATTCTTTTAACAAACCAGATTTGGATCAATTTATGTTTTGTTTTTAGGATTTGCTTGGAACGCTTCAACATTATGGCTCTCCATTATCAGGCAGCAGAGCTGATGGGGTGTGAAGGAAAGTCTCAACACTGGTGCTTTATCTTATCGTGTCCCTCAGCAGTTACATAACATCGCAGGTCTTTCAGCTGACACTTTTATTTTGGGTTATTTATGCAAGGAGGGAAAGGCGGAGGGAACTCGGGGTGAACCCTTTGCCACTGAACAAACCCTCCTGGTGCTCACGATCGAGGGGCTTTACCCGGCCCATTCTCAACACAAGTGAATCCAAGTTAAAGGACGTGCAGCTGACGCTCATATGATCACCAAGTGTGCAGAGAATATCTTTTCCAGAGGGCCACAGATCATGTCAAAGATTTGCAACTGCAGGGAACGAGGGCAGGTATGAACAGAATGAGGGGCAATGGATCTTCTCTTCAACCTGGCTCTCACTCTAAAATGGCTGTGTGAGCGCGATGAACGGTCAGGTTCCCGGTTTGAGTCAAACTGCATCTAGACATGACGGGTTTCTCACGCCCTGCTGCCTGTATCTTCAGCATCCCTATCTCCGACCGTCCACTCTCGCAGTGACATCATAATCACGGGGTGTGGACTCATTGTCTGGTTTCCTGTGGAGGAGCTTTCACACGATGAGGCACTGTGACTCACTTATCCACAACACTCATGTGCCGTGTATTTGACCTGATTTAGAAAGGCACGTGTTACCTCCTAAATCATGATTTTCTTGCATGCAGCGAGAGCACTTGCCTACATCACTGTAGGGAGCTAAATCTGGGTCAAAACCTCTGTAAAAAATATGAAAAAAATTGATTGAATATCAGTCATTGAAAGTTTGTTTTACTAACTTCCAAGAGGTCAGACGTTTATAAAAAAAAAAAAAAAGCAGAGCAGTCGAGCGGAGATGAAAGGAGGACGGTGTTTCGGCTGTCAAGTCACGCGAGCTGGTTCTCTCCACAAGGGTTAAGTAGTCTTAAATGCTGTCGATGAGAACTCTGTTACTCTGTTGTGGAAGACGCCGTTTCCGCCCGAGGTTCCAACTCTGGACTCCAAGCAGTGCTGTCACCTTGAACGAATACTGAATTGACTATGGAGGATTCTATTGTTTTTATCTCAGTGAAATGGTGCTTTTCCTTACATCACCAGCTGCTTCCTGTGACGCTTCATATTTCTAATAACCGCACATGTAAAACATGAACAGCAGTATTGGTCACTCTTGAGTTGATAAAATCTTCCAGAGTTACATTTAGAACAGATGGAAAACATGATTAATTTGCGATTAATCGCAAGTTATCTACGGCTTAAGTGCAAATCATTGGGATTAGAAATTTTAATCGTTTGAAGCCCTTAAATATGTTTCTTCAACACGACACAGCTCTACTTACAGTTTGTATAAAATAAATAAAACACAAAAAAAACAAAAACAAAAAAAGTTTTTAATCTGAAAAAAAGTAGTATCTGGAATGTTTGATTGTATCAGATAATTTCAATATTTTTTTTCCTCCAAGACTCACGACCTTTGACCCATATTTACTTAGATACATTGCGATGGCTGGTGTTCATCAGGGGACATGTCAGGGTCCCTTCACATTTAAAGTTCTTCGGACCATGTCATAACCCAGTAACCTCTGCATGTTTCAGCTCTTTGGGAGGAAATTGGAGTGCCCGGATGCAACCCACACATATGCGAGGAGAACACACAAAGTCAGCACAAGCGAGGCGCCCCGCCTACAGTACGTCACTCTCCCTGCAGTCGGCCTGTGACAGTTACAAGTTATTTCACCTCTCACTGCCACTTCATGACCCCATCTAATTATGACAGGCTCAAAGTGTTTCGTCTTCAAATGAACTTATTTTGGTTTGATGTGTTAATGCACAGCTCCATCAAAGGCATTGAAAAACCAGACCAGGGTTTTCCCACATCAGCAGAAACGTGAAGTTAAAACCAGAGGTTTTGCCGCAGCCGCTTTACAAGGTGATAAAGTCTGATGTCTTCTATTTTTGGCTCCTTCTTCTGCTGCTAAATGGCCACTTCAATGGGGAACTGTTGAGAGGGAAAGTGCCTTCAGTCAAAATGAAGGACAATTACGGAGCTTCATAGCCGCTACAAAACCTTTGTGTCACCTCATCTTGTCAAGACCTATAACTCCTTCTTAAGTGTAATCGGGTCTGTTAATTCCTGCTTTTCGAACCTTCCCCTGCCATGGTCCTATGGGCTCCCTCTCCCCTCCACCCCCTTCTGTTGCGTGCGATGGAGAGAGGTTTACTCATACAGTCTGAATTCAAGGGTGGCGGCGGCGCTCGACGGCTGCTGGGATGGATCCATTTTCAAAGCCATATCTTTTGGTTTGTTTTCCTTCAGCATTTCTCTGCTCTTTGCGGCAGGAAGAAAAAAGGAAGGTGGTGAGGGGGGTGAGGAGCAGCTCACACACATGTTCACACAAACACCGAGAGCCGGCCCAGGTGGCCGTCGCTCGAGCCGATCCACCAGGTCGAGACAAGACTGCAGACAGCGCCTGCCAAACCGAGCCAGCATCACCTGTCGTGGCTCTGACACCCAGCCTTCGCCAACAGACGCCTTGATAAGTGCCTGGAATTTTCAGGGTGTAGTGAGGAGCGCCCCAGGCTGTTTCTAATCTTGTGGCTATCTTGGCTTCATTTCGATATGGCTGCTGAGTCAATACTAATTCAAGACTCAACAGAGTCAGTGCTGATTGATATTCAGTTAAACTGCGAGGAATAAAACAGCAGTAATGAGAGACAAAAGCGTTTCCAGACAGTGAGAGTTACTCAGTGTGGAAATTCTAAACAAGATCAAAATAATTTACTGAGTGACACACGTTGCTCTCCTTCTAGATTGTGAACTCAACAGCTTCATGATTTGGGCCGAGGCTTCTTCTCAATAGCACGTGCGGACAGATGTTGACGTCTGCTACTTTATCTGGCTAACTCCTTTACTCAAGGCCTGAAGTGAATAGCTAGCATTGTGGAAGGGAAAACTCTGACTGCGGTCACATGACGGCTCAGAAAACCGAATTATTGCGTTAGTCTGGACTAAGTTCGGACTTAAAATGCTTGTAAACAGCTGAATTTCTTTTAGTCGGACTACAGGACCAGGATCATGCGGGTAATAGCTGGGCTAAGCTAGCATGTAGCCTGTAGCTGGACTACGACCGGACTGATGTGAAGCTTCAGCTACGCAGTGTTAGTAAACAAACTCCGACACTTATTTAATGGTGTCTAATACCCTTCTATACAACGGAGAAGTCTTGTGTGTAGCCTGATGCAGTGTGTGTGTTCCCCGATTTGAGCCGATGTTTGCGACGATCACATGACAAACGCTGTGTTGTGGAACTGACCACGATCATGATCTGCAGAATTGTCTCCAACTTCCTTCACTCAGGTCGTTTGTATTGTTAGTTCCCACAAGAAGAGTAGAAGACGTGGTTTGTTGGTTTCAGGAGACGACACTAGCTCCGCATTAGCATGTTTGCTAGCTTAGTAAAAGGTGCGCCTCTGTGCTTCAGATCCTCCACATCTATCATTCTGTGTTGTCTTGTGATACTTTGACAGTCTCCAGAATATTTCCTTTTGTCCAGAAACGTGTCCCAAATCCTGCCGAACAAAGCTTGTTTGTTTGGCGATGAAGACAGCTCCATGACGGCGACGGCGCTGAAGCATTGCTACGTCGCGCTGGTTCTGGACCTCTCAAGTGAAACTAATTCATCGGTCAGTACCATCGCTGTCTACACAGTTCAATATAACAGTCTGAAACGGTTCCGGTCAGCTTCCTTTGCTCTTCCTCTATGGTCAGAGGAACCGGAAGGACTGAACAGGTCACGGCGCCACCCATCCACACGGAGGTGAACTACTCATAGCTTTCAATGTAAACTGGGAGAGCATGACGCAATGGCACTCAGTGGCTTAATGGAGCTATTGCCTTAGTCGAGCTGTGCTCTGCATGGAGCCGCAGTCAGTGACAAGACACGAACATACATATCGCATCACATAAAGCCATAAACTGGAATGAACCGACTTTTATCTTGAAATCCAATGACTAGTGCAAGAGAGCAGTTTGACTGATGGTGGACGCCGTCGCATCGATCTTGCTGGAGGTTTCATCTGGAGGACGTCCACACGACAAAAGACGCAACCGCAGAGAGGAGCTGGCGAGTCTGGCCTCAGATGAAAGGAGGGAGAGGGAAGCGAAAATAAAGACAGGGGTCACACATGCTCCAGGAGAGGAAAGAATGCTGCGCCGAAGATCACAAGCCAAAAAATCATTTATCACGACTCTCTCTATCATTTCTGCTGGCGGAGATGGAAGGCTTGGAGTCGGGAGGACGTTTTC
The DNA here is from genome assembly GCF_027744825.2 of Synchiropus splendidus. Taxonomy (NCBI): domain Eukaryota; kingdom Metazoa; phylum Chordata; class Actinopteri; order Syngnathiformes; family Callionymidae; genus Synchiropus; species Synchiropus splendidus. The sequence continues at coordinate 20,898,168 of NC_071347.1, read as the reverse complement.
ATTACAGCGCGCTGCTCGAAATTAAGGATTGTTATGACAGCTTTGCCTCACTTTAAAGCGGGAAAGTAAAAACACATTTGATTTCTCAGATTCTCTGATCGGTGATGGTGACTTTCAAAGCAGGAGTTGGCCACAGACACGCCTGCTTGGACCCACCGACCATCAACAGCAGCTTCCCTGGTGCAGCCGGTACAACAGGCAGAGTAGATGGTGGCGGCCATTTTGGACCAGCTGCAGCCTCTCGTGATGCATGGGCCCCACCACCTTCTTCATCAATATCCAAAGAAGGTTGCCCTGTGAGGACGGCCCAGTTGGGTCCACTGAGGGAAGCCCACCTACATCTAAGGATACTGGTGCTGTTCATCTCCGTAACCGTGTGGTATTCCGCTGCAATTTCCTCTGACTAAATAATCACGTTCCATGACCTGCACATGTCCCTGTCCTCTTTCTTCAGATCACATACTCTCAGGTATGTACCAATACTTCTTCCCTCAGCTGTCCAGCTCGTGACACCACCCTGTCCCCACCGGCAAACGCTTTCTCACCCCCAAGGCATCACACATTGATTATTATCAAGTGGACTTCTCCGTCTTCTGGGTCACCGTGGGCTGTGCCCTTGACGCGTGACGTCAAGGTCATAAGCACAGATTGTACTGTATACATCAAGTAGCATCAGAAGTGTAGCGCCACTGAGAATGTCTACTACCCCCACTAGACGTGACAATTGTAAAAGGCTTACGTCTAAAGACTTAAAATGTGTTGGTCCTTCTCATGGCACCATGATGAGCCCCTAGAGCATCTTCTTTACACGAAGACAGACTCAGTCTCTGTGTCATATGACCCTGGTCTGTCTCCTCTCCTACGGAAAATCACTTGTTTCGCGTCTTCACCTGTCACTCACACTTTCTTACCGCTGTAAGGTTATGGCAAATTTCACGTATTCTTTGCGTAACTACTCTACAGGTTACACATTGTTTAGTTAGACTTTACCTTTTACAGGAAGCCCACCCTGAGGTTCCGCACCGGAAACAAACACAAGTCTGTCTCATCAAGATCCCACCTCGAGGAAGAGAAGTAAGACGAGTCCCACTTTGGGGGAGTCCTACTTCAAGAAGAGACGTCCCACCCTGAAGAAGAGAGGTCCTTCCCTGGAGAACGGAAGTCACACTTCTGAGAGGAAGAGGAACAAGACCATCAAGCCCATCTCCACATGATCTCCATTGAATGTGTTTCTACTTTATACTTTTTGTCCATTTTGAAGTTCCCCATAGTTAACTATCATAACCACAGACTTAACACAGCAGTGATCTCATGGTCCTGTCTCCCCAATCTGAATTCACCTGTAGACCTCAGCATGAGCGAGGTCCTTCGTGGCTGGACACTTGTCTCTTGTCCTCGCCCAGACACTAGCTGTTAGCATCGGCTACAGGAACATCTGCCTTCCATAACGGCTTCATTTGAACCGCCGTAATTGTTGAGACCGAACTCAACAGCGTGAACTCATGCGATGCTGTTAGTGTTTCCTCCAAATATTTAACAGGATCAGGGATTTCCACGCTCTTTGTCGGAGATCAACCATAATTGATCTTCTTTAACTGCGGATAAATATTAGTGGGATCTGAATGTTTCCAATTTCCTCGCAGTGTCGGAGAGGAAACATTTAAAGTAGCTCGCAGCGAAACACGCCGCGGTACGGAACCGGCCCGATGGCTGCAGAACTCTTTCCACATGGCCCACCCGCCCGTTTGTTTTGGTCGTGCGTTCAACAAAATAATAGCAGGATTGTTATGTAACCCGACTGTCAGCTGAACTTTGAATCGTTCGGATCCAAAGGAGTCAAATGTCTGGGGTGACTTCTTTAAACACCAGTTGCATTTTTCATATCCAAAAAGAAGCTCATTTACAACGTAAACCTCAGCTTGATGTCGATCCCAGCTACCTGGGGTGAGTGATGGGGACACCCAGTACCGGTCCATCACAGTGCTCATATAGGCTGGCACTCACACACACACCAAGGAACCTCGATGTTGTTGGACTGTGGGTGGAAACCAGAGTGAAGGCCACTCAAGCACAGATCGATTCAAACCTAGCCTCGACCTGGAATGGACCCTCTTCTTCTGGGGGGCTGAGATAATACACGGTTTGTCCCTGGTGTCGACATCATGACAAAAGCTTCTTTGTTGAATGAAGCCAGGGATGATAATGAAGATGAAGAAAGCTAATGGCCAACAACACTTGACTCTGGACTTTGATGTTGATGAAGTTCTGCTGACCCACTGGGCTTCAAACCAGCACCAGGTCAGCGCCGCCCCCGAGGAAAAGCATAACAGTCATTTATTTCAGGATGAAAGTGGACAAACTTCTTTTTCATCTCACACACGCACAGGCACACACACACAGTTTCACAACTGTTCCATTGCAATAACCCTTTCCCCAGCCTCTCACCTTTTACTATGTCCAAAACAATTCAGTTTGAGGCTTGACCTAGTGGGATCCAGAAGAAATGTCCCCACAAAACAAAAGTTCAATGTAAAAAAGTATAAAAGTATAAACCTGGTGCAGGCATTCTGTTTCCCCACTGACCCAGAATTCTTTTTGAGCTTGTCTGTTCCTACCATATCTCAAGCCTCCTCAGCTCATTCTTGGACCAATCATCACTTGGGAACCTGTTTCCCGAGTGGACCCTTGCATCCCAGGGTCAGGCAGAAGTAACTCTTCTGCGTTGCATGTCGATGCATGAGACTTTTCTAAGGTATCCTGAGGCAGGGTCACTTCACCAGACAGTGCAACACGTTAAAAAGGGATGAAGAGTTGGGGGTGAAGGTTAGGCCATGGGGTGGTGATCCTTAAGACGGACTTGACTCTTCTGCCTCACACTTGGAACAATACGTGTCCGACCCATTCACTCCCGTCTCTTCCTCTCATCCCCTGCAACCAACCTCATCTTCCGTCTCCAAAATGTCATCTACGTCCTGTGTTTATTTTGACTCATGCATGAAGCATCATCACAGTCTCTCCCCTGTAGGTCTGCACTTCCCCATCTCAGTTTCCGAGTCTGTTCCATGGCAGAGAGACCATGGCAGTGACCCACTTAGCCCGTCTAAATCTTTTTTTTAGTCGAACAGTTAGATGCATCCAGATGTCGCTCTGCTGCTGAGTGAAGTTAAGAGTAAGTTTCTACAGGAGCGACGCAGGTTTGTCTCTCTCAGTGGTGACCTGGTTTAACGTCCTTGACACTTGGAGCGCCACCTCGAATCCTCCAGTTCAACGCTACTCCACGCTCTGAGGAATTGTTTCAACACTTCCACGTCACCCGACATCAATCTTCTGGCTCTGAGGTGCGAAGCCTTGCCGGCACTATGGCACGTTCGTCCCTGACATCAGCATGTCCCCCCTGCCCTCCCAGCCCTGACGCACATGAGTCAGTGGAGGCACTTGACGACAGACAGCATCGAGTCGTGATGACTGGAGCACGGGCTACTGTGAACTGGATAATTACTGTGATCACACGCGGCAGTAATTCTAACTCTGCTGGCAGAGACACGCTGCTGCAATAAATATGCATTCCTGCTCTCTTCCCCGCCAAGATTAAAGGAGCCTTTTGTGAGTAACGCCGACGCGTCTGTCCAGAGAGGTGGAACAGAGGAGACCCGGGGAAATCACCGAAGAGGAGGACATCAAAGACAGTGGAAGACACCAGACCGATGAGTGGATTCTCATTGTTAGCGTCACGATAATCTGCAACACGGTTTGTAGAACTGAACTTGTCACGTGACCTTCCACGACAAACTCTCACAACTCTATGTTCTTATCTTGAACATTGTGGATGCTTCAGCGAAAAACAAGCCGACACGCCGGCATGGCTCGCCGCCTCTGCTCCTCGCGGTCCTTATCTCTCAGTAAATACGGGCTGCCAGTTATTTACTCCTCGTAAGAGAGTTCAAATCCCTTCATCTTCAAGTTGCTGGTACAATAAAGCTTCTTCAGCTCAGACCTGAGGTCGCTGCTGGGAACTTTACTGAGCCTTTATTGTGGGCGTCGCCACAGTCACATCGAGATCTGGACCTAATCCGCTGGATGTTTATCAGTCGTTTGCTCTGATGGACATAATCTGGGGAATATGAACCAGATTAATGCAGTTTTTTGGACAGGTGAACATCAATACCTGATATTGATCGAAAATACTGATTAAAACTCATTTCAACTACAGTTATTTTCCACCCACGTATCTTTCAGATTAAGTAGTATAAGAAGTTTTTTTCAGTCTTCTCCTTCGTCTTTGAATAATTTCACATTCAATTGGAATTTACATACACAAGGTATTTTGGCCTACATTGAGTGATTTCAATGGCTTTTTGCCTCATTTTTTTGGGGGGTGGATAAAAAAAAATATTGCTTTTAGCTTGCAACACAAAACATGCTTTTTTTCTTCAAGAAAAATAGAAATAACTACAGTACAGATGTTTGTACAAGGGTACTGTTAAGCTGAACTCCATGTAGTGTCAAAGCTACTCTTGCAATGTCACCCCCCAAACCCCCTCACACACACCCCCCACCACACACACACAGTGATGATATTTACTCCAATATGATATGATATTTACTACAAATATAATGTTTCTGTACCATCATTTTTTTCTGCTTTTTTCCAAGTATTTCTTTTTTTCATGGATCCCTTTCAACATAAGATCAACATTTGGTTGCTTCATTTATTTTTGTGGTCGGTTCCACGATAGTTGTTAGTAAGTTAACAATTTACTTGGTTCACAATCTTCTCAATTAATGGGATGAGGGAAATACTTCCCCAAAATGTAATAATAGTTTACTTTATCTGGTGAATATTTCATCCCCATTCATCCCTTTTCCTCCGTCTGAACAAGGTCACATCGCAGGGGCAGCAGCTGAAATAAAGAGGCCCAGACTCCTTACCCCACACCAGGTCTTCAGGGAGAACTAAGTCTAGTGGTGATGTGCTGATGAAGCTTCATGAAACAGTGCCCTTATTTTGAGAGTTCAGTAGGTGGCACTGTTGGTTTAAAAATGGATGTTCAAATCCAAAGATTTTAAAGCAAAGAGTGACATCTAGTGGGCTCAGAAAATGGGGTCACTGTTTCATGAAACCTCATCTGCCCGTTACTAAGGTCTACTGAGAGACGTCACCCCTCCTGCTGGACCTGGGTCGGCCCCTCACCGGAGACACGCACTTGGTCTCTCCTCCAGTCAATGGAGAGTTTTGTCTTTTGGCTCAGCTCTTTCGTCACCACTATACAACTGGTGGGATTAGTTTTGCTCTGCAGGGTGTCTGGAGGCATGGTCATCCAGGAGATACTCAAAGTAGAACCACTGCTCAAGTGGATGCAAATCCCCAGTTTCAAGAGTGAACAAGTAGTGCAGTAAGGGATAGGAAAGTTAGACATGACGGAGTGGATGACAGCGACATGGTTCCCCCTCTGAAATATTTGGCTCAGCAGAAGTCCTCAGCCGACCGGAGAAGTGCAGCTGACTGAGATGAATTACACAAACATTGAACAAAAACATTCGCCACTCGACAAAATTAAAACCCAGGACGTGGTGTTTTTCTTTGACTCTTCCCGAGGATCTCGCAGCAGCCTCGAGACAATCGCTCCCTCGATCCTTTATTTTCCTTCCAGGAGCAAGTGCGCTCGTGTTGCCAATCGCCTGTAAACATTCGCTCATTTATTGGCGTCGCGAGCCGAGATGCCAGAAAACAATTCATCTCTGGCAGCCGGCGGGACGGCGGCGTGGAGAGCCCAAGGTAAACAGCGGGATCTGGGGAAGATTGTGGAGGAAACACAAACGTGCCACCGTGAAGGAAACTTGTCGTCAGATAGAAACGGCTGGATTAACTCGATGTAATCCCCGTATTTTGACTTTGGCAGGGAGTTTCTGCAAGCATCATTCTCTGTGCTATTAAATGAAATTAAAGGTGGCATTAAAGGCTTCGTTCAATGTTGCGTCAGTCTAATTCCAGGCTCTTAAAGTACACAGATGTGGTCAAGGCCAGAAGACATTTTTAGATCTATCACCGGATTAAAATATGGAATTATTCTGTTTACATGCGTCATAATTTAATCCAGTGTGGCTTTGACCGTGAGTAGTGAGTCAGTCACCTTTGATAATATTTCATGAGCCCGTGTTCAGAACTACTGCCTCATCCACCAACAGGTTAACAGTCTAATCTGAATGGCTGCGTTCACTTTCATAATGTTTTCAATACTTAAACTGACATTTCTGACTTTGATTTACGTCAGTGAACATCAGATTATGGGCTAAATCGGAGGAATATTCAGGTAAATCATCAGATCAATTTCAGAGACTTGATCTGGAGGAACAGTTTAAACCTAAAATGGTGGAATAAATGATTTATTTCATCCAGATTATACAAAACACCAATATAATCTGGTTTAAAACAGGACTGCTGACTACTTTTAACATTAAGTGTGTTAACCCTAACCCTGAATATGGATTATAATCCCACTTTGAACCCACACTATTGTCACTGTATTGACCTGATCTGGTTAGTCGAATCGCCGATTAATCTGACGCACCAACAAATAACCTTAAACTGTTCAAAATTGCAACATTGAAGTCAAATATTATACAAGACAATACGTGCTTGTGCTTATTAAATACAAAATCTCTGAAAATGACAAAACTTTTGCATTGCACAGGTTTTATTGAAGCATATAAAGACGTTTCTCTTCTCTTGTGGGTTTCTCTGGTCGACCTTTAGTGGGAGTCAATAATACCGATCTCAAGGTTTAAGTAACCGACACGCTCGACTCTCACTCAACCCCACAAGCCACAACAGTGACTCGTGTTTGCGAGTCAAAACACAGACGCCTTAATTAATCGCTCCAGTTGAGCCTCGGCTCTTTACAGCCAATTACGTCTCAATGACTGGACCTTTATAATGTCACAGCTTTAGACTGTCGCCACATCAGTTGGATCCGTGAATAGCATCTGCGCGCTCGCAACAATAGCGCTGTTAAAGCCGTTTCTTTTTCCTTCTCGCTGTCCAAAAGGTGCCGATATAAATAGTAAAGGTGAAGCGAGACATTCCTGCCCAGTGATAGTTCTCCTTTACTGTTGCAGCACAGCGGTGGAGGGAGGGAGGGAGGCTTGTTCCCAGAAAGACATTTCGGTTTGAAGACGGATAATTGCTCACGTGAGCTCGCACCAGACGCCTCTCTCCATTTTCCAGTGGGAGCATTAACTTTTACATTCTTCTGAAGAGCTATATCGACCTTTTCCTCACGCGAGCACTTGGTGGAAGATGGGCGGGATTTAGGTTGGCTCTGACTGGAGAGATCGTGTCTCGAAGATGCCACGCCCTGTGAGAGGCTGCCTGGTCCAGTCAGTCGTCCTCCTTCATCCTGCCAGGCCACATCATCACATCCATGAACCTCATTATCTGGGGTCCCGTTCTTCATCTTGACCCCTGTCAACATTGTTCAAAAATCAACTTCAGTTTTGATGGATGTGTCCCCTAAACATTCACGGAAAACCCAGGGATTCGCGGGTGTAGTCGTGCAATGTACATTAAACATACTCCCGTGTTGTTTTTCGACCGTGTCGGCACTAAACGGTGGCTAGCACCAGCGTCCCATGACTCCATGTGACAGATGGTGGAGCTACAGGCTGCTCTGTCTGTGTAGCGGTCCACAGTAGCTGCCTCCATGCAATTTTCCCACACACCTCTCTCTTCCACAACAAGCGGCCCCTCATGAGCAACCAGAAAAATACATTTTAGCAAAGGACGTGAAATAATTCTGACATAAAGTTGACAGTGATGAGAGAAATAGTAATAAAAAAAGAAGGTGATGTTGGATCTCAAACTCTCAAGAGCCCAAAAATACAAGACTGTCGGACCAAAGGACTGGTCACAGGTCGTCGCTGTAAAGTTTTGATGAGTCAAAAGGAAGCGTCAAACTCAGTCTGAGTCAAGGGATGATCACATTTCATATTTACTGAACAATCTATCTCAGAACAATGGTGCTAAACCTTCAATTTCATCTCCACGTTGTAACGCAAGAAACACACTTTCTTCTCCTCTTTTTGTCTGTTTGCTTTTCTTACCCTCCCGTCAACAAATATTATATTGTTGATAAGTTGACGTGCTTTCTCTTGGATTCCAAGCTCTTTATTCTCTGGGTTGTTGTTGTTTGCTGCTTGTTAAATTAGTACGGAATTCGACTTTGAGCAAACTATGCGTGTTAACGATTTTGCGGGCGACAGTAAATGGCTTGTGGGCCGGATGTGACCCCGGCGCTATGAGTTTGACTCGCTTCCATTAAGTATTGACTGAGTCAAAGGGTCTGTTTAGCACTGGTTATCAAGCTAGTTTGCGATTTTAGCATCAGTTATTTGCAGAAACATGCAACTGCGGAGCAAGAATGCGGCTTCTCCGACTGAGGAGGACAGAAGGAGAGGTTTTCTTGAGTGGGTGAGTTGTGTGGGAGAAGGTTTTGCTGGGGAGGCGAGGGATGGGGGGGGGGGGGCGCTGGAGTGGTGTTCGTGAGTCAGACTCCAGCAATGAGGGAGTACCATGAATGGGAGAGCTTGTTTTTGTGGGTCAGTAGGCTCCTTTTAACCCCATTCAGCCTTTTCTCTGGGTGCGGAGGAAGTCGCTGCTCCACCCACGGTCGTGCCCGACTGAAAGACAAATCATGTGTTGGAGAGAGGAAGTCAAACATGCCAGCTGTCTGACAGAAACCTTTGTAGTGTGTCAAAGCACAGCGCTCTGAGCAAACAGCCCTCTGAATTATCAGTGTGCTTACCCCCGAGGATGTTAAGCGTTCGCTCACACGTGCTGAGCAGAGAGGGTTCTCCACAGAGGGATCGTGTCCTGCAGACCTTCAGGAGGACGGCCAGGTCCTCTCAACAAGAGTTTGGACGGCGGACATTGACCCCTCTACAGACAGTTTTCCACCTCTTTAATGTAGCATTTCTGCTATCAAATGCTCTGAAGTATTATCTGCCCTGTGGTCTCCATCCTCTACCTGATCCTGTCTCACCTGATGATCATCTGGTACAGCTTCACGTCCTTGGTCTTGGGTCTTCACTGTCAAGTCTTAAAGCCCTTTGATGCTCAACATTACATACAAAACTCTGCGGATTTCTGCACGTTTCCACAAAGCTTACTGATGCGGACCAAGCGGAGCAGTACCACCGAAAACCATGGGGGCAGTGCTACCTGATATGCAGCTCAAGTGAGACACGTAGAAGACATAACAATGGCAGAAATTCTCCGTCCTCTAGTGGCGATACATTTAAAGGCCTCACAGACCGCTGCTTTGGTGGAAGAGCTACGTGATCAATGCTTCTTCCCCTTTGGAGTTTGTTGTTGCCATAAACTTTTGACTCTGGCTGCTCCCCCCGGTGGATATTGTGGTGAACAGCATCATAAAGAAGGAAGCATGGAAGCATGTGATGAGTGAGGCAACATGGTTTGAAATGGATGGATACAATTTCGTACGTAAAAAGGAGCATAATAGGGCCTTAAAGGTCCTCATTATTCCTCTTCCTCCACCTTCTCAGAGACCCATCCTGCTGTGCTTGGACTTCCTTCCCCACCACCTTACAAGGCGCGACCCTAGACCACCAGGGTGCCATATCACTGGCCCCCAGACCTGACTACCCTGTAGAGGCACCTCTGGTTCTCCTACCTAAGGCCATTGCAACCTCGCCTCCTGCCTACTTTTCTACCTTCCAGTCTCTTGACCACAGCTGCTCCAGGTTCTTGTCCGTGATAGAACGCATCCCGAAACGATCCCCCCTTTAATTCATTATGCTTGTGAAATTGTAGCTATAAAAATAATGCCAGAAGTTGAAGGTGAAAAGGCGCGTATGTACTACAGTGCGACGCACTCAATATCAAGACGATACCGAGAACACAGCGGGGAGAAAGTCCGGTTGTTGCCGCCGGTGTTGCCCAGCTCTGGTTCGGAGGAAGAGCAATGACCTCAGAGTTTAGCACTTCATTACCTCTCCTCTCGTGTTGTTTTATGTGCGCGCTGCTGTCTCAGGCGCCCTGTAACGGGAGAGTGAATGTCAGGACCCACATGCTCGTGGGAAGTTCCTCTTCAGCGCAGACAACAGTCGCGGGACCACCCTGACGCGGACCAGCCAGTGGATGCTTTTACTACCATGTAAGCTGAAGTACTGCAAAGAGGTCAGGCAAATGAATTATCCCTCATGATTGGTGGCTGTAAATACTGAAGTGATGTGTAGCAGTCCTTCACCTGGCATATTAGCAGTCAGTTCAGTGTATAGTGCTGAGTGTGAACAGGGTCAAAACTTGAAAAAGAGGTGAACAGTGTAGACTCAGGGGAACCAAACCTATTTATGATAAAAGCTTGAAAAATGCATTCCTCGCTGACTTTTACTGCACGACATGTAGAGACATGAGGCTGAATAGAAGCAGACAGCAGAAGGTATTTGATGCTGCTTTTGACTAGACAACCATGCATGAAGTGGATAGGTGAAACTGGAGAATGATCAAAACAGGTGGGGGGGGTGGAGGTGGAGGACGTGCTGAGGCAACTCTGGATGGGAAATGGCCTAAAAAGAAGATCTGCTTTGGGTGGTGTCGCCAATCCATGAGTCAGATCCACTTCCTGTCTAGGATCATGAGCCACTTGGACTTGGACTACGAGTCTGTCATTCAGTGAGACAGATCCACTTCCTGTGTGGAAGCCTGAGTCACTGGGACTCGCTCAGATGTGTAGGATTCTGTGGCTGATAGTCCCACTTCCTGTTTGGTGTGAGTTCTAGATAGCTACTCTGTGGATGGCATGAGTCCGATGTGCAGTGCTTGTGCCTTTTCACTTGGCTGATAAGGACTCAGTCAGAGGTCTACGGTTCTGTAACTCAGATCCACACCATGTACAGCAACTCAAGCTCAGACCTTTCAGACTTTACGTTTGAGCAACCATCTCCAGTCTCCGGGACTCACTAAGATGTGAGCGATTTTGCAATCCAATGAGTCACAGAAACTCACCCCGTTCTGTGACTCCATAAACCCCGCCCGCTTCTCCTCTGGCATCTCAGGGTACCAGTGGTGCGTGGGATTCTTCCACCTCAGATTACTACGACTCTCACTCTGCTTCTGAGTGAGTCTGATCCACTTCCTGTACAGTAAATGAAACCTCAGCAACTCACACATGCGAGTGACTCGATTCCCGAAAGTTTCAGTTGCTTCCTGTTTCCAGTTTTGGCAAGTCCACAAATGACTTAGCAACTTGTCTCTTGCTCCGCCCTCTTGTGGCCACTACATACATAAATCCTATGGCACCAACACACTGATTCCTTCTGCCGACCTAAGACTCAACATTGACTTCACAAATTGTTCTACCGAGTCTCTCGCTGGCTTGTCGACCGCAGAGATACATGACTAACAAACAGTGAGACTGAAGTGATTCGGGGCAAAACAAACGTTTCCGTTTGAAATGAGAGGATGGATGAGTCGGGCGGGAACATCCATCAACTGGCCCATGACATCACTATACATGTGACCCCGCTCTCTAAACTGGTACCAGATTTTGGAATTGTTGAATTGTCACTCTGAGTTTTGGGGAAACCTTTTGATCACTGACATCACGTTGTAAAAAATGCACCATAGTGTAGCGTATTAATCATAACTGGATCAGATCAGATGACAGCGATGTGTTGCTTTCTTTGTGCTCCAAGTGAAGGTACAATAAAAGCGTCCGGAGATGTCTGGACCACCAAAGTTGCTGAGGTTTACATCCATGTTATAGCTGATTTCCTTTAGCTCTGTGTAGCCCCTTGACTTTGGGCGCAGACTCAGCAGCGACACCTGTATCTGGCACCTCTGACAGGTCGCCCTCCAGAACACAGCGGCCCGGGGCGTCGTCTCTCACCACTTTCCTATGATGAAACGCTCCGTCCTCGGGAACAAGCTGCAGGACTGGGAAAGTCAATTAGAATGGGGTGAAGTGGAGGGGTGGGGGGGCACTTTCCACTTCACAGCTGGTCAGTTTTACACAGGAGGATTTGAAAAACACACACGAGCACCAGTGGAGCTGTGTGTGTGTGGCAGCACACATGTGACGGGGAATGAAAAATATCATTCGAGCTAGTTTTAAATATGTTCCGCACCACCAGATGGCTGGGTCAGAATCAGCACCACGAGCCCGACGGATCCATTCGGACCGAAGAGTGACATGATTCTTCTCTCCTGTGCAGAGAGATGGGGGACCAAATCAGAGTGCTGAATCGCACACATCCGGGTGAATTTACTTCCGTCCCAAACTGTGGGTCTCACTGAAGCTCTTTCTCTTTGACAGTGTTCCTTTTTATCTCCGGCCGTGTTCTATTTACGGCCTCTGGAAATGGTGATATCAAAGTGTGATATTTCATTGAGGGACATGGATTCATATTTGGCCTTTCTTTGAAACCCGTAGTCACCCACAACAAAGCGACTACACAAATGTCAGCATCAGGATGGAACCTGAAACATGAGCGATTGTTGTTTATGTTGTTTGGCGCCCCAATTTCACAAACTTCTCTCGGTCTCAGGTTTCAGCCTCTTGAGTCCTTTGAAAAGCCCATCCGTCAGGACACGGAGCCGCTGACAGAGTCCATTACGTTACGTTCAAGTGGGCTAATCAACGCCGCGCTAAGTGCAGCGAGGCTTCTTTTATCGAGCCGTGGAAAAGTGGAGGACCCTTTTACAGGGGGCTACGGTTCATCCCCAGCTTTTTCAGGGGGGTCGGCCAGAAAGCACAAGAGTAGTGAGGATGATGAATGGAAGCTTTGCACGCAGAGAGACTCTCGCAGCTTTAGACTTGTTCACCTCAGCGAGGACCTCATCGAGAGACACTCGGGAGCTTTCCAGTCTGCGCTTCACCTCACTGTTGTCCAGTGGAGCCCATTAGACGCCAAGCACTTGCTGTCTCTTGACTCTAAATGGCCTGGAAATGTCTCTCTCATGTGTGTTTTAGTCAAAGTGTCATTATTTTTACATGCTTGTTTCAGTCCTGTTTTACCTGTAACTGTGTATTCACATATTGATGTGGCATATAGAGCGCTGTGCTCCGCACTTTGATGCTGTGGAAATGTGGTATAAATAAACTTGACCTTGACAACAGCTACCTTCATTTCAAAACTCTCACTTTTATCGATAGACCGAACTCTCAAGTCTGAACAGGAACAACTTAGTCGTCGCCACCGAGCTATGATAAATATTTGATCATCTCACCTCAAACCTGGAGAGAAGTGGAGCATGAAAGTCTATCTGACCTACTTCTGAACTGATCAAGCCCTCTGGGGAAACTGGTCATAATGTTTATTACTACTCCAGCTTTTTATTGACAATGAAGGCAGCCTTCTGCACGTTGATGTATTGAGGTGTCAACACGAAGGTCCCAGCAGGACAGGATCAGGTGTTCTCATCCTGACATCAGCACCAATGTCACTTAGTATATGTAGCACCTTATGGGGCCCCTTCCCTTTACTGATGGTTACTGAGAAGTCAACGTTACTGAAGCACAAAGTCATTTGAGGCGCTCATATACCAAGTGATCCAACACCATCGCAAAGCTAACCACGTACCCGAACCTCCATCTTCAGTTGACATGACGCTCTACCATGGAGGGCGGAGCATTTGGGTCAATTGAAAACCTGAATCCGTCAGAGTGCGACACAAAAGTCCACTTGAAAACAGCGGCTAGTCGACACCTTGAAAGTCCAAGCGTGTCCCTCATGACCACAGGTGGTTTGTCTTTTGGCTCAGCTCTTCACGACGACCAATCTGTCCGTGTGGCAAACCGCCGTCACGCAATATCCACCTGCAACGGCGGCAGAGGGAACACGTGAAGCGAGAAGCAGTGCGGCGGCGAGCGGTTGTTATCCACTTGGTCACGTGAGAATCGTTAATTCCGCTGTCGATTGAAAGAGGCAATGTCTTTAAAGAGTTTATTACAAATGTCAGGAAGATCGGACCAACGCTCCACCTGCAAAATGAACAGCTTGCCAACCATGTTGTCGCCAAAGAAGTGCTCCGTCTACCCCTTTGAAGTCACCATCGCCAGCTAGGACCTCATGGTTACGCTGCTCTTTCACAGTAAAATGTCTATAACACCTGCACATAGTGTTTTATTTCCCAGATTCACACATTCGCTTTAATCTTATTTTCTGAATGAATCTCCCCGTAGAAATACAACAGTCCGAATTCATGCCGAGATTTGCCGGCGTTCTGCAGCCAGTGGAAGTGGACAAATTGAAAACAATAAATTCTTTTGGAAAAGCTCTGCCTCTGCACGGCTTCTGGACTTCCCATTGGGTCCAGGTCGAGGGGTCTGTCCCAGCTACTTGGGGCGAGTGGCAGGCTTGGAAAGATCACCAGTCCATCAAATGAGCAGACACCTACAGACACCTATCATTTAACCTGAACGTTTTTGGACAGTGGGAGGAAACCAGGGTGCCCAGGGCCGATCCGCTTCACCAACAAGAGACGCCCAACTTTCCTTGTCTTGTCCCGCGCGTCTTCTCCCGTCCGCAGCTCTGGGACCTTTTCCCACATGCGAACCTGTATCTCATGTGAAGCCATTTGTCTAATTGAATTTCTCCAATCTGGCCGTGAATCAGGCCCATTGTTTTAAACAAACCTTCACGACTACAAGCCGTGGAGATCAAGATAAATTACATAATGAGATCAAGGGCCAACGTGTTTGTATGACCCAGTTTGAGGAGCTGTAAGCAGATACTTCTCCAGAACCATTATGCCGTGTGACAGGTCCAAATGAGCGGGCCCTCGCCGTAATGTGGAACAGGGATGGGGGTCAGGGGGAGGCGGGGGTCTGGAGGTGCCTGAAATGTTCCGCCGAAAACACGGACCCCTCCGCGGAGGATTGTGAAAATAAATCCGCCGTCACAAACTTGGAACCGGAGAAAACTGAAAAAATGCCTTGTCGACTTCCAGCGCTCGCTCGCTTGCTCAAAGGCACGTGAGGCAAAGTGGAAACGTCTGGACAGACACGTCGAGCTATGTGGCCTGAGGTTTTAGTGCGGTTATACGACACACTTTTACTGCGTGTTGGTTTTAGACTCGTAAACTGGTACACCTGAGGTCCATCATTTGGTCAGTAGGACGCGGCGGAGCAGCGCTGCACCATCACGGCTCAAGGGTTTGAAACCAGTTACCTGAGCTTCTCATGAACCCAGGTCCTCTATGAGGAGCTCCCACGACACAAAGTGATTTCACAACAAAACAGCACCGTAAACACAAGCAGGACGTGGCCGGAACTACTGACTTGAGGGAATGAAAGGGTCCAGAACAGAGTCCACTTTAGTCCATAAAACTCAGTGGGTGATGTTTCAGAAGCAGAGCTCAGACCTGGAGACCCAATGGAGACCGACGATCACAGAACTTCCAAGTCATGGAGACAAATAAAATAGCCAAGTAATCGTGTAAAAAAAAAAAAAAAAAGAAAAAAAAAAGAATAATCCAAAAATATTCATGAAAAATATCTACTTTGAACAGATGTATCGTTGATATTGTTTAGTGATTCAATAAATAACATTTTGGAATGATACAGCAGAATATTGCATCAAAATTAAAGTTATCTTAAAAAATGTTTTTTAAAGGAATGTAAATAATATATAGTTTGATTTTAAGTATTTATTAAGAATATTTTCAAGGGTCTGTTTAATCATAAAATACAACTCGAGCAATTGAAAAAATGGCAGAAAAATGCAACAGAAAATCTAAAAACTAAATATTTCGTATGACCGCAATATGTGTTCTGACAAAAGAAAAATGTGGATAAAACATGTATATTTTTATATTATTGGAAAAAAATCCAATGACAAAATAAAAACAAGTAATAAAAGAAAGAAAGGAAAAGAATGGTAAAAATGATATATTTTCATTACAATGTATTAATTGATTTTATGAAAAGTAAAGATTAAAGACGAACATGATTTTCTGATTCAAGCACGCTTTCGTTGCGACAGTCCTCTGTGTGGGGTCATGTGACCAGACAGAGCTCCGAGAGGCTTCACACTCCCACGTAGGGCTTGCACCGTACGGGACAGCAGAGAATGAAGCTCACGTGAGGACAGTCACGATGGTCTGTGTTCCATGTTCGTCTGCATCAGTGTGTGCACGACCATCCAGAGTGTGTGTGAATGATCCGTCTGAGCCGATCAGAACCCTGTGGAACGTCTGTTTTCTCCATTTCCCTGCGGCTCTTGTCTCTTGTTCTCCGTCTGTGGCTGTCAGTCTGCCCACTAGGCCAGCGCTTCTGGACCTCTTCCACGAGGAGGCCACTTTCTGGATCCAGCTCGGCAGAAAAATCCCAACAAGAACTCGACCAAGTCTGCAGCTGCGCGAGACTCCGGCATTAAAAAACAAGGTTCAAACCTGAACGCTGGACAAATAATCCACCGACATGAGTTTGCATGGAGATGTTTACCCAGAGGAGCTGTGGTCCACGGAGAAATGTGGAGAATTCCTGCTCCTCTCTGTCCACGCACATCTGCTCTCTTCAAGTCTGCTTTATGTAAAGTCGCTTTGTTTCCAATTTAAGTGGAGCCAAAGAGGAAATTTCGGTGCAAAGGTTCTGGAACGTGACTTTTTTTTTTTCGGTTGAAAACAGGATCAGCAGCAGGAACGAGGTGGAATTTCCAAGCAAAAAAAAAAAGAACATTTTGGAGTTGATTTCCCCGAAAGGAACATAGTTAAGAGGCGCAGTCAGTGAAGCTCCACGAGAAAAACATGTTTGTTCCTAAAACGTTCACTTCTCAACAATTGTAGAGACAAACACGACAACATGCTTTAATGTTTTTTCATGAGCACTACTTTAGCATGTTAGCAAGAGATTGTCAGATCAGGTCAGGGAGAATGATGTTGGCGGATGAAGAAGTGATTTGTGGAGGAGCTGGAGAGATGGAGGCATGGAGGTCAGGAGAAGTGAGGCTGTCTTTATCTGTTTTTGTTTTGGTTTTCTTTTGCTTGGGTACTTCCTGTCATGTACAAGATCTGACTCTTTAGTTTCTCTTGCGTGTGAGTGTTTCTATCCTGCCGCTCTGTGTGTTTCAGTACATGATATTTTGTATTTTCCTCGCACGTATACTGACAGTCATGTGTATCATGTGTTTCTGATTCTCATCTGTTTCCCATCCCCAGATGTGTTACTTGGTTCTGTCCATGTTTCTCTGTCTGTTTTGTGTTTAACAAGTCATTAACCAATTCTCTCTTGTCCGAGTCTGAAGTGCTGGACAGAGATTAAGGGAGGTGAAGAAGAGAGTGCAGTCAGGGTTGAGAGGACGGTGACGTCAGAGCAGCAGCACGAGTGAAGCAGTGATGCCATGATGAGTGTTTAGAGACTCAGGAAGCATAAGAGTCAGAGGAAGAGTCGGAGATGGAGGTCATCATTGGGACTAGAAAGGTCAGCGAATCCTGGAGAGACGTGTGGAGACAAAGATCGGGAGGAAGGTCGGGTTTGGACAGTGTTGGACTGGATGAAGAAGAGGGAGACGTGATGGATGAGGACATGAAGGTGCGAAGACCAACTCGTTCTCTCTCCTGACAAAGACTATTCTGACCCAAGGTTAGGGTCGACTCAGCTTCCACACTTGCTCTGTGTGGCACCTCACAGGCCCAGTGCTTCACTCACAGTGTGCACTGACACTCCTGCGCCCATGAGGTGCTCTCCAGAGCAGGTGATATCTGAAGTGACGGAGCAGTGACAGCTCATGATTGTGCCTCGCCCAAGCACCCCAAAACCAAACTGGCGAGAGGCACCAACGTGCAGCACGGAAGGCCGACTTCCATGGCGACGTCGGAAGCAGAAGCCAGGTGGACGAGTCACCATGTGACTAGAGAAACTGTTGTCAAGACGGGTTGTAAGTCGCCTGACTGGTGAGAAGCTGGGTCTCTTGCTGGGACGGAACAAAAACCTTCTTTGTGGAACAGTCTCAGGATTGAGGTGAGCTGAGGCATCTCCTGGAGGAACATGGCCAGGCGGTTGTTTCTGTTGCTTGTACTTAAACGCAAAACTCCACTTTTAGACGGCAGATGTTGTGCAGTGTGTTGTGCGATGGAGGAAGTCAAAGCTGGTTTAGACGTAGTGGATGAGATCTGTTTCACCAGAGGGAGGAGGGGTTTCATGAGTTGCTCCTCCGCTTGACATGACTCCCAAGGACTCACGTGTGATTCAATAATACAGACCTACTTCCTGTTTGGAAGAGAGATGAAGGGCGGCGATGGAGAGAGTGCAGGCAGGGTGGAACATCAGAGTAGCGGCAAGAGTGAAACTCAGCAGGGGTTCGGTAATTTCAGTTTCAATCGCTGTCTGTCGGGATGATATGTTCAGTTGGCCACGCCCAGACAGTGTGTATGAACCTGTGTAACACACACCGTCATGAGCCCAGACACATCCCATCTCAACACGGCTGCGGGGTGTGTGTGTGGAGGTCATGGATGCTGGGAACAGAAGATCCCCAGACAGGCCGAACCCCCAAATATCAGGAGAAGACGAATGGACGAGAAAATCCCGTCGCGACAGGGAGACAGGAGAGGAAGTGAAAGTTGAGCGAGGTGACAAGAGGCGGCCGAGTCGGCTCGCGGCGTGGAAGCGGAGCGCGTCATAAATCTGGGCGACCTCGGCTTCCACCCTGGATTTGTTCAGGTGTTGCTCTCCGTCAGCGCAGCGTGATGAAAGAGCCGACACAGAGAAATGTGGAGGGAAGGGAGAGAAGAGCGGCGCAGGTTTTACGGCTTCCTCGTACTCGGCGGGTCTGAGCGGAGAAGAATGGAGGAGCCAGAGGGTCCGGTTCGGGCCGTGAACCCCAGGACCCCCTTTAAAATTCTCTGTCGATATTCAGTTACCAGACATAAAAAAAGCCAAGCTCCCAGGTAAATATATCATCATGCATTACTGCAGTGGCTCCTGTCATTGCTGGACCAGATGCGGACACTAGGGGGCAGCAGGAACAGTAGCAAAGAGTCTTGAGTCCGATTCGCCCAGAGCAGTTGAGGCATTAAAGTCCTGGCCTTTTGACAGGACGACAGGGTCTGAGACCACGACTACCTGAGACTGAATATGCCTCATGCTCATGTGCTAATGTTAGAGCGCCTCTACAGGCCTGGCAAGTGTACTACATCATTTTCTGTGGAGTCGTATCGACGACAGAAACGGGTCTTTGCGGCGCACTTTTTTGAAACTGGTGCTGTTGGGCAGAGTCATGGTGACTCTCAAACGACCATGGACCTGTTGACTCGTGTTTTGAATGAACCAATGAACTCAAATGACTCAAATGGAGATGCGATAGGGGAAGTGCGTCGGACTCCACTAGGGGGCGCTCTGAATGTTACCACTTCCACAAGTCTTCTACTCGAAATTAACTCACTGAGACTCCGATCAGCTGTAAACACAAGAAGAGTGGTTCATGTTTGGGGCCCGAGGAAGGAGTCAAACTTTGGCTTCGACGTCTCCTGACTTCAGCCCGATGACGACAGAGTCAGTAAGCGGCGCTGCAACTGGCTTCTCTGGAGACTCGGAGTTGTAAAAGCAAACGAAGTGTGCAGCACATTAGGCGAGCTGCCGACGTTCCTGCTCCAGGGTTTTACGGCTCCCAATGTGGCGTTGACGCACGTGTTGTTGTTGTTGTGGAAGCGCTGGACAGCCACACGTCCTCCAGTGGGAAACAACATTCCAGGTGGAAGCTTCTCACCTATGACACAGCAGCTCCCACTGGCGCCTGAAGCGAGGGTGAGGAATCTGGACGCTCCTTTGAGTTTGGACGGTAAAACAGAGTCGAACAGCAAGTGTTGTCTCATGTTGTTCCCACGTCAGCCATTTCCTCTGTTCTCCCTGTTTGTCTCTTTTCATTATGAGGTTAAAATGTGTCGTTTTTCCTCAGTTCTGGGTGTTATTATTAATACGACTACTACTACTACAACAACTGATAATAATAATAAGAAGAAGAAGAAGAAGAAGACGATGAAAGAGAAGAAAATATGTTGATTATTATTAATATTATTGCTTGTCGTAGTAGTCGCAGTTTTTGTTTTTTTTTTCAATTTTGTGCTTCATATTTTTTTAAGAAAAAAACATGGCTATTTTATTGCATTTTGTGATTAACATCATTCACATTTAGATGTGTCTGTTATCATATATCTTTTGTTGTTTTTAATCAGATGTATTATATTTTTTGTCCTGATAAACATGATTACCATAAACTCAATAATCATAGCTATAGTTGGATTTAAAATCGATTGAACGTCATTTGTTTTATTATGGATTATTGACGCACTTCCAATCAAAATAACTGCTTTACTGCACTTTATATAATGACGATAATTAGATATTAAAAAGAAGTATTTAAAATATTAAATACATTGGCACCCAAAGTTAACCATGCAGACTGTGGGAGGAAACCAGAGTGTCTGGAGGAACCACACAGAAACCGAGGGGGGTCATAGAGACTGTGTATTGGATGGACAGACTCCAAAAGGTTATGAATTTTATTATAATATATACTATATATATATATTTTTTTATGTAACTTGATTTTCAAATGTGACTTTTTCCTGTAAAGACAGAGAGCGCCTATTATGCTAAAGCAGTTTGTCTTGCTAACATGACTAGCTTTTGCTGAGTTAGCACAACAACGCCGCGCCTCTCCCGCGGCGTGGCTAACTCTCCAGCTAGCGAGCGGCCGTGACGCGGCGCCCTGGACGTGTGACGGAGGGGAAATGCCGGCTAAGTGCCACCACCGCCGGCTAACAATGTGGTGGAGCTGCAGCTCAGCTCCTCTGTAATTCCCCGCCGCCTCGCGCTGCCAGCCTGCGTCACGGCCGCGCTCGCCATGTCGCCCGCAACATGTTTCCCCGCCAGGAGCAGGTCGGCCTGATGCAAACTTTCCATATGAAGCCGAGTGTGAAATTATTTTGCACGTATGTTCTGCCGGGTTCCCACGAGCTCTGCCCGCCTGCGGCCGCCGGCTGCTGTTGTTGGCAGCTTCTGCTGCTAATGGTGAAACATCATGCCGCTGGCTAATGACAGGCCGAGGCCCTTCTGCTGCGCCGGCACTTTTTCAGGACTCAGAAGCAGCAGCAGCAACGTCAGACTTGTTTCATCTGCCATCCGTTCCACAGATGTTTCTGCCTGGTGTCATTCCAACCGTCGCTCTTCCGCTCTCATCTCCGGCGAGCAAAGATGTTTTGTATCCCAGCGACTTGGAGGCTGACCTGGCGGCAAGTCAGGTTGTCACACAAGTTGCTTCAGAGGGAGGAAGAGGAGGGGCGACGATGCATCAGTATGTGGAAGAGACTGCAGGCGAAGAAGAGAGTGCAGGCAGGGTGGAGGCGGCTGAGACGTCTTTGTTGGACAGAAGTGACTCAAATGACCCGAAGCTTGGAGAAATAAGAACCAATGCTGCGGTTCCGTCTCCCCGGGCTCTGTTACGCTCTGTCCCAGTCTGAACTCTGGACCCACGGCGGAGGAAGCCGATCCAGAACTTCTGGCGGGATCCGATCCTCCCAGCAGGTGAGAGTGAGCCGTGTTCTGTTTGACTTGGCGTTTGCTTTACTAAACGACGGGGACGGTAAACTTCCGAACTGGGTCGGTATGCGCACCACATGTCAGGCCCGGGCCCGGGAGAGTTCTGAAATGTGAGCGGGTCCCGCGGCGCGCGGGGCCAGAGGTCGCTGAGCGCCGCAGAACTTCATGCACACCATCCATCATTCCCACCCGGAGACGCATGAACATGGGAGCGAGAGACGGAGCTGGCCTTTGTATGTTTGGAATTCTGAGCTCAGATTCCCGCTCGGCTGGACCTCGACACACTTTCACAGCAGGTTCTGCTTCTGAACCCACCCGGCACTGGGTCAGATGAAGAAAGGGCTTTTCACCAAACTGTTGGAGATTTTATCCTCAGCTCTGACTTTGTTTTTAATGACAGCCTTGGAAACCTCTGTCTTTCTTTTCACAGCAACTTCTGTGTTTCCAAGGTCGACTACATTTTATTGCTTTCATTTTCATCTGCAGCTCAACTTTTTCTTTTCTTTCACTTTCAAACTTCTTTTTTCTGTGGATTTTCTTTCATTGCTTTCTCTCTCTCATGTCACCCTTCTATTACACACCACTATTGATGTGAAGCTCCAGCCTCTGTTTTGTGCCTTTTTCTCATGATCCAGTTTTGTCTTTTTCCTCTCCAGTTATTTGTTTTTATCTAGAAATTTCAATTATTTTTTTACAATGTCCTTATTTATTTTCCGTTTACAGTTTTCTTCAACATAGATAATTCATTATTTACTTGTTTTTGAAGTTTATATATTTTCTTTTTTTCCTCTGTAAAAAATGCAAGTGTTCAAGTGTTTGTAAAGGTTTTGTTTAACAATTTAAAATCTTTACTATTCATTTTGTATTAATTTATTTAGTCTCCTAATGAGAAAGTTTGATCTTTTAAAGGTCTTTGTCTTGACTTGAGGCTTTTTTTTCTTGTGGTTGTCAAATTATTCTATCATGATTTATTTACAATTTATTGTGGACTTCTGTTGTTTTGTTACAATTTTTTTTCTTAATTTTCTTTATTTTTTATTTTCTGTTAAATACAATAACTATATTTTTTTAAATGTCCACTTTATTTTTGATGTTTTATTTTATTGATTAATTTATTTATTTTATAAAATACAATGATTCTATTTTTGCAATTTCCGCTTTTCTTAACTTTTTTATTTGACCCATTTTTATTTTTAATTTTATTTCTGTTATTATTTATTACATTTCTTCATAGTTTGTTAAGAGTTTGGTGTTAAGGATGGCACCTCCCCACCAGGAATATTTGGTTCGACTTTCTCAAGTTTTCTCCTCGTTCTGACCCTGAAAAAAAAAAAAAAAGTTTCATTTCGTTGATTTTAGTTTGTCTATTTTTTTGAAGCCCCAATACTACTTCCACTTTTCTCAACTCAAATATACTGACAGTAAAGAGGCTTCAAAGAAGCACTGAGAAGAAAATATTTCAAGTGGATGAATGAGTGATATTATTTCTGAGGGTGAAACGTCAGCACGCGCTCATCTCTATCTTCCCCAGGTTGCTGAGACCGTCAGTCAGGGAGTGAGACCTTCAGGTGGGTGGAGGACCCGGGGCAGACCCAGGTCACACTGTGGTGACAGTGTCTCTCAGGTGACCTGAGAGCACCTCAGAGTTCCGTCAGAAGGTCTGGAGGCGTCTGTGGAGAGGAAAGCCCAGGCCTCTTGCCTGCAGCTGCTGCCCCTGCGACCTTGACCTGGGACAGGTATCTCACTAGGCACTTCAGCGTCAGCTGCTCTTGTTCGTCCCGTGTTTATCACAGCACAGAAACACAGAACCGGCCTGGCTCCACTGCACCTCCACGGTTGGATCTGGCGGGAGGAGCGCTGACACGGCAGCTCTGGGTTTTGGTGAAACCTTATCTGGCCCAGGAGCTGGCGCTCACTCTGCCGTGGAGGACGCGTCCAGACAAGCGCAGCCATTGTTGATTGTTGTGTGGATGGAGAGCTCGGGCGTGTCCCTGGACATTCCACTCGTTCCAGACGGCAATAAAGAGCAAAATTGAAGTGGGGGGGTGGAGAGGGGTCGAGTGATACCTGGGAGGTGGGAGGTGGAATCGGAGAAGAGCTGATGGTGCTTTTGGCGGCCAGGGAGATCGAGCCAGCGAAATAGTTTTACCTCCAGCGAGAGGCTGCTGCGGACTGAGAGCCAACACTGCTCAGGAGGGACTCGCTGTCACCTGTCGCGTCAGCACCTGCGTCCGCCCCAGGCCTCACCAACGTGGCCGCTGGTCCCAGACCCGCCCAGGACACGGCTCGGTGGGCCGCGGCACTAGCGCCATTAAAGGCAGTTAGCGACGCTGGCGAGGCCGTAACATGACACGGGCCGAGCATCATGTGACCCGAGGTCGAGGCTGGGAGCACGGCGGGGTCGGACGCTGGGAAGGTTTTACACTTTTGTCCGGGCATCACCTCATGTGCAGCAGTGGAGAAACTTTTTAGAAAGGTTTTTTCCTTCAGTTATTTTTACTGACCATTTCTCCAAAGAACAGTTTTGCATTGTACCACGATGAGTTCCCTTTTCTAGTATTTTATGTCTTTTTACGGTGAAATATTCTTTGCGTATTTTATTCTACTTTTTTTCATTTCATTGTTTAAAATTTCAAATTTTTATTTATTTTATTTTGGTTTTATTTATTTTATTTTATCAGTCCATTTTTTTGCCTTTTTTTTAAGGTTTACTATGTTTTCCTTTTCTTGCTGTGTACTTGGAATCATTCCTGTCTTTTCTCCTCTGTCCGTGGTTTACTCTGCTTTAGTTACAATCATTCATTTTCCTATTTCCCTTATTTCAAATTCACCCCCCTGGATACTATCTATGTATGTTGGTCAGTTCCTTCCATTCCTTTGCTTTTTTAATATCGGAGTAATATCAACAATACTGAATATTTGTCTCTAATGTTAAATGTAGTGTGTACTGAAAATACTGAACATTTGTTTTTTGTCTTCATCAAATTAAAATTTATGGAGCAGATTCTTTATTTAAATATTACCTACATATTTCTCTCATACTTTCATCCTCTGTTTTTATGGACCACATTTTCCCAAAACCACATTCTTCTTTTGGCAATTTTTCATCACATTATCACAGGTGTTTTTTGTTTGTTTAATCTAGTGATGTGAGTATTTTGTTTATCAACCGTCACGTCAGCTTCATCGTCGGCCATCTTGCGTCCGTGGTCCTATAAGAGCAGCATCCAGCAGTGAACACACAAGGAAGCCGACGCAGTGAAGGGACGGTGAGTGAAAGATCCCAGAGAAGATGCTCCACACCGTCCTCCTCTCCGCCCCCAGATGTGCTCACAGCTGGCGGACACCTGCGGCTGCGCTGCAAGGAAGCAGAGCTCACCGCAGGAAGACCAGAGAATCTTTATCAGCTCATCAACGTCAGCCTGCATGAGGAAGAAGCCTGGAAGAGGTTCAGAGCAGAGTCTGTAGAATCTCCTCTGCTGACGTCTGGAGCACCTGGTGAGGACCAAAGCATCGGTGAAGGTTTGGCCTTTTGTTGCCACACGGTTTTTAAGCAGCTGGTCTGGAGAGAGAGTCAGGAGTGAAAGAGCTGCCATCATGGTGCTGAGTTGGGGTCAAACTCCTGGCTCAGGGGCCAAAACTGGCCCTTCAAATCATTTCATGTGGCCCCACGAGACCTTCAGAACTTACAGTCAACTTTAAAAACAATATTCATTCAAAGATCATCGAGATGAACATTCACCCTGGAAACTACAAAATGACGACTCAGCAATTCAGATGTATCTGTCGGTGATGGAGGAGTGTAGTTTCTATATCTTTCCAAAACAGAGACAATTAGAGACGGTTTTCGTTCTTCAAAAATTGAGGAAAATACTAATAAAAACAAGGAAGTAATCGGAACATATTTTCAAATATACATACACAAAATAAATAACCCAAACATATGTTCATACTCAAAACTCCGAGAGTCTTATTTCCCGAGTTTTTCAAACAGCAGTTCTCTCTGCAGAACACGGTTCATTTGAGTCATGCTAGAGGCTGCTAACCGCGGCTAACAGCTAATACTAAACACCCAACAGTTATTGAGCAGCTAGCACGGACAACAGGTTAACGCTAGCTACAGCTAACAACCCTGGTTCAGAGACTCAGGAGTCAGAGTCAAAAGCGTCCGAGACGAAGATATGTGTGAGGGAGTGACTCAAAAGGACAAGATCGGTAAAGTGGAGCAGCTGATGAGGAGGATGGAGAAGAGGTCACCTCTGGGTCTCCAGTACCGCCACACTGTCACGCAGCCACACGCTACAGATGAAAGTGCCCGCGTTGCTGTTGGAGTGACGCCCTTCAAGGAAAACTCGGGTCAAACAACAACACATCAGCGGTGGAAACCTTCCCTCCCTCCGACTGCGGAGCAACTGAGCTGGTGTTGTTCCAGCGTCGGTTAGCGTGCGATTCCTTGATCCCCCTGTAACATGAGGCCCGTGTAGCGAGCCGGACCACATGGGGAGCGCGATGTTGTGAGGTGAGGTATTTTTCGACTGGGACACGGATGTGTAATGCATTCCAGGCGCGCACGGCTCCCTGCTACCTACAGACATCAGCCCTCTCCACTTTCACCGCAACAATAAAGCCGGAGGACGGAGCAGAGCGCGCGCTGGTGCTGGCGGTTCCGTGGGTCTCACTCTAAAGACGGCCGGGTCAGGCCTGGCGTGAAACTCCGTCCGTCGCCTCTGAGGCCGCTCATGTCTCTCAACAGCCAGTGATTGTCTGAGGAGATGTTCCGGGTGATTCTCTGTCTCGTGGGTCGAAGCGGCTCTAACTGAGTTGCATAACCAGGATGATACTCGGGTTTCTGTCTTCAATGAGGTCCAGATGGAAGAGAGGGGTGTTTTAAAAAACAGCAGCCCCACTGCTGGTCCCATCGGCCGCACGTCCCAACCGGCACTGTCTCCCAACCCGCCTGTCAGGCTGCCTGTCTTTGGTTTTCAAGACCACCTCCACGCCCTTCATCCACTCCTTCACCTCTCTCCCTTCCATCCTCACCACCCCACAGTCCTCATCACTCTCTTCACGTCTTTGATTCCTGTTTTCAGAGTCAAACCCTCTCTAACTCACCAGTCTCTCCCAGCCTTAACTTCCCAAACAAGTCCCTTCTTTCTCCATCCTCCTTTCCTTTCATCGCTCCTACACTACTTCTGTTCCTATCCTCCACCATCCCTTCATCACTGTCTCAATGTTCTCACCTTCTTTCTCGACCTTCCCCTCTCAAAGCCCACGCCAGCTCTCACTCACTCCCTGATCTTAGAAGCCTTGCCTCCTCTCCTGCACGTCCTTGCCTCCCTTCCATCACTTCCTCTTTCGTTGTCTTTCTTCACCTCCTCACTCTCCAGCTCTTGCCTCCCACCTTTCATTTCCGAGCCCTCACCTCCACTCCTGCGCTTCCTCTTATACAGCCCTCACTTCCCAACCTTCAGGTCCAAACCCTTCTCCAGCAAGTTCCTTCACTGGCCTGTCTGGTGACCCCAAGCCTCGCACCTTCATTCCTTCAGCTCTTCTTCACTCTTCCTTCCCAAACCCCAAAGCTTTCCTTTCATCCTCTCCTTCTTCCTTATCAGCACCCGTGCTTCTGTCTTATCTCCTCCGTGTTCCAACCCCTGCAGCCGTCTCTCCTCCACCTAAGCTCTTGACCCTGTCCTTCCTCGCCTGCTCTCCTCTACTGCCCTTCAGGCTTCTGTGTGCAGAGGGAAAGTCTGGTCACGTTGTTGTTGTCCGTACATTGCATCCCTTAAGCATGTCAGCAAAGCTGGCGGATTCCTCAGCTGGACTTACGCACCCTTAAAACAGGACTTGGGTAGGATTTGCTCGGCACCATTCGAGCTTGGACCTGCAGTTACGTAACACAAAGAAAAGCTGGGAATTTTCCCAACTCAGTACATAAAAGAGGAGCTCAAATGCACCTGAGGACTTTAGCGGTGAAGAGTGAGCCGCGTATCAAATCCCTCAGATAGTCATGGAACATTTTCATGAGCTTTGTGATAGGAACAACAGCAACCGTGACAGATTTCCCCGGGGTGTAATAAAGCGCGCTCAAAGGTGCCGCGGCGTCAAGAATCCGCAGGTCCGCGGGATCAGATGCCTCAGCGCGCAGAAATTAAAACCAAAAAAAGAGAGAGCACATGGACATTCCAGCTAAATGAAGAAAGAGACGAGCGCCGGACTCTCCGGAGGAGAGCTGTCAATCTGTCGACGGCTGCTGCAGGAAGTGAGACGGGCGTCTGCTTCTAATAAAACACACAATAGATATTACGTTTCTCCTGGCTTGTTAGCTCGCGCCGGCTCCGCGTCATTTGGAGGACGGAGGAGCCAGAAGACGACACGTGGCGCGGAGGTCATTAGGACGTCAGAGATCCAGACTGACACCGACTCCCGCCAGAATATGTCACAGCGAGTCATGGCCTAAGGCTTGAAGGTACTGATCCTCCAGAAGAGGATGGAGGGTACAAGTACTAACCCCCTCCGTACTTGACCTCTTTTTGTCTTTCCTTAATTCCCAGTCACTGTCTCCTTCCCTGCAAACGTTTCTGCCCACTGAGTTGATGTTTGCGTTCACTCGTGCCGAGTCTTTAACAACTTCCAGGAACATCTCCCCAATATTGTTGGAATGTTACTGGCCAGGAAGTTCCACTGTTTATAGGAGTCAGCACGGAGGCCGACTCGGGATCAGGTGCAGGTATGAGGGCTTGAGAGAAACATGGAAATATAAAGGGAAAATATTTGTACCAGGATCAAGAGTCAGCTGAAGTAAACCCTGAGGGTCGAGGGCCTCTACTCTGTTGCACGGAACACCAGACTGGGGACAAGTAAAGGCTCTTCTTTGAGTCCCTCTCAGCCGGTTCGACCTCTTCGAGGGTCCAGACTGATGGACTCGGTGAGGTGGAAAGAGCAGACTAGAGTCACTAGATGTGTAGCTGATAAGGAGGAGGACTCACTTCCTGTCATCTTGAGTAACAAGTGAGTCGTGTCACTTCCTGTTGAGTTTGAATGAGGATCCGTGTAAAACCAGCTGGGCATGAGTCACTCTGACTCTTGGCCGGGTTCGACTATAGAAGCAGCTTCTGCCTCCTAAATGCCCTGGTATTTGTTATGAGGCGTACACTCATTGGGAAGTACGCACTTGAGCAATGTAACTACGCTGATGTAGCTTTTGGAAGGAAGTGACTCGTGAATTGACTCCCAAGCCGTCAAACAGCGACTCTCTTCAAGCGACTTTTGAATCCCATGTTGACAGAGGTCAGCCATTGATGCCGAGGGCGGCACGTAAAAGAAATATGGGGGCAACTCAACGAACTGTACGGTGTCACTTGCTACATAAAAAGTGCCTCAAAGAGCCGCGCGTCTCAGTGGCGGTGACTTCAAAGGCGCCGTCTCTGACCCTCTTCCACCGTCAGTGGCTGACTTATATATAGCAAGTGGCATCTAGAGGAGCTCCACCGAAGCACTGATGCATCAACATGTAACCCAGAAGACCGACTTGGCGTCAACAAAGTCACTTGAAGATCGTGGCTATTTCACGCCTCGGGAGTCAGAAAACTCTCTTCCAGGAAGCTATGTTGGTCGCAGCCTGAGCTGCTCCAACACCTGAGTCAGCCTCAGAGAAAGGAGCTCATGTTGCCGTCAACACTCAAGTGTGTTGTAGCTCATCTTCATTCGCCGCTGTCACTCAGCACACACACACACACACACACACACACACACACACACACACACACACACACACACACACACACACACACACACACACACACACACACACACACACATACACACAGGCTGGAGGCTGCGTGTCCCGGCAGGTGAGGCTCCAGTTCTCCAGGTGCTTCTACACACTTGGCGCGCTGCCCTTACATAACACCATTTTACAAGCTGATTCACCGGTGTAAAAACATTATGAAACATGAAAATGAATAGTCTGGCGAGGAGGAGCGAGAGGCGCGCTCCTAAATCACTCCCAGAACAGACAGGGCAGGTGGGAGCGGCGGCCCAGGTGCAGCTCCACGGGCCATGTCCGACCCGTAAACAGCTAATGACACGGGAGCAGATCCAGTCAGAGGTGTTTGCACGCTCGCGTTATCACGCCAGCTTCTGAGCTCAGCCGCTCATGTTGGCACCTTCGCTCAGCGCCAACACTCCAACACTCGAGTGGAACAAAACAAAAACAAAGGGGAGCATTGACAGAAGAAGGACTTTACATGACATGTTGCGCAACTCTTACAACATCCAACCACCACTGATTCCACCTGCTAACGTTCCCTAAAACGCACACTTTGGAGCGCGTTTTAAACAGGTGACATGTGGTTTTGATTTTATGGAACATGATGGTGTTTGTTTATTTGTTCATGTTCAAAGCTTCACATTTCAATAAAGCCAAAGCCGTTGTGTCGAACCTCAGTTGTGTGGTGTTTGAGGTGTCAGTGTCAAGCAGATCACAAACATTATTGACAACTTTTTGAAGCATCAGAATCGGAGTCAGTATCCAGTCCTACTTTTAGCAGCAATAAAGTAACTCCTGAGGTATTTAGAAAGTAGCCATTAGCATGACTTTAATCCCACATTGCTTTGGAAAATGGGGGAAGTATTAAAAGCGATGACAAGAGGAGGAAAATCTGGTGGTGGCAGCATGAGCTGGAGAGAGGAGGAATGAAAGTCAGGGATGAGAAGAAGGCAGGTGGAGGAGTGAAGCTGAGGACAGAGATGAAGGAGGTGAAGAGGAGAGTGTAGGCACCACTTGAAATGATCCCTTCAAACCAAGAGAGCTCTGGAGCTGACGTGAAACCAAGTTTGCTCGACCGTGTCCCACAACATGAACAATACAACATGGATGTACAACAGTAGGTTTGGACTTCTTCTGAGCGAACAACACTGGGCTAGCATCCAGGCTAACGTTAGCATCCTTTGCTTCATAGTGGAGGGTGCTCAGAACCAAGTGCTAGTGTTAGAGGGAGAGATGGGACACAGCCTAAGACTAATGTGTTCAGTGTGGTCTTGGCGTTGGACTTGGTCTCTACAGCACTACCTTCCAGTGTCTACAGGGCCGGAGAGGACTCCTGTCCGCGGCTCAAAACAGGTGGACAGGGCTCAGCAGGAGCTCGTGCTGCGTCCGTCTCGCCACAGCTATGTGCCGACATGTCTCCTGCTCTCCATCAGCGGGGTGTGACCCTGGCACGCTGCGTCCTCAGCTGGGAAAGAGACTCAGAAACACCACCCTGTATTTAGATGAATACCTCGCCACTCCGTTTTTTCTTTTCTTTTCTTTTTTTTTCCGCTCAAATTTCCGCTCACGGCGACTTCAGGAGTGAAATGAAGCGAGCAGCAAGCGGAACCGGCTGCAGCGCCGGCCAGGATGTCATTAGGAGTTTCCAGCCTCGCCGCACGCTATTTTTAACTCGCACCGCGGTGGCAGCCGCCCGAGTCCGACTCGCAGGACTCGTCGTAGACTTTCCTTTCTGTTTACGAGGCAACTAAAGCAGCATGTCACGTTGTCATTGTCGTGAAATAACTTGCTCTCGCAGACAGTTTGTGGACGTCAGAGGTCGTGGTGAGACTCCGGCGGAGACTCTGCTGACTGTAAACACTCAGCGGGTCGTCCGCGTCTCTATAGGCCGGACTCTCAACAGGACCTCTGATCTGGACTCCAGCAGGAAGTAATGACTCGTGGAGGTTTCACTGCTCATACACACGTCGAGTTCATGTCGTGTTTAGAGAGTCAGCGAGTAGGAGCACAGTGGACTGGACACAAACTCGAGGCAAATGCTACTTCAAGTATGAACTAAAATCCAGAGCCCAAATTCAAAACCCCCAAGTCAAAATGAAAACTGGACTCCGACAGCCAAAGTGAGAAAGTCCCGAAGCGAAAACAAAATTCTTGAGGCAAAAACTCCCAAAACAAAATTCCACCAGCAAAAATGAAGTCCAGATTTAAGGGCAGAAAAATAAACTCTCTTTTAGGGAAAAAAAAAAGAAATTTCATCACAATTTCAAATCCAAAACCCTGAAGAAAGAGCAGAACCAAACAGGCTGCGGTGAAAAATCCAAGCTGATTGGTGCAAAAATGCTTTGGCTGCTTGGTTATTATTAACAGTTGGCTCAGAATTCATGCTTCCTTTATGGACACAACTGTACCTGTCCTTTTCAAACCATGTTCCCTTCACGGATCTCATGCTTCCATGCCTTCTTTACGTTGCTGTGCACCACTATATCCACCAGGGGGAGCAGCCAGAGTCAAAGGTTTATGCCAACAACAAACTCCAAAACCAACATGGCGACTGTGGGGTCAGTGTTGACCATGTAGCTCTTGCACAAAAGAGGGAAATGGAGGCAGCGTTGCAGGCCTCAGATTAGATTAGATTATATTAGATTAGATTAGATTAGATGAGATGAGATGAGATGAGATTAGATTAGTTGACCAGGTTTAACTCAACAGAGCAATGCAGCACGAAGAAGAAGAAGAAGACAGTTATTTCAAACAAACACACATCAGCAAACCCTCGAGTAGAAACTTTGCCCGAGAAAAAGAAAGTAAGACAAGAAGTGAAAGCAAACCAGCGCTACGATGTGTGCAGGAGATCTACGGTGGCCTGAAGCCGACAAAACGACCCTCAAAAGTCACTTTTGCTAATGTTCTATTGTCTTTGTTGTGGTTTTGTTTTGCCTTTGATTTGCTGAATCTCTATTTTATTCTCACCGACACTGTTAAACGTGGCACCACTGAGTTACAAAGGAACAAAGGAACCATCATATTTTTACATTTGAGCCCTCAGGGATCATAATTCTCATCTTATCGACGGGCGGAAGTGTGTGTCGGCAGGTGGTATCATGCGGCCGACAGCTTGACCTGAGGGACACGGACGTGCAGAGAGGTCACATGCCGGCTGCTATCTGTGATCTTATTATCCGCCTCTTCTCACCTCCGCAGCAGCAGGAAAAACACAGCTCTCTGTTTTGAATTCCTCCTTCCGCCTCTGCGTCGAGCACGATCCGGGCGTGTTCAGCGACGGGCCGTGCCAAGCTGCGACTGCGTCGCCAGGCGGAGCTCTGCGGCCGCAGGGCAAGTTCTGGGTGGCACAGAGGTGAGAGGATGTGGGGAGGACAGTTGCGGGTTTGGCA
This sequence comes from Synchiropus splendidus, assembly GCF_027744825.2. Taxonomy (NCBI): domain Eukaryota; kingdom Metazoa; phylum Chordata; class Actinopteri; order Syngnathiformes; family Callionymidae; genus Synchiropus; species Synchiropus splendidus. The sequence goes on along the minus strand of NC_071347.1, from coordinate 20,865,451 downwards.
GATGCTCCCCGGCTGAAACGTGGCTCCTGCGTGATTGAGCACTTCACGCTCCGTGGATCTTATTTATCTTTATGGAGTGAGAGTGAAGGAGAGCGGCCATTGCGGCGGCCGCATGATCACAGAGCGGCTGTTGTTGTTCTCCTCAGGTATATTCAGGCTGCCGTGTGAGATGGGTGGCCTCACCACGACTCATTTGAGTCTCTATTTTGGAGTTAAACATTCAGCAGATGCCCAGAGGAGAAGGAAACCACAGGCAGGGACGTGTTCCCTCACATCACGACTCCCACACTGATGACTGGGAGAGACACCGAGACGGTGATCCACGTCAACAGTGTCGACTCTAAATTCACTTTATATTCATCTCATTTTAGCTCATGTTTAACCCTTGACTGATGCTAGTGCTGCAGAGAGCCTCCACAAGTGCATTTCTCCTCCATGGTTTGTCCTATCCAAAGAATTCAAACGCCATCTTGAAGCGAAGGCTTTCTTTTGCTCATGTAACTGGCACCTCCCGGCACTTCTGTAGCAGATTCACCTCCACAAGTGGGCTTCTTCAGGTACATTCACACCAGTCACAGAGGCAACAAAAGTCAAAGATCTACCGGTGAAGTCAATCTAAAGCCTCAATAACCAAGTGTCTGGTGACAGTGTGGGAGCACGGGACGCGACACATTTGGGGCGACAGGGTCGCAGATGCAGCATGTTCCCAGCGACATCTGAACCCCTTTGGTTGGAGCTTTGACAGAGTAAGAACACATTACCCTCTGAAAATCTAAGGTGTCTTAGCTGCGATGTCAGCGATCCTCAGTCGAGGAAGACTCCGCCTTTTAAGGTCGACCTTTTAAGGAGGCCTGTTAAGGATGTACAATCTGTGTAGGGGGTGTCGCCGCCACCCCCCAGCTTCCTCGAAGAGACCCCTTCACTGGGGAATCCTGCTGAGAACCCGGTTGCAGTGCAAGATTGAAACATCATCTTTTGTTGCTTTTAATATAGTTCCACAGTAGAAGAGCCACAGTTCCACCTCTCTCATCCGCCATGTTGACTATGGTCAGGCCCGCCCCCAGCAGAATGACCTGCCGCGACTTCAGAGGAGCAACCACTTGGAACAGATTTCAGGCTCTCAAAAAAACAAATATATAAATAAAGTAACATAAATATCAGACAATATAAATGCAGTTTATTTTGGAAAATACAAACTGAACATTCATAAAACCAAAGTGAAGCTGCTGTTATAGACTTCCGACGGCTAAAAGCCCATTTGATTTTCGATAATTGAAAAGCGCGGGCTGTGTACGACTGTGTGACACAGCAGTTCACAGGAGGCTGGTGAAACGCCAGCTCTCATCTGGATATTCTCCGGGCCTGAAAACAAACGTGTCTGAAATCACAGATGTGGTTTCCATATTGTTTCAGTCTGATGAAGCGCCGGAAACGTTGCACTCCGCTACTTTGAAAGGGAGCGGCGTCTAATCATCGCCTCCAAACAGCAGAACGTCGATGCTAAAACGCTTAAACACACATCAAGGCTGCAATCAGGAAATCGGAAGCCATGACTTATTTCATCGGCGACTTAAAGACCCGGAGTTTCTCTGCAGAACAAAGGCAGTTTACTAAACTGCTCTCCCGGCGTCTAACTGGGGCTGAGGGAGCGAAGCTAATGACACGCTAAGCGGCTAATAAACAAGAGGAGCGTCTGATGCCTGACAGATGCGCCGCGGACGCAACAACATGGCCGCCATATTCAGTGATGCACTGTGGACTGACTTGGTCCTCACCATCACTGTGCTTTTATCGCAATTAACCGGTTGATCGTAAAGGTATCGAAGGTAAACACATCCTCACTATAGCATCGCTAACGGAGACAAAGCTTTATGCGTTATCTGCGGGAGGAGACAGAAGAGGCCTGGTTTTCCAGCGAGTCTCAGTCACTCTTCACTGGCTGTCTTTAACCACGGCGCTAGCTAGCACAAGCTAGGACACACCACAGCACCACAGCTAGCTTTAGCAGGTCACAAAACGCCAAAAAAGATGCAACCTACCTGCATCAGAGGCACGATACAGGCCTCATAACTTAAGAAGTGAGTCTAAACAAAATGGTGGGCGGCTGTTTTCCAGTTCTTTGTAGCAATATACCTGTACTTTGATCTCCAGTGACGTACTTTACCTTACTAGTAGAACTAGCAAAGGGTTTCTGAAGTGTGCTGCAGGGCCTCAAACACTCAGCCGTTGTCTTGGCTGAGGACAGAATGGAAGGGAGGCGACGGTGTGGACAGGTCATAATCGTAACCCAAACCCCTCCCACCTGAGGTCTACCCTAAAAATACACCAATTCCATCGCAGCGAGTGACTTGGTTGCAACATGAATGAAGAAACCAAGTGTTCAGATTCCCCACTTCTACACCAGTGTGGAGCTCAGCAGGGAGCCGCAGTCGTCCAGCGAGGACCGTAGCGCATCAGCTGACTTCACTAACTCTCCTCTGTCCGTCAGTCGACGGCGCCGCGACGACAGTTTACACAACACAGGTGCGCCAAACTTGGCCTTCATTAGAAGGATTAGAGGCCTAAATGGAAAACACCGTTCCGGTCTCTTATCCTGGAGCCCAAACACCCCGCCCTCCCACACCCACCACAAGGTCTCAGACTTCAAAAAGCCCATCTGTAACCCCGACCCCGAGCCCAGAGCCCCCTCTCTCGTCGGCCCTCATCTTCAAGCGCGAGGCCTTCGAGGGTGACGGACCCCATGTGAAGGCGCAGCTGTGGGAGGATTTGTAGGCGGGTTAGCGTGAGGTGTATCCGCCGGCTGCTAGCGCGGCCGCGATTCGGGGTTCACCTGCCATCAGATTGTAGCGACTGGTCCATTAGCGTTGTAAAGTGGGGTCACGCATCAGTCAGCGGCGCTTTGAGGACATCTGCTCGTAGGAGGGGCTCCACTGTACCAATTAAGGGTCATTGGTTTGGAGGCGGACCAGCTGCGTCGGTGAAAAGTTCCCCGCGCAGATTTTGTTGCTGAAAGAATTTAGCGTGACTCGCGGCCGTGCGCCTCTGTGATGGAAGCATCCGTCGCTGGATGGTTCAGTGAAGGGTGAGGAGATGGGAAACGTCTCTCCTGGAGCGAATACTTGAGCCCGAATCAGGGGGACGACAGCCCGGGGCCGGGGATCCACAGGGCCAATTGGAGCAATCAGCCCCGAGGCTTACAGCCAATCACTGTAATCTCTGGTTTCCTGATATTATCCACAATCCAGGTCCGAACTAGCGCCAGCGCTAAGAGCTAATGGTGACAACACATTCCTGCTTCAACACTGATTCCGTTGTTTGAGTTGTGAAGCTAGCGACAGTCTCATGTCTGTACGGAGGGACGCGGGTTAGTGGGGTGCGGGGCGGGGCGGGGCCCCACACACCTGCTACCCTCCATCACTGAAGAAGAACCGAAGCTTGCTCTTGTATTCCGATCACTGTCTATCGAAAGGAAGGCAGGGATCATAGTGTAGAGTGGTCGTATGATCACTGGGCCGAGACAAGACGCCCTGCAGATGTTTCCAAACAAGAGAAGCAGGAGGCGCTAGTCCAGTGGGTCTTCACCTTTCTGATGTCGGGGCCCACCTTTCTCAGAACAAATGGACCCGGGGCCAATCAATAGTACTGATTCACGACTCTTGATCTCATTTGTGGTCAATAACCATATTTAATCTACTGACAGGTGAAGAAACCAAAACCTTGAGAAGAGACATGAAACATGTGATCATCGCAAAGATATTTATTTGTCATAGAAAAGTCCAACCAGCAGCAGAAGCAGGTGCAAGTCATGTTCATCAAATTTACTAAAGAAAAAAAGAAAAAAACTTGATGCGAACTGTTGAGAAAATTGGAAAAACGGATTAAAATTCTGAATAAAATATATATAATAAAACCATGTCTGAATATCATAAAATGAAAATAATATATTTCATTTAAACTTCACAGAAGATATAAGTAAAGTGTGAGTGAAAGTATCGCCATAAAATGTTGTAATGTCATTTTCATTTCATGAACAGTTTTTACTTTCTTTATCATTTGTTTCTTTTCAAGAACTTCTCCATAGTTGGTAACTATCACAGATTTGCAGCTGTCAGGTCAGTTCAATGACCCACTACTGCCACCACACGTGGATCATGTATTAAAACTGAGCGTCTCAGGGCCCAGAGGTGTAAAACTAAAAGCTTTTAGTGGCTCTCCAGGGGGCGCTCGCGGCCCAACCATGGGCCCCGGTCCTGTGGTTAAGAGTCACAGGACTAGACAATCTGGTCAAGGAGTGTTGGAACTAGACAAGTGTGGTGTGGATTTGTCAGGTCAAACCAGGTGAGGGTGGAAAGTTTGTGAGTAGAATATGAAAACGTGAAAGTTGTTTTACTCAATGGCCTCTGGACCTTCAGGATGGAGGTGTGGAGGATGGAAGTGTGAGACGCTGATGCGAACTCAAGTCCAGAGTCTGAAGATATTACCAACTGTAGCACATCTCACGTGACTCACACTGGTGGATCAGTTAGTGTCTGCGTTTCAAACCGAATCCCAACAGGTGTTTTTGTTCCAACCAACCAGGAGCACGGCCTTTAACCCATCAGGTGTCTGAAGACTGCAGGTGGCAGGAATAAAAACCCGCCCCCACACGGCCCCCAGTGACGCCCCAAACATAGGCAGCTTGAGCCGGATCCCCAAGCTCCTGACCCTGTTGACACAAGGGTCAAATGCGCTGAATGGGACACCTGTTCCTGTACTCGGTTCATCCAACCCAAGGTCTCCACAGTTTCCAGACCAGGTTTACCTTCTTCCATGGCCAGTGCTGCCCACACACCTGGCTGTGGAAATGACCCTGGTCCAAGTATCGTTGAGAGGCTCCTCAGTTGGGTGACCAGATGGCTCAGTTGTGACCAGTGGAGCCTTAACAAGCTGGTCGACTGTAGGTCTCAATAGTTGATGGACGACTTCTGCTCTCTATCACCTGACAGTGTTAGTGATTCCCTGCTCCCAGCTGCTCACACTTGTCCATAAATATCCGTAGAAGCCAAGTGGAACCTCTCGGAGCCTGGAGCGAGCCAGACCGGGACCAAGCCAATTCCAGATCGGCGAGGGATGTGCCAACGTCGCCCAGCGCTCCTGCTGAAGAAGTTGTTAACGTCCCCCTGGAATTTAAGAGAGGGCTGAGGAACACAGCGCTCGAGATGGAAAACCCACTGCCACGTTTTTACGGTGTGACTGAATTGAAGCTGGCATGACTCTCTTTAACCTTGAGACTCTATGAGAGGAGTGGTGGCGGAAGCACAGAGTCCATGAGAGAGCAGAGGTAGCATTCTTGCTAGCACTTCTGGGAGTCTGATCAAAAATAGTTTCTTTCATCTGCGTTCTTCTGCATGTGAGAGGTTCTCTGAGCCCTATATGAAGTGGTGGGACGCCAAACATCTATGGATTTACAACTCTGGACTGATTCCTGCTGCTATAAAAGGCGCAGGAGAGTGTGATGTCCAGATCCCTCCTGCTGTATTAACCCACATTCTTTCCAGTACCGCCGCCTGCAGCGGCTGCAACCGCATGGTGAAAAGCAGATGAACTGCCAGCACAGAGGGCAGAGGGGGAGTCCAGGCGCTCCGATAAGATCAGCTGCTGACCTGCTCCGGAACACGGAGCGGCGTTCCTGGCTCCAAAACACGGTCTCCTCTGCTAATGCTATTAAGCGTTTCCTCAGGTGTTCCGGGTCCCAGCCTTGAACATGGAACATGTGCACGTCAGCGAGTCGAGGAGGACCGTGTCGTGCTCTAGTCGGGGTGGTGGGGGGCGGGGCGCTCATTGTGGGAGGCTGTGGGGGGGGGGCGACAGGTTGGTCATGCTCCCCAAAGAGCTTCACAGATGAAGCTTGATGGATCAGGCGACTGAAGGGACGAAACATGATCTGAAGCAGCAGAAGCAAGTGATCTGCATGTAAAGTCCCTGAGGAGACCTGAGGTGAAGCTGTATGTAGCCCATTGGTCGCATCAAACACGGACGATGAAAGGTCTGAACTCAACAAGTTGCTGCGTGTTAGCCAATCAGAGCGCGGATTTTCCAGTGAGGTTGGAAGGAGAGAAAGTGAGGGGCCTCCATCCAAAGAAGGACAGCCATGACTACAAAACATGAGGGAAAAATATTTAAAATACATACTTAAATAACAAGGACGAAATGAACCTAAAAAGATGAAATGTAAGTAAGAATATGAAGAAGTGTAAATATGAACCTATTGACATATTTCGTTTCATATGCATATAATTTGAATATAACTCAACATAACCATATTTGCCATATTCCTTTGTATTTTCAACAAGAGAAACAAACAAAAATGGCCAATAAAAAGAAGAATATTTTAGTCTCAATAACATGCTATATTTACTGCTGAAGTGGTGGTGGTGACTGAAAAAGAAAGAAAGAAAATTCCACGTAGGTATTTGTTTTGGTCTGATGTCGAAAGGGTCACAAAAATACAGGCATCGGGCCACATATGGCCCACGGGCCGCACTTTGCTCAGGTCTGTTTTAGACCTTCCCCCAGCCGATTGATCTTTTTTAACGCAGCTTGAGAGACGGGTGGAAGTTGCTGGGTGTGTTTTCTATCACCTGCGGGGGCAGCACTGGGGAGAGAAGCCCACACGTCCCTCTCTGTAGCAGCCACCTGCACCACGGTGTTCACTGGTCAACTGAGAGACATCATCTACCCGAGTTGGTCCTCAGTCTCTGAGCCCTCAAGTACAAGTCGACTGGCGTCACTCGACAGTGAGGAGCCCGAAGCTTTTGACTGAGTTTTTCGTGGCCTCATTTGGCAACAGGTGAGAAGAGAAACCCCAGCGTGGAAGCAGCTTTTGGCTCAGCTCTTTCTCCACCATGACTGCCAGAGTCCTTCCCTCACTCGTGAACAAGACCCTAAGATTCCATCATTACACGACAGATAGGTGAAGACAGCGACTGTTTTTACTTACATCCATTTCCTAAGTCCAAAAGACACTTCCTTTTTGACTATTTTCAGTTTTGCTGCGCCTCTGAGTGGAGCTTCTATCATGAGTCTGGGCCGGATGCTGCGCAACGCTGTGTCACTCTGTCCTCCGTCATGTTCAGCAGAAAGGCTCCAGAAGTGTGACAACAGAAGTCTGTCAAGGAAGTGGAAGTCGGTCGTGTCGCTGATCCGGGCTCGCCGCTATCAGGACCCCCGGCCCCCGCCCTGCTGTGATTTAGCGCCACTTCTCACCGGCCTGTGGAATGCGGCGGATAACCGATCTATTTTCCTGCATTGTTTCACCTGCTGTAAGTGGAACCACATGCCGCCCAGAGCCGCCTCTGCTCGGCCTCTAATTGGAAGCACATGAGCGGCGAGGAGCCGCTGCAGCCCACAGCGCCCCCTTCATCACGGGCTCCAGGGGAGCCACAGTCTGGACCACGACCTGCGCCGACACGACGCGGGGATCCCTCATGCTCCGCAGGCTGAACCGACCCGGGACTCCCGGCCATTCCTTCCAAGGCTTGAGTCTGACACGTGAGGAGTCTGAACTGAGGTACGAAGGGGTCACTTACTGTCCTTCAGGTGACTCTCCAGCTGGCAGACGAGTCCTGGTTCCACTCTGAGGAGCACCTCACCAGAGCGACATGCGGGAAGGAATGGAAGTCTCCAGGTCGACCAGAACTCGTGCTGAAGCTTTTCATGTTGAAGACCTCCAGTTCTTCTTCTCAGGGCCGAGTTCAGTGCAACGCCATGAAGATTATCTCCACCAAGACCTGCTTTTAGGTCTGAGACATGAAGAAGGTCTCGACGTTCTTCAGTTTGTTTGATAGTGACGCATCTTCTGAAGACTCTGTGCGTGTTTCTGGCCATGTTTGATGACATATAGCGACAGAATTGTGTCACCATTCTCAGTATCTGTCCAAGGTCAGAAGTTCAAACAGCTCTGGTCCAATACAGGGGGTCAGAACGCACCACACAACTTCAGCAAAACACGTCCTGCAGAGGACAATTAAAGACGGCTGCCACAACAGGTCGTCCACGACTCAGCGCCACAAACCTGAGGAACTCCAGCACCATGTCCAGGAACCATAGCTCGTGAGTGGGATTTGTTTTTTGCTTGCTTGTGTTTTCAGATCCATCACTGAGGTTCCTCTACCAGCTGTGACACCCTGCAACAAGGCGCTTCCATGCGGCAGCTTCCAGCAGGCAGCTGGTCATGACGCTCCATCAGACAGCACAGACACAAACACATCTCCTCACAGACACTTTGGTGTCTGCGTCTCTGGCTTCAGCCCCGACTGCTGCTGGAGTGAGAAGGTCCGGGTCAGTCAGCTCCCTCCAGAGCTGCAGACAGCAGATGGACTCGCCTGTTTGAGACGAAGAGAGAACCATGATGTCAGAGAGTGAAGAGACGTTTTACTCATGGAGCCAGTGGAGACTGGATTCTAGTCAAATCAATCGACCCCCAGCTCAGACATGTCCAGGTTTTTGTTTCCTTCCATTGGACAGTTTGACTCGCAACATCGTGTGTAGCTCAAGGTGTTTGACGCAGGAAACTTCTGGTCAAGCAGTGGACTCTCCTGCTCCCTTTAGCTGGTGGCGCAGTGCCCTCTGCAGGTCAGACGCAGCAGTGTCTTGGTCTCATTTTCACCTCCACATGGAAGATGAAGAGTGATGCGATGAGAGCTGAAATGCAACCAGACTCCAGAACCATGACTCACCATGGCAGCCGGGTCTTGAGCTGAGCACCGCTGACCGTCCATTTGTGGCGTCGATCAATGAGCTGTCCATCATCCGTCATCTCAGAATCTCTCAGATCAGTCTCTTTGCGACGGAGCATTTGTCATCCGCAGCTCTCGCCGAGCGGCTGAAGAAACAGAGCAGCTTCCACTCGCCGATGTTTCTAGAAACCTCTTTTGCCCCTCAAATGCCAGACTCACATTTTCACACGGCCCAAAATCCGGACCTCATAAGGCCCATTCATGCTCCATTTTGGACCTGTCTGTTACAAACCACGTCCTGAACAAACCAGTGTTCCGGCGGACCACATCGCCTGACTGGTTAAACCTCGAGCACTTGACTGGTTGGAACCGAAACCTGTGCCGACCTTCTGGGACAGAGAGGACTCTCCGGGTCTCAGGCGACACTTGAGTTCCTGAAGCCAAGTGACCAATCAGAAAGCACCTACTTAGACACTGGGGACTTGCTGCTGAACATCCCTCAGAACTGTGTTCCAAGGTCGGAGGGGTCGGGGGGTAGTGGAGCTTTAGGTGCAGGGATGGTCTGCTGGGGTGCACCTCAGGTTCTTAGGGTGTTTCAGCCCTTCACCACAACCCACCCGCACCTAGGCCTCAAAATGGAGGCTCCCATCGATTCACCCATCAATGGCTGCTTCTTGCTGCAGCATCTGCGAGCCCCTTGACCATCTTCCCCTGTGTGAGGCCTCCATTTCCTACTTCCTTGTGAGGTCCCGCAGCAGAAGCAGCTATGAAGCCTCAGTGCTCCTGTTCCTCTCAGCAGGAATCCTCGAGACTGGGGAAGTCTAGACTCCCAGATCCACTTCAGACCTCAGAATTTGAAGTGGATCTGGGAGTCAGTGTGTTTGCTGAGGTTTGGGTTTGACCCTTGAGCAAGAGCTTCTCCGCACCGCGGTCCTCGCCCACAGAAGGGACGAGCCTGGGACCAGAGGAAATGCCGGAGTGGCCTGGAGATGTCAGCGGCAGATAGAGGCAGCAGCTGCAGCAACGACGAGGGATTCATCACGTCGCTCTCGTCACGGCGAGTCAGTGCTAATGGCAGACGGCAGGTCGCGGCTGTAGATCGTATCAAAGGAACGTCACGAGGCTGATTTCATCCGACTCCTCCTCCTCGTCTGTGCAGCAGGTGTCTCGTATCCAGCAGCAGATTTGACTCCCTGAGCTCGCGATACAGGTGGCGCCGCGCCGCCCGCCTGAAGGGGGCGCCAGACCTGATAATGCGCTTCTCTCAATGTCACAGACATCACTGTCTCTTAGAAAAAGTTCCTTTCAGATAAGAAAATATTGGAAAAATGCTTCTTCAAATGGGGGCAAAAACTCCAACAAAAAATGGTGCGAAAAAAAAAGAATTTAATCAAAACTAATGGAGATATTTGCTATTAAAATGAATAAAGTGTGAATTTTTTAAGACTGTTGTAATTCACAGAAAGTTCCTGAATGTAATACTTGCTAGGTGGCGCTGCAAGCTCCATTGAGGGGAATAAAAACCAAACTATTAACTGCTTAACTGCAAATATTTTATTCAACGTTTCAGTGGCAAATGACACAGAGATGATGTTTTTTGCTTCTTGGTTCGGAACAGAAACAACAGAGAGACAAGATGGCGACACGCACTCGACGCTGAAGCGGTGATCGGACTGTGATCAGATCACGGCACATTCTCGGACACAGCTCTATCACCAGTCTCTGGTGGACGACTCGGCTCCTCCCACCGTCAGATCTGTGCTTGTTTTCAAAACCTGTGCCTCGACGTCGTCCACAGACGTTCACGTTAATACACGCTGAGATCACGACATGAGCGGCGCTGGATCGCGGCGCTGGATCGCGGCGAAGACGACGCCACGACAGGTGGTCCGATCGGTTCTGAGGCGAGCCCTTGGTTTGACACCAGACCTGGACCACTGTAGTGAACAGCTTTTTTGCACAGCAAACGACGACCAAGCTAGCTAGCGTTAGCGCGCGAGCTCAGACACGCAGGCGCACATCTTTGTGACGGAGGTGTGTGCCGTTACATTCGCCTCAGTAAATCAATTGCTTCTTCTTTTGAAGGCCAATAAACAGCAGTGTTTTCTAACTTGGACGGAATCTACAACTTTAAAATCCAGTGAGTCTTTTTGAGACATTTTTCGTATGAGAGTCATAGGAATGCACCTTGAAATGAAACTAACAGCACCACCGTGTGTTAGAGACGTGAATTACAACTTGTGACCTTAGTGGCGTTTTAGAATTCGTTTTTACTTTTGTTTGTGTTTCATTTCACAAGTTTGTTCCTTTTTCAGTGTTTGCTGGTTGTTTTACTGCAGAATTATTTTGTTTTTCATTTTTGCATGAAAAAAATCCGGTATGTAGAAGCTTTATTATTAATTATTATTATTATTATCAAAATGTTGCATCACACATCGACCTTTTTGAGATTTTCTTTTAATATCTCAAATGAAAATTTAAAAATATGGAAAATTCCCACTCCAATTAAAGTAGTATTTACATAGTAATTGCAATAAAATCTATTTTACAGTTTGAGAAAAAAAGATTGCCATTCTTCTTGACAGAATATCTCAGAGCCAAATGTCTGAGTTAATAACTTTGAGTTTCAAGATCATTTTTGTTGCTTCAGATCAAACTCTGTATCAAAGTTATCGGACCAAACATTGTTTTAAAGTTCTAAAATGAAATTAGCTTAAACTGCTATGAATTATTTCCCCTCCTTAATCCCTTTCATCTGATCCATATTGAAGCTATTATGTTTTGGTGAAACATGATGAAATGATCGACACATCCACTCAGAAGTCTAGCTTCCATATTTAGCCTCACAGAGCTGTGCAGCTTCATGGTGTCGGGTCATCTGGAGCTTCTCCTCCGTGACTTAAGATGCTACAAAAAGCACGAGAGCTTCAGTTGAAAGTCCATACAAAAGACATTCAAGTGTGTTTCCGTGTGTCTTCAGGCGAGAAAGAGGCTAAAGCAGGTCACTGTGGAGTGAAGGGTCAAGATAAAACTCTCTGAGGGGAAGTGGAGAAAATAAAGTTGGTTCAAATAAATTAAATAATGACGTAAAAATAAAAGATATAAATATGTTTAAAAAAAAAAAGATTTAGAAAAAAATGTAGAGCTGAAAATATTTATGACCTGATAGCGAATGGTTCAAAACCAGACGAAGAAATTGTTTAAAGAGAGAAAAAAGAAGTAGAAGGGGGTAATATAAATGAAAATATATATAATATAAAAAACGATAAGTTTGACTTAAAATTATTATTATGAAGTTACAAAATGAAAAAGTTTTTTTAATGACAAAATAATAAATAAAAAAAATGCTGACTCTGAAAATGGAAAGTTTGACTACAGATATAAAACCTATAAAACTAATAATAATAATAATAAATTAAGTAAAATATTGAGTAAAAATGAGGAAATGAGCATTAGTTCAATTCGGTGTCTAAATTATGAAATATAATTCACTATCAACAGAGAAAATTTTATTACAAGACCATGTTATCTCATGTGAAAAATGAATTCTTATTTTTTCTATGAATTATTAAAATAAATCTTAAAAAATAGTTTGAATGGAGAGAATAACTGACAGCGTAAGATATGAAAGACGATCCCTCATGCAAAATGAATGGGATAAACACATGAAGGTCTGAAAGTGAAGGACACAAAAGAGGAAAGTGAGCACAGACTTGTGTCACACGTGGCCGGCGAGGATCACCGGCGCCCCCCTCAGATCACCGCCCGCCTGTGGCGGCTCCAGAGTGAGTGAGTGTGTGAGTCACTGGTGAAGAGGAAGCTGCTGCTGCAGAGGAAAGTCTCTCCTGCTGCGGCTGTGATCCACAGAGCAACCTGGTGCCGGTCCTCATCGCCCCCCAGCAGGGGTCCAGACGTGTCACGCCAGGGTCTCAGGAGGCGCTAATCTGACAGGGCGGGAAATGACAGAGCCGCTTCAGACTCGGGTCAGGATGAAAGAGCGAGGATAGAAGCAGTGTCAGCGCGATGAGTCATGGCCAGACGCACCGACACCATATCAGTTTCAGACTGTGAGAATGACGCGAGCGGAAACAAGCTAGCAGCTAGGTGTGAAACGTTTCACTGGCGCCGGCTAACCTGCTAAGCTAGCTCCCAGAATACGACGGGACAGGACGGTGAGTTACCTTTACTGGTTGGCTTGGACTGACTGGAGGCCACGGTGGACAGGTCGGTGGGCAGCCCCACGTACACGCCCCCGTAGTTCCTGTGGAGAGTTAGCGCGCGGTCAGCGTCACAAGCTAAGCAGATCTCTTAAGAACAGACGGTAGAAAGGAGGTCCTCGTGAAGAGGAAGGACGTCTAGACGTCTGAAGCTGCAGCCGACGGCGAGGCAAACCCACCTTCTTTTCTCGTCGTCTGCAGCTGGATCTTCAGTCCTGATGGAGAGAAGAAGCAGCACGTCAGTGTCTGGGCCTCCAGAGCTGCTCTAGCTTTGTTCTCCTGCAGGTTTCTCATCCGCCCTGACGCTGAGTGTTTCAGCTGATGAGCTGAGGCCAGTGTGGTTTCTGCTCTCAGCTCTCGCGGGTCCTGACACACACAGGCTCGTCACACCATCCTTGTGAGGACCTCTCGTGGCCGTAATCCTTCATCAACATTAACCAGGACTCTGAACCAAACTGAAACTCAGTCATCATGACCCTGTTGTTTTAAAGTCTTCACCCTCAAAACTGAGGCTTGACCTTGTGGGGTCCGGCAAAACTGTCCCCACAAAGACATACGGGGCCACACAAGGAGGTGTTTTCCCCATAACTGGTCCTCACTAGGATAGATATGCTTAAAAACACGCACACACACCTCATGTTTCTTCTGTTTTATGGGGACACTGGCCTCTCCCCCTAAACCTCACCATCCAAAACACCTGAACCAGCACTCTGAAGGAACACAGTGATAATGACGTTTTCATTCTCAAACGGAGGCTTGGACTTGTGGAGTCCGGCCAAATGGTCCTCGCAAGGATAAATACATATATGGCTATACAAGGACACACACACGCACACAAACGCGGTTACGTCCCGGGGCGATCAAAGGTGAGACACTCACACTTCTTTGGAGGCGTCTGCCGGACCTGGAACAGACGACAACATCATTTTCACCATGGCATCAGACACAGCAGTCACAGAGCGGAAACATCCTCTGCTCCGGTCACCTTCTTCACCCGCAGCTGCTTCTTCACCCGTGGCTGTTTGTGACTCTGGAGACTAAACTATCACCAGAGTGAGTCCCACCAACACCAACACTGTTTTCTCAAATCAACCCACAACCCAACTCTTTTTAGATGTTCATTTTTTTTCTTGTTTTTCTGAAGAATTTATTGTGTTTATTGTTTAGAATCTTTTATTATGTCTAGCATTTATTGTACCTGTGAATTTGTGGTTATCTTTATTGTCAGTATTATTTGTTTTTATTATTATTTATTTTCGTTTTTTCGGGGTTTTTTTCTGACTTGAGGTGTTTTTGACCATCATTAAGACACATCATTAATTAAAAGAAAATCCAATATATATATATATATATATATATATATATATATATATAGAAATTTTCATTTTTATTTTGTTTATAGAACATATTAAAACGCTTTGTGTACTTTTTTTTTATGACAAAATCACAATTTGTACATTATTTTAAACCTGAATATTTTCTCTAACAGAGAAATCTGTTTTTTTAATATAGTATTTTATTATTTATCTTTTATTCAATGTATTTTTTGCATAGCAGAGCATGGTCTTGTTTTTTTCACATTTTTCTTACCTGTTTTTTCTTGGTTGATTTTTTTTCTCATGGTATTTTCCTCTTTCATTATGTTATTAATTATGTTGCTGTTTTGTTTTTTTTTTTAATTTAATTCGACTGATTTATTGTGGCTGCTCAGAGTTCTGAAAACCATGTCTCCTCTTTTTGGGGGGAGGAAAGAGGGTCTATATTTGAAAAGCATTTCTCCCATGTGATCCATAATGGTTTACTTCTTCATCTCTGAATAAATAAACTGAGTTTCCTGCCGAAGCATCACACGGCCACATGATGACTGGACCTGACTCGGGGGCCTCACGCAGCTCTGACTGACCGGAGACCCAGCTGGTGACCTCTGGACTCTGGGGTCAGGCACCCAGCGCCCACAACAGAAGCCACGGCTCCACACGTGAGAGCGGAACAGTGGGTCTTCAGCTGGACCCTGACATCCGTGGAGGCAGCACAGGGGCCCATTCAGGGCCCCGACAAAAGCCCTTTCACATGGGAGCGTGCACATCTGGGCGCCCGGGCGCGAGGCCACTGACAAGAGTCGCGCGTAGCTGAAGCGATTCCCGCGCTTCAGTCGACATGATCACGAGTTGCTCCGTCTCAAAGGTTTGCTGTTGTTTGTCAAATGAAAGAAGAGAGGAACCCAGCTTCAGTCGTGTCTGTGGCTCTCTTCATCTCATTCAGTTTACGGGTCATGAGGTGGAGTCCATCCCAGCAGAGAGGGACACCCTGGAAAGGCCCCTCAGAGGGTGTCATAATGACGGAAAACCACTCGCAGAGCTCTCGTGAAATGACAGGGAGCAGAGTGGGAAGTGTGGAGACGTATGAGGTCACGAGGACACAAACCCAGGGACCAATGGGACGTGTCTAAGACCTGGTGAAGCGAAAGGTTGCTGGTTCACATCCAGACTTTTACATTTGGAACTGGAACTGAGGAGAAAGTAACTTTTTACTTAAGAATTCTTATCATGCCAAGACACAGACCACCACTAGGGGCAGCAATGTGTGCGAGTCCCGTCCGTTCATGTTTAATGGTGGAAAAAATGACCATCACTTCATCTTACTTACTGATAAAAATGTAAAATGTCAAATATAATCCCTAGAAACGGCGCCAGTGGGCGGAGACACATTCACGCTGCTATTCACAGCACTTGGATCATATACACTTCACACACATTTGAACAAAAACAACTGAAATCCGTTGATAAATGAATGTTGTTGATGACTGAACATTACAGATGGTCCTGACTAGCAAAGTTCAAAGGTCATCACTGCATCAACGGGCCCATGGCAGAGGGGGCGAAGATGGCGGTGGTGTGGCGATGGGCTTTTCTGGAAATGTCAAAGAAGCAGCGATGACCTTTGACCTTAGCTGGTCAGGATCGTCCGTACTTCCTCTTCAGTTTCCATTGTTTCTCACCTGTCAGTCAAACACATTTGCTGTGCTATTGTTCGTGAGACGATTCATCATCAGCTACAACAACAACATTTGAACGTTAGACTGAACTGGTCTAAATGAGGTCAAGGTCACACAATACAAGCTCACAATGTAGTGTATGAGAGCGACAGAGGGTCGATGGATTTATGTAGAGTCAGTCATGTCATAGCGCAGACACCAGTCACATGATCAAACCCCGGAAAGCAGCGCGGAGAATCCGGCTCTGGATTAGCACATCATCTAGCTGTTAGCTTTGCAACAGCGCCCTCCACTGTTCACTGCCGTACGGAACAGTACGGGACAAATCGCCTCCAGTATTAGTGCAAAAGGGGCGCTGCATTTTCACCTCAAATACTGGGTGAGTCCCTATTTCAAAGGACGGGTGGCTACTATAGACGACATCTCCAACAAGACCAACAATCTCCACTTAAGTTATACATCAAAGAAACGTTGCTCAGCCGACTGCATTCAGAAACGTATTTAAATACTGTATGTATATGAACAAAATCATGAACAAAACTTGGGATGAATTATTGGACTCGACTGTACGACCAGCGATTATCGCTCCTTTCATGGTCCGGTTTAAGGTGTACAAAAACACTTGAGACTTCCCTCTGCCAAGATCCGATCTCTATCCCTCCGTCATGTCCTGGTGCGCCCCGGGGCCTCCTCCCACACCAGTGAGACGTCCTGACCAGCCACCTGAGCCACTGTGAATGGCTTCTCTCCACATGGAGGCGCTGGTTTGAGTCTCTCCTGGGTGCCTGAGCGTCTCTCCCTCTCAGAGAGAGTCCAGTGACCCTGGTCAGAAAGCATGGAATGGAAGCAGTCACTGCCCGAACACCCTGACCACAGTTGAGAGTACAGGTTTGTCTTTTGGCTCAGCTCTTTCTTCACCACGACAGACTTTTGTGAGACGTGGCACCTGTCGATCCCTAACCTAAGCTCTGATCAAGACCCTGCCCAGCTGCTCACGACTGACATATGACATTAGCCACCGGTGTTTGGAGGAGGGGGGAGTGACAGAAAAGGCTTTCTGAGCCTGACTGAATCAGCCGTCGAGAGCAAACCCATTAGGATGACAAACGCTGACCAGATGCCTTTCAACGCGATGAAGTGAAGCACTGGAGGAGACACGGAGGAGACGGGGGTCATGGTCAGGGTATTTCAAGGGTTGCAGGATCATCAGTTTGGAAGTGAGCGCCTTTCCCTTCACCCTCACCCAGAGGTCGCAGGGTCGAGAGGTCCGTTCCTAGACGGCCGTGCCTTCTGGCTCAGCTCTTTCATCGCGGTGAGGCAGGTGACCGACGACGATCAAAGACCTGACCGGAGTGTGAGTGTAGCTCCCGGAATCATGCGACAAAAGACTTGACACACACACTCTGCGTTCAGCGCCACGACATGCCACTTCCCCCGTTCGCTCACATCCTCTCACACTCACCCCCTCCTGAGGTGCTGGTGGCCGAGGAGTTGCCACAACCCATGTCGCCTCGACGCAGCCACCGTCCACCCAGCGGCTCTCCACCACCAGTGAAGGTCAGCGCTGCGAGGGGGATTCTCCCGGTCCTGGTCGTGCCGCCCGCCCCCCTCCCCACCTTCAGCGCCCTCGTTCAGGTCCCATCCGCAGCGAGGACTGGAGCGAAAGCACTGAGGGGGAGAGAGAGCGAGAGAGAGAGAGAGAGAGAGGGGGCTTTTATATTCACACACGCGCACACAGGAAGATGCTCCAGCCTCACATGATTTGCTCTTTTCCTCCACCCTGACACGGTTACCGGGGCAACCGAGGGGGGGGAAGGAGGCGGGGCTGTGGGGTAATGCAAGCCCTTTGATAAGTGAAAAATAAAGCACAATCTTGCCAATAAAGCGAGCGAGTGTGGGGGGAAAAAACAAGACGTTGATGAGCTTCTTGGTTTCCCCACTGGAGACTGCAACAAGCTGTGGCTCCACCCCTCACTCCAGTCACGCTGCCATGTGTCCTGACCAGCGCAGTCATGTGAGC
Organism: Synchiropus splendidus; assembly: GCF_027744825.2. Classification (NCBI taxonomy): domain Eukaryota; kingdom Metazoa; phylum Chordata; class Actinopteri; order Syngnathiformes; family Callionymidae; genus Synchiropus; species Synchiropus splendidus. The sequence goes on along the minus strand of NC_071347.1, from coordinate 20,847,502 downwards.
GGAGTCCAGGGGAAAACACTGCAACTCATTCTTAGGTTGGCGGGACTGGAGTCACCCGGGGTTATGGGAGATGCTCGCACAGTTTTCAGTGACGGGGATTTCAAGCCTTCTCTGATAATGAACGAACGCTCTGGCCACATCCATCAGGACACGATTCCAACATGATATGAGCCTGCGACGACAAATCTTTTCTGACACAAAGGAGCTCCTTTGTTACTCCGTCCATTCCTTGCTTTCTGCTGCTTATCGGAGATCAGGTCGAGGGGGCAGCAGCTATAGCAAAGTGCTCCAGACTTCCCTCTGGGTGAACAACCAATTTTTTCCTTGGGTTCGCCCCGGGGCCTCCTCCTCAAAAAAAAGAGTGAGACACATCAACAGGGTCAACCTGATGCGGAGTGGTTCTACTTTGAGTCCCTCCTGGATGACGGAGCTGTGACTCTCTAGACAGTGAAAGCAGACGTTCTCCTGGTGGCCGCCTCAGGTGAGAGGAGAAAGCCACCTGTTCAGAGTTTGTAAACAGTGACTTGGGCATTTTGGCAACAGAAGAAAGGGTTGTTATTCGAGCGAGAAATGGCAAACTTCAGATCTGTAAAAACATGAAAACATGACCCCAGAGCTGCACCACATCAGGGAGTGTTCCAGCAGAACATTAGTCCACGGTTGGAGTGTGGGCTCTGACAAGCAGCCACTCAACCAACAGATGAAGAATTGATCTTCGAACGTCACGATGGAGCTAAGAGCCACTTTTGCGGCCAAAATGTGGCTCACGTTTTTTTCAGATATCGACTGTAAATTAAGCTGAGAGCTCTGTCTTTTGTGAATAAGACCTCAGGACACCTTCTCCACCTGGGGATGGATCTCACCTCCAACCGGACGGAACCTTCCAGCCTTTTCTGTCTGAGAGCAGGGTGGTTTATGAAGGTTTGTGACAGATGAATTTGCTTTTCTCTGCTGTAGATCGATATATTCCTCAGTAGACTCTGAAGCCATGCACCAAAATAAGGGTTAAACTTCACGTGTATTTTCCAGCTTTTGTTGATGAGGCCGGTCTGTCCTATCGTTGTGTGACCCAGTCCTGTTTCTGCACAGCAAGACGCTTCGCCTGGTTGCTGACTCATTTGAAAGGGCTCTTTTTATAGCTGAGCTCACACAATTATCAGACTCAGCCACAACTAATGGAGCCAGGTCCACAGGGGAGCGTGTGCAGATAACCCTCTACCTGCCGGGACTTGCCAGCGGAGTGCAGGCCGGTGAGACCTCGCCATGTTAGGAGCCGCCGTGGCACCCCACTGGGGGAGGAGTTTCAGCTCTGAGCGGGTGTGTTGGCGCTGTTAACAGGAAGATAAACCTCCGCTCTATGAAGCGAATCCTGAGGGTCCACGTGTGTTTTGTGGTTCTGAGAAATTCATCGCCAAAGGGGTTGACCTTGTTTTGTGACCTAGAGTGGCCTTCAGCCAGAAGGTCATGACTTCAGCGAGGACCCACTGAAGGGGTTTTCTCACTCTCCACGAGACAGTCGTACGGAGACCCAACTGAAGGAGGAGTCGTCTCAGAGTGAACAGAAGATGCCATGAATTTGAAATGAAAACAACTTTTCGCCGACGCAGACTTTGCTTTGAGCGCCTTCTTCACACTCCAGCTTGAAAAGATTTCATCCAAATCATCTTGCTTCTTCCTCTTCTTCCGCGAATCAGAGGCGTTTTTCTGCAGGAAACTTGTTCCCAGTGAGAAGCCTCTCCTCCAGGAAGTCATGAATTCATTATCACCAACTGACCGAGTGGCACGGAGGTCCATGAGCAGCTGTGCTTCCTGACAAACAAAGACGCAGGTCGGCAAGTGCTGCTGTGACGGCGGAGTCGTTGGCCTCGGGGCGGAGTCGGCTGCCCATGAGTGCGTCGTTTCTCAACCTGGGAGCATGTTTCCAGATTCAAGGTCGGAAGAAGAATGAGGAGAGGACGACACCGTGACACGTGTCAGAAATCATGGCCCATCTTGTAAGTTTGAGAGGGAAGAGTAGCAACAGAAGACCCAGTTCAACAGGTAACTGTCAGGCAGGTGGGCCACAGTTGAGTACAGACCCCATCGTGTTCATATACAGTGGAACCTGGGTTCTTGACCACAATCCCTTTCAGACGGCTGTTCTAAATCTGAACGGATTTTTCCCATTACAATGAATGGAAAAAGAAATAATGCGTTCCAAGCCTTGAAATAGTCTTTTGTAGGAGTGAATGTAGAGTGTCTGCTGCAGGTGGCTGTTCCTCTATGTGTGTGGCCGCTGCATGTGGGAGGGGTTGCCGAGTGAGTGACGTCTCTCCAGAAGTGAAGAGGTGCCCGGTGCGTGTCCAGCTCTGAATGTGCGCTTCTGTCAGTTTGGCTGTGACAAAGTCATAAACCAAGTCACGCTCTGTCCCAGACTGGCCTCATCCCTGTCCCAGCTCCAGCCCACAACAGGACATCAAACCCTGGAGTGAGCGCTCCAGCACCTCCCCTGTGACCCTCTACCACGGTCCAGTGTGGAGACAGGAAAGGTTTTACACCTCAATATGAAGAAGAAACAGTCAGTAAATGGAGCTAACGGGACACGTCTGCATACAGAGGCTGCGTTATACACAATAACAGAGCACGTCGTGGGTCAGCTGATCGGTCCGCGCACGTTATGTTTTCTGGCTTTTTTCGTGGGCGTTCGAGTTCTGGATTTTTGTTCGAAATCAGAAGCAAAAAAATCTCGAAAACCTTTGTTCAAACTCCAATTTGTTGGAATTCCGGGACCAAATCCTGGTTTCAACATCAAGGTTACATCCAGGTAACGGAGGTAACAGTTCAGAGCTGAACGTTAGGTTGGGTTCTACCTATTAGCCCCATCGCTACATTATTTTCTTGGCCTCTCAGATTTTCTTTAGGCGCGGCTAGCGGCCATTTCCTCCGACGACTGATGAGTTAAGTTATTCCATTTACAGTCACCAGCTGAACTCAACTGTTGCAGCTCACCGTTAATATCCCAATAATATACGAAAATATTAATGGAAATAAGTTTGCTCACACTGCGGTGCTATTCCAGTGACATTACTACACAGAGACGACGCCATTTTGAGAAACTATTCACAACAAGATCAGCAATGAACACAAATACAAACAGCAAAGGATTCAATGAAAAGACGGGCGAACACGTCACTTCCATTCTTAGATGCAGCGAGTGAAGCGTTAAAATGTTTTGAAGCTGTTTGATGTATAAAAAGGTTTGTAAAACGACTGGTCAATAAAGCGCGATGGAAACGCTGCTGGATCTTCTGCAAAACAGAGGCAAAATCAAACACGAATTCAACTTTTTTCACACCCATATGCTGCGTATTTCACACAATCCATTTAAACAAACACTAGCACGCTGAAATATTACACAACTAAAGTAAATAATAGTTTCAGTTGCTGTGATTCCAACGCAGCCACAAGAGGTCAGTGTTCACGAACACCATAACTAAGCTTTTATTATTTTATAGTCGCAAAAAGTTACAGAACATTAACCAACGACGAACAAACCGATCCTTTTCCACAACAAATACTAATATATTTCTGACATAACTCCTGCCGTTTTGAGCAAATATCAGTGGCATTAAAATTAAAATCGCCCCTTGATCATTACCATCATTGTTCCACCAATACTTACACGTAGTAATACTGTAACTAAACACGTCAAAATAAATACATTAAATAATAATAGGAAGAATCCCGGAGGCTGGCGCCCCGCCCCCAGTCGCGCACGGCACCCTGGGAAACGGAGTTCCTCCACGACATAATTCGAGCCCTCGCCTCCTTCGTCTCCAGCGCCATCAAGATGCCGGCTGTTCACCACAAACTGCTCCTGGAGGAGGCTCTGCAGGACAGTCCGCAGGTAACGCGCGTGTTCGGCGGCCCCCGTCTGCACTCGGTGCGCAGCCCCGGAGGCGACGTGACGCGTTGACATGTTAGCTGGGATGCTAGCCGCGCCGCCTGCATCCTGCCGCCCTCCGCCGCCTGTGACAGCTCTTGCACGGCACATTGTTGTCGAGGCGGACGGTGACTTCAGCCAACAGGCTCCGTCACAGCCGCCTCCGCTGTCGCAGCACTGTGGGACTCAATGCGACTGTGGCTCGAACAATAGACACAACAGCGCGTGTGATCGAAACTGGGCTGATGTCAGACTCGCAGCGACGTGTAATGTCCATAAATCGATCCCTGCGATTCTGATGCTGGGTTGTGTTACTGAAATGCATTGATAGCCGTGAATAACGAGGCGAGCTGTCAGTGGCGTCATGGACCGGGGAGTGTTTCCATTGTCGGACAGTGTTGTTTTCCCAATAACAGGGCGTTTAATGGAAGCGCTGCTGTTCGCCCTTCACGAGTCTCGCAATGATTCAAATGTCGCCAGTGACCAGAACAACAATGCAAGGCAGTCGTTTCCCTAAACGTTAGTGGGAACTAATGCTTCTGCCAAGTGCTTCGATCCCTGCACATCTGACCCTTCTGTGGTCCTCAAACCACCACAGACCTCCATCAGCATCCTGAGGAACCCACTGCTGACCCGCCACAGTCAGGTGTCTCTTCCTCTCTGAGCACCTGTTTACTAGTTTACAGTCACGTCAGACAGTCCTGGACCCGTACCCCTCACACGTGAACTGATCCGGGCCACAGTTCAGAGATCCGAGATCTCCCTCGCTCAGGATCTGAGATCCAATCTTGACCCTTCGCTCCCTGCTCCGCTCTTTTGAACAGCAAAAATAGCTTTTTTTGGATGCTCCAGAGACCCTGTGACCTTATGCAAGGCCATCACATTATTTTGCCTCGCACCACCATCTTTTAATTTCAGTTTAACTTCGCTACTTTTGGTGACGTGACCTGCACCTTGCTGTGGTTCAGAAAACAAGATGGCGGCGAGGTGAGCAGGAATCCTGCAGTGGTGACCTGATGGAGGTTTTTGATCTAAGGTTGCAACGACTAGTCGCCAACGGGTCGTGACTTTCGTTGCTCTTACTTCCACGTGTGCTCAGTTTAGCCTGATCCCCAGTTCGAGGAGAAACGGCTGAGACTCTGGGACCATCGAGACCCGACACATCAAAAAGCATGGCAACAATTCACACATCAAAGATAAAAGTGAGGAGCAAAAATATCTTTCACACCACATTTTGAGCCTTCAAAAGTCAAATGTAAAGTTAAAAAAAAACATAACACAATACATGGTCGACAAATTAAGGTATTCGGTGATCAGTCACCTGAGTTCTACCCAAAATGTCAGGCAGAAACCAGTCCATGTTCGTACATTTAAGCCTCTAGTTTCATGAGGAGTGAAAACCTGACTCAATATGGTGAGCTGCAATAAGACAATCATAACACTAAATGCAGTAGTAACTAAGTAATAACCTTTTGTTTTGCAAACGCTACTAAATACAGCGTCACCCAGACAAAGGCTTGGGGCTCACTTTTTGTTGTGTGTCGGTACCACATCCACAGAAAACAGAAATCATTTCTCATTTTTAGCTTCTAAAAAAACAGTATATTCGCAGACGAAATGTAGTTGCAGGATTAATAAAGAAATGGAAAAGCAAAGTGAAAGTCAAGTGGACTATAAAACACCTTAAATAACTGGGCAGACTTCAGGCAAATTCCCCAGTGTTTTTTGTCAATATGAATCATGTCACACTGAAGGACTTGATCCAGGAAGCCGATTTATGAGGCGCATGAGAGCATTAGGTTGGCACTGCCTCCAAAAAGTCTAATCTCTGTGTGTTATTACTCCAGTGTGTGAAAAACAAAAGCGCTTTGCCACATTTCTGAAACCTTCCGAGCAGGAAACAAAGACAAATCTGAAAATTCGGTGAGTAAGCGCTGTGCTCTAATCTGCCGTTGGCTGTAAACCAACTTGAGAAGGTGAAAGTCTGAAGTGGACTGCACAGACTTTAGTCTGAGGTGTGGCGCGCCCGGACTTCAGGCAAATGTCCGCCGCTAATTTGTGTGTCCTGTGAGGCGTGTCTTTTTTCTGAGCTTAAAATGGCGCTGGGAAGTCTGGACCCAGGAGGCCGCAGATGAATCCATGAGTTAGTGATGGGTGATATGGACAAAAAAAGCAATCACGATAAATCTTTAAAATGAGAAACTCAATGTTTCAGGTCTCTGGTAGAAGCTGCTGGTGTCTGACCGGCTGCTCTGCCAGCTTTATTTAGGGGTTAAATGGAGCCGTCTGTCTGCTGTATCTCATGTCTCTGAACAGTTGACTTGAACTGTGGAGCAGTCTGGACACAGTTCCTAGATGCTACTGAAGAAACATTAGAAATCATGTGAAGAAATGATCATGGAGTCAGATTCTATTCTCCAGATCATGATACAAACTGTCAGTCCTTTGTCTTGTGTGATGAAAAACCTTTCCACCATTCTCGCTCCTAAAATGCTTGTTTTCCATGGCCTTATTGAAGATTTCACTCATACTTTGAGGCTTTAGAATTTGTTGATGGTCCCTAACTGATGGCGGCTCGTAGCATTAGCGCTGCCTGTGAGAGTGTGTCCTCCATCAGTGAACCCTAGTGGGGACGCGGAAGAGGACGCCGCCGCCAATACTGGAGCGGAGCTCCGTCCAACTATTGTCACCAGCGCAGCAGGAGACCTGCATGTGTTGATGTGAACCAAGGCAGACGAGCGCGTCAGAGAACCTATGAGGACCAGTCCATCTAATAAAATAAACAAGGATCCAGAGACTCAGAGTCCACCAGTGTCATGATCAAAGGTTCCCTGGATTAAAAATAAGTTCAAAACTACGATGGTGAACCAAAGTCCACCACACTCTCCACAGCTGTCACACGCCGGTGTCGGCTCTCAAACACCGCGGAGCTGGAGAGCGCGGCAAAGTCACAGTCTCCTCATGATCACGTGTGCAGGTCCAATGCAGCGAGTGAGCTGCGTGTTTATCGAATTTATCGTGAGATGCAGGATTGTCATGGTGGACATTGTGTTTGGCGGTGTATCGCCCATTCCTACCATGAGCTGTGTCTCGCAGACTCGCTCCCTGCTCAGCGTGTTTGAAGAGGACTCCGTCATGCTCACCGACTACACCAACCAGCTGCTTCACTCCATGCAGCGAGTGTTCGGCGCTCAGGTACATGACCCGCCGCCGCGGCCCCCAGACCCCTTGAAACCTTCCTGACTTGTGTGTCCCGACAGAGTGAGATGGGACTGGCCACCGAGCAGTTGTCCAAGCAGCTCCTGGACTATGAGAAGAAGGTGAGCCCCATCAACAGTTCCGGCAGTGAACGCGGGCTCGACCCACTCGCACTTCTCACCCTCTAATGCTGTCGACTCTGTTTCCGTGCAGAATTTTGCCCTGGGAAAAGGTGACGAAGAAGTAATCGCCACTCTGCAGAACTTCGCCAAAACAGTCGGAGAGGTGAGCCCAGACTGAGTCTCTCCACAGGAGACGGAGAGGGATTTACTCCCACACAGCCACTGGTTCATCTCACTACCTGAGTCGCTGACCTCACTCACAGAGGGCGAGGATGATGGAGGTTTGGGTCCAACAGAGATGGTTCTGTTGTTGACTTTTGAGTCCGGTGACATGTCAAGTCCTCACTGCTGGCTAATCTCAAGGGTCATGAGTAGGACTCATCCAGTCCCACACATCTGAGAGAGTCCTCCATGTGGACCTGCGTGTGCTGAGAGTAAACGTCCCAAATGTGTCTCTCTCGCAGCTGAACTCGCTGCACGCCGACCTGGCCAACCAGATGGCCGACAGCATGGTCTTCCCGCTGATCCAGTTCAGAGAGAAGGACCTCACAGGTGCGGCGACGACAGTCAACTCACTTTCCTCTTGTACATATTTCACTTGTTTGTTTCCACTGGAGAACAAATGTTAGCCGATTAAGCAGTGCGTCGTGACGGGATGAGGAGCTTCGGCAAACAGAAACATTCTACTGCCTCAAACGTGTTTGTCTGTGAGCAACACACCCCGGACACAGATGCGCTCCTCAAGTCGCTCCACTTGCAACAAGCATGGCTGCACAGAGCGTCACGTTTTATGGAATTTGGAAACGCATGTAGGATTTGATCGGGTTTCTTAGTGATCTCTGCCAAACTACTGCTGTTTTTCTAGTGTGTTGTGTGAAGCACAATTGGACTCATGCTTCCAGTAGAAACTGAGTCACAGATGCTTTTGAAAGTGAGGTCATCCTGAGAAACTCGATCCAATCTTTTCAAGTTGCAAGTGGAACTCTTCAAGTGAATTGCCGAAAGATGACCAGTTTAACACAACCGTGTCGGTGAATCTCACCATCTCCGATCCGTTTAGACGTTAGTCGTTTCTTTCCGACGCTCTCGGGGTGTGACGGGGTTAAAAGCTGCACGTGTTGAAGGCCATGTGTGTCTCCATGTTGTCAGAGATCAGCACGCTGAAGGAGATCTTCGGCATCGCCACGGACGGTGAGTGGAAACAATGTGCTGCCGTCACTGTGCGGGTCGTGACCTCTCGTCTGTGCAGAGCACGAGGCGGCGATGGTCAAGTACAGCAGGCTTCCCAAGAAGAAGGAGAACGAGAAGGTCAGTCCAGAGGAGGCCACACGCCCTTTAGTGCCCTGAAGTGCTCTGGTCTTCCCCAAATATGCTTCTTAAATCATTAATGCCACCTCTGTTTTGATCATTAAGACATTAAAAGTGTCACACTTCAGACGACAACTTGATCTAGTCAAATTGATTTATCGATTCATTTTTTTCCTATGAATAAATGTAATTTGTGTAAAATAAAATGTAAAATTGTGTCGCAATGGATTTGTTAAAACCAAAAATTCAAAGCCACAGTTGAACCCCTGCGCTGTATTTTAAGTTTTTGATGTTCAATTCTTCAGTCACTTCTGTCGCTCAGCAGTAGCTGTGCGTGTTGCCATAGCAACCGGTTATCAAGAGGATTTAGTTTTTATAACCCACGGACACACAATAAAATAGATAAAAAATTAACCTTCAAACAAATAAAACCCCAGAATCTGAATCAAACGTACAGTAGATTGAAAGAATGAAAGTTCAGTTATGTATAGAATTATAATAGTATTTATCCACAGGTTAATATTGACGTTATTAAATACATTCAAAGTTTTATTTTTTATTATCCATTTTATTTAATGAGAAAAAAGCTGATTTTTTTTTATGAAAAAGCAAATCACAAAGTAAATTCATTCATTGAAATATTTAAACATTTGTATTACATTAAATAAATATATATATAAATTGTCAAAGTAATGTGAACAAAATAACAGAAACAGTAAAATGTCATTTCAAATATTATAATGAAAATTAATTGTAAAAAAAAATTTCAACAGTGACCAACATGACATTAAATAAAAAACGATTTATTAAATCAAAAAAAATAAAATAATCCCAAAATATTTGCTAAATTATGTTTCAAATTCATCATTTAATTCTACTATTGGTTAAAGATGAGTAAAGTGTATTTATCGTAGGAGGGAATCAGATTTAGCACGTGATAAAATGTACAACTGATCGAAAGAAAGAAAATATTGTGCTGGAAATGTGAAGTGAAGGGAGACGAGTCCGTGTGCATCATCAGTGGCCGAGGACTGGTCTGGACTCTGGTCCTCATTTGTTTGAGTTCAGCAGCAGAACATTCATCAGTTTGCATGAGCTCGAGTGTGGGCCGCACGTTTAACCCTGTGCTGTCCGCAGCTGAAGAGCGACCTGGTGAAGGAAGTGGCCTACACCAGGAGGAAGCAGCACCAGGCCTCGCTGCAGTACTACTGCGCCCTCAACGCCCTGCAGTACCGCAAGAGAGTGGCCATGCTGGAGCCCATGCTGGGCTTCACACAAGCCCAGGTACCAGCAGGAGGTCTGGAGGCAGTGTGCGGGCCGCGCGTGACGCTACTGTGGTTTCAGGTCAGCTTCTTCAAGAGGGGGCTGGAGATGGCGTCCAAGAAGATGGACAACATGCTGTCGTCCGTGTCCAGCATGACCCGGAAGTAAACGCCCTTCTGCCAGTGCCGGAGCGCCCAGCTGAGGTCCTCACCAGAGCTCTGTTGTGTCCAGCATTCAGAACCAGCTGGACTCCGAGGCCGAGGCCATGAGGGTGGCCCAGAAGGAGCTGCTGTCCGTGGAGGACACCGTCTACATGCCCGACAGAGACACCGAGACAGTCAACCGCACGCTCATCCAGAAGGCCGGCTACCTCAACATCCGGAAGTAAGGCTCGCCGACGGTCGGGACCCCGGTCCGGTCCTCTGCACCTGAGCACCGAGGCCCGCCCACTCGGCTCGGCTCACCCTGATTCAGAGTCACTCGGGCTCATCATCTCAGGATTGAACACATTACAATTTATTTATTTGCTCTCATCCTAAAAACAAAAATACTTGCATCCAATAATAGAAAAATGAACACTTCATTTATGGCTCTCTCTTTTTGGATTTCAGTTTGAACAACAGAAATGTTTGCAGAGAGTGGGACTTTTTATTTGAAGCTATTTTTTATGTGCTTGATTCAAGTAAATATTATTTATACTTAAATACCTGATATTATATTTGTTTTGCCTTCATAAGAGCTGAAAAAAATGATATATAAAAACGTTCACTTCAGGCAATGTAATGTATTTACAGATTTATTGTAGGTATTCAGAAATGGAAAACTACGAGAAAAATACGCATGAAATTATGTTTCAATTTTTGTTTAAAAGCTATTTAAAAGGCTTGGTATTGCTGAAACAATATACAATATAAATAATTTAAATTGTATTCATTCTGATAGTGTTTTCACAATACATTCTAAATTGTATATATATATATAAATAATATATGTTGTGATTATTTTAACTTAAATATTTTGTGTACAATATAAAAAAAATATTTTGGAGAAAGATTTCACAATTTCAATGATGCACTTTTACATTTAATTTAGAGTACTTTTGCATCATAAGACCATTGATATAATTCTCTTTTTCAGCTTTAAAATGGCTACATTTGACTTCATATTCTATTTCCTGGTTTTATCGTGTTTGTAGCGACCGCTTAGTTTTATTCCTCCTGTATTTTCTGAACTATATTTTCAAAACTTTCTTTTCGCTTTTTCCTGTAGCAGGAGATTGAATGTTACTGTCTCCGAGCACCATAGGTGGCGCTCACTGTCTGCACGGTTCCGAATGATCACAGGGGACCAGGTCCCAGCTGAAGTGGGTCCCTGAGCTCAGTAAACACGATCTGTCAGAGACACGACGGCTCAGGTGAGGCGCTGGCAGCGTGCGGCGTCAGCTGCTGGCAGGATGGATGGACGTGAGCGGGAAACTTCCCTAACAACCTGCAGCGCTGCCGCGTGGGCCGCCATGTGATGTAGCGAAATGTCAGCGCTGTCAAAAGCCGTCTCCTCCTCTGATACTTCCCGCGTCAGTGAGCAATGCGCGTAACAGCCGAGAAAAGGTTTCCTCGCCACGTCGTCGTGTTGGATGACACTCGCTGCCAGGGATGAAGTCCAGACAACACGGGCTGTCGCGCCGCTAGCTGCGAATCCGTCACAACAAACACGCCGCCGCTTCATTAGCCGCCACCAGCTGCCGCTTTTGTGTTGAAACATTTACATCAATATTATCTTCCATTGACTCCACTGGTCACTTCTCCAAAATCTTTCACCCAGCACCTCCATTTGACTCTCACGCGCCACCTAGTGCACCGTCCTTTTTCTGCCTGTCACAGGAGGTCTCTGATATTTGACTTGTCTGAGTTTCTGTGGCGAGACATGGATGGTTTTGTTTGGATCAAGTTTGATCTTCACTGAGACTTCTTTCCCCTTACTGTAGTTTTGGGGCAACTTTTATGAGTCTGTACTTTCCCCTCCATCTTTTCACTTCATATATATATATATATATATATCTTTGTTTTTCGGGGAGAGTTAGAGGCGTCCGTCGTTTTTTTTTTTTTAACCGTTATTTTGAAAGCAGTTTACTCACACCCAAAATGAATTGATGATGAGCAGAGATGGACCTGGACTCGACCTGGACGAACCTCTGAACTCACCTGCCTCTCCCTCCTCTCCGCAGTAAGACGGGTCTGGTGACGACGGCCTGGGACCGGCTCTTCTTCTTCACCCAGGGAGGGAACCTGATGTGTCAGCCTCGGGGGGCGGTGGCGGGGGGGATGGTGCTGGACCTGGACAACAGCTCCGTCATGGCCATCGAGTGCGAGGACCGGCGCTACTGCTTCCAGATCACGTCGCCCTCTGGGAAAACGTAGGTGTAACGCTGGCGTGTTTGAGGGTGACACAAGCAGGAAGTGACGTCATCTGATGATCCCGTCCAGGTCGATGATCCTACAGGCCGAGAGCAAGAAGGAATATGAGGAGGTGAGTGTGGCCTCTCCAGATGTACCTGAAGGCATCATGCTGGTTCAACATCTGTGTGCCTCTTCAGTGGATCTGCACTGTCAACAACATCTCCAGACAGATCTACCTGACAGACAACCCTGAGGTAACACACACACACACACACACACACACACACACACACACACACACACACACACACACACACACACACACACACACACACACACACACACACACACACACACACACACACACACACACACACACACACACACACACACACAGCTGCCTACCTTCAGTGCGAGCGACCGTCCTTCACGTGGTCCTGTCGCTGACAGGCCGTCGCCATCCGCCTGAACCAGAGCGCCATCCAGGCCGTCACGCCCATCACCAGCTTCGAGAAGAGGCAGGAAGGCTCGGCCGACCCCGACAGGTCAGACTCTGCCGGCGCCACACTCGTGTTTTGATCTTCTGACAAACTTCAAAACTGGGGGGAAGGTTCGCTCAGTCCAGGGAGTGAGACGCGACTCAAAAAAATGAAATGTTAAAATTTTAATCAACAGTGAAAGTCAACCCTTATAAAATTGGAGGGTAAAAAAGATGAGATGACATCCCCAGGTCAAAGGTCATGTAGGTGCACGGGCGGCACTGAAACTGTTGCAGCCTCAGGATGTGAGCGGAGCTCCGCCTGCAGACACACAAATCCAGCAGCAGATCGTCGGCCACCTGAATGTCACGCTGGTCCTCAGGTCTGTTTCTGCTGCTGTCATGAGGAACGTCAGCGTGAAGCCTCACCAGGGCCCCTGTCATGAAGCTGTCAGTCAAAACGCCCGGCAGCCTGTGAGCTTCCTGTCCTCTCCATGTGGTTCCTGCAGGGCGAAGCCAGGTGGTGCCAGCAATGGCTCCCAGAAGACCGGGCCCCCGGAACCAGAAGACTTGATCGCTCCTGGGACGCCCATCCAGTTTGACATCATGCTGCCGGCGTCGGAGTTCCAGGACCAGAACAGAGCCGGCGGGAGGTGAGAGAGCGAGGAGGGGAGGAGTGATGGAGGGAGAGACAGTCGACACGGTGGGATTCTCCTGGGCCACAAACCTCTCCGTCTTGGCTCCTTCGTAGCTATGGTTGCTCTTCAGCAGTCATAAGCCTGGCTGGGTTTTGGTCCATATCTTTGTTCAATCTTCAGATCAGTGACTTGTGTTCGATCCCGACAGACGCACAAACCCGTTTGGAGAAACAGACGAGGACTGCTCTTCAGAGAGCGACGGTAACGTTCGCATTCGGCCTCGGCACGATTCTGGGCACTCATCGCTCCGTGTGTCGCCTCAGATTCGCTGCTGCAGCAGGTGTTCGCCGTGCGCTTCCTGGGCTCCATGGCGGTGCGCTGCGGCAACAACCAGGAAGTGATCTACGAAGCCATGCGGCAGGTGCTTGCAGCGCGAGCCATCCACAACATCTTCAGGACCACGGAGTCGCACCTGATGGTCACCAGCAGCAGCCTCAGGTACGCCCGCTCCCGGGACAGCGCCCCCTGGTCTGACCCGCGTCTCTTCCTGCCGCAGGCTGATCGACCCGCAGACTCAGGTGGTGAGAACCAGCGTGAGTATCCCGTGTGTCGCTCGCTCGCCGGCGGAACACCGAGGTCCAACCTCTTCCCGCTCTCAGTTCCAGCTCAGAGACGTGTGTCAGTTCGCCGCCCACCAGGAGAACGGCCGGCTGATGGGCTTCGTGGTGGAGGGCCGGGACTGGAGTGACGGCGACGAGGAGGGGGCGCCGTCGTTCAGTGCCTTTGTCTTCGAGAGCAACACGGAAGGAGAGAAGGTGGTGACGGTTGCGGAGGTTCGTGAGCTCAGAAGCGTGACGCGTGTCGTCTCCTTCCAGGTCTGCTACACCATCAGTCTGGCCAAGGACATCACAGAGGCCAAGAAGGTAAGCTGCTGCTGCTGCCACCAGGGGGTGCTGTCGCACCTCTGTGACCAGCTCTGACACGCCCCCTCAGGACCCGGACGCTCTGGCTGAGCTGATGAAGAACATGCCGCTGACCAACGACGGCAAGTTCCTGCTGCTGGAGGCCGACGCCAGCGACGCCAGCAACGCAGACGGACCTGAGGACCTGGAGTCCGAAGCCTAGAGAGCTCAGGGACGGTGGCACTCCCCTGGTACTGCGGCGCTGTGACCTGGGGGTCAGAGGGCGTGTTGGATTTTAGGATGACTCAGCGTTTACTAATCACCTGACCTGAACAATCATCCGTGTATAGACGATCGGTACTGACCCGTCATCTAACCTGAGGGCGGGGTCACTCTTCTGCTTAGGTTCCGCTCTTCTTATTGAACTTTTGCACTTCAGAGACTAATCTGCACTCCGGGAGCTTGTTGTGATGAGTCGGCATGTTTGCGGCGCATGTCTTACCTGCTGCGGGTCCTATCGCCGTCATTCCTACGATGCTGTTGTACAGGTGCTTCCTGCTACTCTGATGAAGATGATGAAGCAACACTAGTCAGGCCAGGTGATTCCGACCGTGACCTGAAACTGACAGACATGGCGTTAACCCTTGGCTCTCACTTCATTTGTGTTCTGGTACCACGACCTTCAGAAGAGTGTGTCTGTGTGGCTTGGCTTGCAGCTGTTTCTTGGTCAGGTGGTGGAGCTTGTGTGTGTCTGTGCGTGTGATGAAAGGGTGAAACACTTAGGTTTGAGGACGACAAACCATGACATCATCATCTCCTGTACATCGCTGCTGGAAGAGCTGGTCAGTAAACTCGTCACCTAACTCTGAATAAACACAACTATTTTTGGACTAAAGTTCATGTTGTTGTGCTTTTAATCAAAGATTTGGAGGTCACATGATCGTCCCGGGACAATGGGATGGGTGGGCTTCGGTGTCAACATGCAGCCACACACGTGAGCTGAGGGGCGTGGTTCAAACAGCAGGGGGCGCTGCAGGACTCAGGAGTCTTTGTAGTAGTTGTTGAAGTTGATGCGCAGCAGGAAGTCCTCCAGGTGAGGCTGGTAACCCCGGTTCACCAGTTTGGTCACCACTGTGGAGGAAAGATGAGTGTCACACACCGGTATAATGTCACACACACACACAAGCGGGGCACCTGCGTGCTCACCTTTGAACAGGAAGTGCGAGTAGTACTTGAAGGTGTTGTACGACTGCTGCATGGCGATGAAGCTGGGATGCACCGCCTCCCCCTGCTGGCTGCTCCACGGCTGTGCGATCAGCTGAGCTCGGAACTTGAGGATGAGGCTGAAGATGCTGTGGATGATGTTCATGACCGGAGCCGCCTTCTCCGTCAGCAGACCCCTGCAGGGGGCGACAGAGTTCACACTCTCACAATCCTCACTCATCGCTGGAGAGTTTATATTCGTCATTCCTTTTTTTGTTTTGTTTTTTTGTTTTTTTAATGCTAGAAATGTTTTCGTCTTCATTTACATGACTAAACTTAAACACTTTGCCACATGTACTTACACTTAATATATATATAATAAAATAATCTAATAACATAAAACATTTCTCATAAATGTGTTAATACTAACATCATTTCTTATTTAAAAACACTTGTTTTATTATCTTTCTAATAGAATATTTTTTTAACACATTCATTACATATACCTGTATATATATATATATATATATATATATATATATGTGTGTGTGTGTATATATATATATACACACATTTCCATGATTTCCCACATAGTTTGGTCACGGGTGCACTCCTCCTACTCACCTGAAGATGGCTCTGTTGAGGTAGTCGGCGTGAGTGCGGTGGATGGCGTCCAGGTCTCCAGCGGCGGCCAGCTTGGCAGTGAACTCGCTCCAAGACACTTGCAGGATTTGGTTGGCGATGTAACCTTGGATGACCTTGACAAAGTGCTGCATCTCGTGTCGGTACAGCTGCAGCTGTCGGAACTGGACCGAGCGACCGGCGCCGCGGACCAGCGCTGAGTCGGCGAGACGAGAGAGAAGTCGCAGGTTTGCATGAAAGGACTTCAAACAAAGATGTTCTCGCCACAGCAGGAAAGACTTTGCCTCAGGCGTATTTTAACTTCAAAGCAAGACCTCCTGCTCACCTGTCCTCTTGAGGTGGAACCAGACGTCCCTCAAGCTCCACACCATGTGTTTGAGCTGCAGCAGGAAGGAGAAGAGGCGGTTGTACTTGTTCATGCAGCTGTCGGTGATGATGATGTTCAGGGGCCAGTCCACCTGGTGAGGAAGAGGAGGAGGAGGAGAATTTTTTTTAGAACAAAGACGTGTCACCACGAGGGCACCAGCTCCTTCTCACCTTGTAGCGCAGCTCCAGACAGTTGAGCGAGTCGGGGGCGTGCGGGTGGAAGGTCTCGGGCAGGTAGCGCAGGGCGAAGGTGAAGTTTCCCGCCAGCGGAGCGTCGCCGTGCAGACTGTACTGCAGGGCCTTGCTGAGGATGGAGTTGAGGACCAGCGGGGTCAGCAGCTCGCCCGGAGTCTGACCGCTGCCCAGCTGCACAGGAGGAGGAGGGGGGGGAGTCAGTGCAAATCTAACTGAACCAGACAGAAGGGGAAGTTTTCCGAAAACAGAGCAGAACTTTGAGTCTGACTCGCAGTCTCAGACGAGGTCACCTTCTCGAAGAGCCGGTCGCTGAGGGACTGAGCGAACTCTCCGTCCTCCATCAGAAGGAAGTGCCGCAGCACCTCAAAGTGCCGCTCCACCGCCAGCTCCACGAAGAAGTAGTCCACCACGGCCTTGTTCACCAGGGACACGCTGAGGGAGGAAGCAAGGAAAGTTGCTGAGGCAGGAGGACGCCGCGACTGACGCCCGCAGCTTCTCAAACTATTCCACAGAAGCGGCTGTTTAAACTCCAGACCTCTCCGAGCGATCCGTCAGCAGCCGGGAGATGAGAGCCGGCCAACTCTCCTGGTGATAAAGATGCACTCGCGCGGGGAACAGATGACTGTTTACTCACAATGGCAGAAACACCAGTCAGCAGATACTGGGGCAGTTTTGCTGTAGACGACGCTAATGAGAAATGCGATTCATCTCAGAGGAATTATGCAGAAGCAAGGGCAGAACTGAAGTTCCTGAGTGGGGACTAAGGCTGGGAGCCTCAGGCGGCACCACGACTCAGAGGTCACAGACGTGGGGTTTGGACGGTCCAAAGTATCCGGACCAGGATCAAGACGGAGGGGAGTTTATTAGTGGGACCCGAGCCTCTTCCTTCAGATCAGCTCTGTCTGCTGATGGTTTCTGATGCTTGTTCTCCACCAAATAACCTCCTGCAGATGGCGTCACACGACTCAACTGAACTGAACTCTCATGTGACACCAAGTTTTCTTGTAGAATTATTTACTTCCAGACACTTGGATTTTCCATTTGCAAATAAATGATTAGTTCCTGCCTTCAAACAATTTTCACGTTTGCTTTTATGTCTGACAAAGATGTTTCCATGTAAGATCTGCAGTTCATTTTAATTTAATCTTGATGCTCTCTTTTTTTCCTCCAATTTTCCAAATTAACAGTTGATTTTTTTCCCTCATCTTCAAGTATTTGTAATATTACAATCTTTAATTATTAAAGACTTTGTAGAATTGTTTTTTTTCTCCAAAACCTTTAACCTCAGTTTTTTTTCCCAACTTTTCCATTGCATTTATCATGAACTTTTTTTCTGTCAATCATTTTTGATGCCCCCCATCTCCAAATATTTGATGTATTTGTGTATTCTATTTTTTTTTCAGTTGCTGACATCAGTGATATTTTAAAACCAACCATTATTCCTCACATTTTTTGCAATGTTTGTTCAGTTTTGCAACTTTGGCAATAAATTTCACATTAGTAATTGATAATAAATAATTTCTAGGCTTTTAAATATTTTATGAACAGATTTTTTTCTTTTCCACCATTTACTTTTTAGTGATTTAGTGATCTCTCTATAAATTTGATCTGTGGCAAACCTTTAAAACATCATTCATCATTAACTTTTGTTCTTCCATTTTTCATTGGTTCATTTTTTTATGCTCGACTTCTTTAGGTCCAGTTTTCTCATTACATAAGTCCATTTGACTTCTGTCTACGTTGGAATTCTCGTAATTTAGATTTTTAAGTTTCTTTTTCTTTATTTTTTATGAAATAGTTGAGTTCATGAAGCCTCTTAACTGTTTAAAATACTATCACACAGTCCACTGGCTGTTTGTTGCCCAGTACTCAGTGGTTATCAAAGTTTTAAATCAAAGTTATGTCTTACTTTTTTTTTTTTTTAACGTATGCGTCATGCTTTCTCCACAGTGAACTTCTAAATCACATGGCAGATTTTTCTTGTATTTATTTATTAATTCATATTTTCTTTCTGTGACTGGATTTTTAAGAGTTTACTGTTACGAATGTCGACGCCCTCAAGTGGAGGGTCCCACCAGGGCAGATGATGTGACTCAGCGTGCGGAGAGACTCACTGCGTGGTCAGCGGCGTGGTGACAGAGTGTTTGATGAGGACAGGCAGAGAAACCATCTTGCTGAGCTGGACGGCGGTGGTGTCCGTGGCCCTGCAGTGGGTGGTGCCGGCGTGCAGGCCCCAGGGTCCCGGAGTCACCTTCTTCAGCAGCTGACACTCGGGAGACGAATCTGCAAAGTTACAAGACTGTCGGTGAATAAACAGGAGCGAAGTGAGGACGCACACAACCAGCGGAAACATTTGACTTCCCACCAAACACAGGCCCATTAACAATGGCGGGATCATCTGTACGCGTGATTTAAGCCGGAACGCTCCAAATATTCATCACGTGGATGAATTAAATACTATTTCCGCTGCTCTCCTGCGGTGATGAATGTGGCGGCCCACGTGTTGGTGTGAGATAAATCGATCCGGGCGAGGCCGGAATAAATAGCGGCGGCATGACGGATGGTGGCGGCGCCAGTACAGGACAAGCCAAGTCACCTGCTTCATCCTGAGCTCACGGCATTTAAATATTCACAGCTCCACCTCCAGAGAGAGCAGACGCTTCCGCTGCAGAGGGCACTGACTCGCTCCGAAAGACTTCAGACTGTCAAGTATTACTGATACACTCGCTTCAACAGCAAAGATCGACATAACAAATGTACAAAACACTACCCTTCTGAGGACCGCATGACTTTGTGGGGACATTTGGTTGGTCCCCACGAGGTTAAGCCTCAATTTGAGGATGAAGACTTCAAAATAACTGCGTGATTCTAACTGGGTTTCAGTTTTTAAAGTTAGCCATGTGTTTTGTTTTTTTCGATGGTGAGGTTTAGGGTGAGAGGCTGAGGAGAGGGTTATGGCAATGAAAGACCTCACAATGTCCCCACAAGGATAGAAATATAAAAGTGCCTTGTGAGGACAAATTCCCGACAAAACAATATCCTTGTGGGGATCTTATGTCTTTGGGGGACCTTTTGCTGGTCCCCACAGGTCCACCAGTCCTGGTCAAGATTAGCCATGTGTTCTGGATGGTGCGGTTTAAGGGGAGAGGCTGGGGAAAGGGTCATGTCAATGAGAGGTCCTCACAAAAATAGCGAAACGTTTGTGTGTGTGTGTGTGTGAGAGAGAGAGAGAGCTGACCCATCAGAGCAGAGCAGTCCTCATAGTGTTCCACCTGGTACTGATCCAACAGGGCGGACAGATATTCCTGCTCGGACTTTTCTCCGGGAGACAAACCAAGGCAGGCCGTCCAGGATCCGGCGCCCTCAGCTGGCGACTCGCTGGTTTCCTCAGAACCTGACAAGCAATTTCAATATTTATATTGAGCAAGTTTTTCACCATTATTATTTTACATACTCTTTCATAAATGTATGTTTATACATGTTTGTAATGTTTCCATTTTGTTCTGTAACACAATAAAGAAGCAAAGTTTATGTCAGACAAGCAAAGTGGATTCAAAGGGCTTCAATTACTGGAGTCCATCATGAGACCAGTAGCATGAGACCATGATAAAGCGATGTCAGGGAGGGTCTCCAGTGTGACATGTAGGAGGAGGAGGAGACAGCCTCATGAAGACAGCAGAGGATAAGATGTCAAGCAGAAGAGACGAGTAACTCGAAGACTTGAACCTGTACAAACAAGTGATCTGTGATGTTGTGTGCTGATGTGGAGAGTCTAACATGTTTACCGTTGTTTTGCTGCCCAACGTCGTGGACGGCGGCAGCAGGCTGTCCCACCACACAGCCGACTCCCAGGGTCGAGTCAGACGAGTGTCCGTAGGTGCTGCCAGGAAGCGGTGAACGTTTAGGCTCCTCCTCTGACACGACGCACCCCCCGCCGAGTTTGGAGTCCGAAGAGTGACCATGAGAACTTCCAGGAAGCGGGAGAAGTTTGGGCTCTTCCTGCATGACGATGCAGCCAACACCTAGCGTGGAGTCGGAGGAGTGTCCGTAAGTGCTGCCAGGTAGAGGCGAACGCTTCAGTTCGGGCTCAGAGACCAAACACCCGACTCCTAGCGTGGAGTCGGAGGAGTGACCGTGGGCGCTGCCAGGTAGCGGAAGGGTTGCCGGCTCACTTCCAGGAACCACACAACCTATCTGAAGCGTACAGTCGGACGCGTGTCCGTGCTTACTCCAGCGAGGCTTCTCCTCCGGGACGTTGGACACGAACTCGCCCACCTTCAGGTTCGCGTCGGAGGCGTGGCCGTGGACGTTGGCGGTAGGAAGTGGCGATGCAACCTCGGACACGTTCTCCCCCACCTGGATGTGTGCGTGGGACACGTGACCGTGGACGCTGGGGGACGGCACAGCATCCACGACCTCTGACACCAGCTGACCGACCTTGATGTGCGAGTCGGAGGCGTGACCGTGCAGGTTTGGTGTCGGAAGAGCCGCGACGATGTCAGACACGTTCTCACCAACTTTGATGTGCGAATCTGACGCGTGACCGTGGACGCTTTTGGGCGGTGGAAGAGCGCCACCTTCAGGAACTCCAGCCTTGACATCTGAGTTCGAAACTTCGACATGAGGAGGAACCAAGTCAACTGTGGAATGAGACGAGTGATCCTGCTCCGGCTGATGGACTTCACCAACACCTGCCTGGCTGAGGGGGAGCTCCATATGGACGTTAGCCGAGTCAGACACCCACTTTCCCATCACAGCGTCTGAAGTATCGTCGGTGGCGTTTTGAGAAGACTGAGGTGTGCTCACATCCAACAATCTGTTCTCCAGTCGTCCCTCAGGATCCTTTTCTGAAGTGTCCGGCTTTGCAATCGTTGCAAAATCAAAGACAAAACTGTCTGATGCCACCAAACCAGATGGTGTTTCCTCTCGGACTTTTCTTGCCTCGTCTGGAGTGAACTGGCCCAGGGGAAAACTGGAGTCGGACGCCTGGCCGAAGGGGTTCGGCTTGGGGAGTCTTTCTTGGACTTGCGACACGTTCTCTCCGACAAGAACGTGGGAGAAAGAGGGGCGCTTCTTGTTTGGGTCTGGCTGAGCG
This sequence comes from Synchiropus splendidus, assembly GCF_027744825.2. Taxonomy (NCBI): domain Eukaryota; kingdom Metazoa; phylum Chordata; class Actinopteri; order Syngnathiformes; family Callionymidae; genus Synchiropus; species Synchiropus splendidus. Next base: position 20,825,774 of record NC_071347.1, on the reverse strand, counting down.
GCGGTGATTCCCTCCAGCGGACTGAAGGGGGCACTGAAATCGTAGTCTATCAGCTGCCCAGTCGGACACTCCTGAGCGAGGTCGGGTCCAACTGTCGGCAGCGCCTCCTCCACTCGCTGGCCATCCGGACTTGAGGAATTTTGCGGAGAGTTGTTACTGAGCACTGGAGGAGGAAGAGAAGACTCTCCATGAGGGGGCGATAAAGCCTCATGATCTGCCGGCTGCTGCTCACACTCTGCTTCAGTCTCCTGTGAAGACGCCTGAATATTCAGAGAGTTGAGGGCGCACTGAGCCGAGCTGCTGGACTCAAAGTCTTTCTGTACCGGTGCAGATTGCGGTCCAGTCTGTTGCAACAATGGAACAGGCGGCGCCGCTTCCCCACCGGGCCGCTCCCGGCCGACGGGGAACTGCTCCAGCAGGGCCTGGTGAAACGCCACCAAAGCTTGGATTCAGTAACTCCGGTATCTTTTCATCAGGTTTTGACGGACCTGCAGCTGCTGCTCGTCCCGTGTGAAGAAGCGCGCTCGGGCCTCGTCCAGTCTCCTCCGCTGCACTCGCCACATGGCCCGTCTTTCTCTGCGGGCCCCTTCCTCCGACAGATGGCTGTACTGCGCGATCAGCTCGTTCCTGGAAGAGGAAACCAGCGACCGGTGTAACTCAATCTTCTGTTTCGGAACATTTCTTCAAGCTGATTTCATTCGTCGGATTCGATTACTTTTATCCAAACTGGAAAACTCTGAACCTATTTCTCGCTTCTTTGTATTCATAATTTAGTTACAGACGACTCGTATGTCTCAGACTTGCGTGTCACTTGTTGTATATCATTTTGCAAAAAAAACAGTGTTGGCATCCAACTATCAACAGGGTGATTGTAGATCTGAAAGAGGTGACAAAAAACAGTTCTTGAGGTCAATCATCCTGAGTAATGGATGGAGATGAAGGGAGGTGAAGAACAGAGTGCAGGGGAGAGGAGAGGAGAGGAGAGTGGGGAGAGGAGAAGAAGGAGATGGGAGGAGAGGAGAGGACAGGAGAGGAATGGAGAAGAGACGAGAGTGGGGAGAGAAGAAGTGAGGAGAAGAGAGGAGAGGAGAGGAGAGGAGAGTGGGGAGAGGAGAAGAAGGAGATGAGAGGAGAGGAGAGGAGAGGAGAGTGGGGAGAGGAGAAGAAGGAGATGAGAGGAGAGGAGAAGAGAGTGGGGAGAGGAGAAGAAGGAGATGAGAGGAGAGGAGAGGAGCAGAGGAGAGGAGAAGAAGGAGAAGGAGAAGAAGGAGAGGAGAGTGGGGAGGGCAGAGGAGAGGAGAGGAGGGAAGAAGAGAGGAGAGAGGAGAGGAGGGAAGAAGAGAGGAGAGGAAAGGAATGGAGAAGAGGAGAGGAATGGAGGAGAGGAGAGGAAGAAGAGAGGAGAGAAGAGGAGAGGAGAGGAGAGTGGGGAGGGCAGAGGAGAGGAGAAGAGAAGAGAGAAGAGAAGAGAGAAGAGGAGAGGAGAGGAGAGGAGAGGAGAGGAGAGGAGAGGAGGGAAGAGGGGAGGAGGGGACAGGAATGGAGAAGAGAGGAGAGTGGGGAGAGGAGAGGAGAGTGGGGAGAGAAGAAGAGAGGAGAGGAGAGGAGAGGAGAGAAGAAGAGAGGAGAGTGGGGAGGAGAGTGGGGAAAGAAGAAGAGAGGAGAGGAGAGGAGAGAAGAAGAGAGGAGAGTGGGAAGGAGAAGAGAAGAGAGGAGAGGTGAACAGAAGAGGAGAGGAGAAGAGAGGAGAACAGAAGAAGAGAGGAGAGGACAGGAGGGAAGAAGAGAGGAGAGGACAGGAGGAGGGAAGAGGAGAAGAGAAGAGAGGAGGAGAGGAGAGGAGGTGTGACTAGAAAAAGGAGCAACACAGAAGAGAAATGAGAAAGGCAAACCGCCAACACCGTGTCCATCAACACAGGCTCCCCAGGGTTTCACCTCCCTGACATTTACAAGCAGCAACTAACAAAGTTTTCAACAGCACCCGCGCTTGTTTACCCCGTCTCCTCCATCGGCGGCGTCAGGCTCAGATGAGCGGCGCCGTCTCTTAATCACGCGGAATCTATTAATTAGTGAGAGCTGCTGCCAGATTGAGATCATCGCGCGCTACATCAAAAAGTTGCGGCGCAAAAACCCCAAATAATGAGGTGGTGAGACCTTTTTTGCACGAGATAATCAAGAGATACTACGACGAGGGAGGGGAGATGGGATCTGGAGAAAATTGTGACAGATAAGAGCGACGGTGGGAGGAAGGGGGAGGGGTCCTGAAACTGGAATATCAACAGTGGCAAATGTGAGCATGCCTTTCTGGACTGGTGAGGGGTTGAAGCGGAGCCAAAGTGATTCCACCCTCATGTTTGTAATGATGAGCGGGAGAGTGATCCGACCTGGCTCTCTGCTCCAGCTGCTCCTCCAGAGCTGCCAGTCTCTTCTCTCTGTCTCGCAGCTCTCTGGCGTAGCTGAAGTCGTCCTCCTCCTGCTTCTTCTGAGCCGCACTTCGCCACTGGAGGAGAAGAGAACATTTCCAGCGTGATCTGGTTGGAGAGAATTCAACTGCAAGTCTCTGTCAGGGACGATCAACGTCTGGGAAGCAGGCGTCAAGTGCAGAGGAATGAGAAGTGACTCTGCGTGTAGTTTTCAGATTAAGGAAGCGACTCCTCCAGCAGGAGCTGGAGGTCGAGTCACTATCTCCATTGTTCACCATTGAGTTCATGGCTCACAGATGAATGGGAAGACGGTCTCGGCCTCTTTACCTCAGCTACTGCCCCCACGACCTGACCTTGTAAACAGACTCAAAGAAATCATTTTCAAGTCTAACACGCAAAATCTGGCTTGAGTTCCATGAACATGCAACAGTGGGCAAATAAACTGAATCGGGTTCAACCTGACAATAGGAACATTCCACAATGATGTCTGAAGCCGTTTCAGAGCAGGAGAGAGCTGTCTGTTCTTCTTTTTAAAGGGCCACACTTGTCTCAGTCTCACATGTTGATAGAGTTGCTTGGCATCAAAAAGAATTGCAAAAGTAGGAATTTACCCGGCTAAATTGCTTGGTAAGGAATGAGTGATTACCTGCAATTAATAGCAAGTGTTGGGTACACTATATCACATTCAACTCAGTAAATCATAGCAGCACTAGAAACTCAGCCAAACTCAATGAAGTCATCAGTCAGCCTCGTTCAAGTTCTCTAAAAAAAAAAAAAACGTATTTTGTCAGCACAATTCTTCCTGCAGAAAGTTGCTTGTACTTATTTTTGCATACACGTGTGAGGAGGTTGGTGAGCCATTAGCCATGCCGACGACACACTAACATTCAGATCAGGGAGGAAACATTGGAATATTTTCGTCATTGAAGTTTTCTTTGTTAGTAAACCTGTCGAACGCCAGTCAGAAGTGCTTTGTGTAGGCGCCATATTGTTTATTTATAGCACTAAATTTCTCGGAAAACAATGAACTTTGTTCTTTCACACTTATACAGTACAGTATATGTTCATCACGCTAACAGGGGTCAAGTCTTCAAACATGGGGAAGCATGCCAGGGCCCCTTTAGTCTGCAAATATTGCTATGAATGTTTATGCTTTTCGCGTTCATGAATGGGCCTGGAATGGAACTGAAGACTGAGGAAACCGATAAATATGACTTGAGTGACAGGAAGACGCCTCCAGGTTTGCGGGTTTGAATGAGATGGAACCTGTGACTGATGGCTATATTGTGGATTGTAGCCTGTTTTGAGGGACCAAGCCTCGACACTAGGGATCAGTTGGATAAGTAATTAAGTCTCTTTTATTCAGTCATAAAACCTTGGATGATTACGAGGCAGCAGACGCCTCTCCACAGTGGACCGGCAGAGAGTCACTATGAGTTTCATCTTTGGATCTGACATAAATCGCTGAATAGGTTTGGGAATTTGAGGGTGGGAGTGCAGGGCAGAAGCCATTTTTATAGCCCCAAAAGTGGAGCGTCGTGTGGATGAAGAGTCTGGTTCTTTCACCACAAGCACATCCTTCTCTTCAGGAACAGACCAGGTTTCTACTTGTTTCTTCAGTCATCAAGTCTGGACTGAACCCCCCCCCCCCCTTCACAAGCATTAAGGTGGTATGTCACGTGACAAATCTCATCGTGGCGTCGACCAGCCTGATCATATCAGGATCATGAGAATTAAACCTTAATAATAAACAGAGGATATTAAATGTTGAGTCCTTACCGGGAAAAAAAAAAAAATCACATTCACAAGTTGTTTACCCCTGTTTTTACTTTAATAGCTGTTTTCTTCGGAGTGGATGCTCACGAAATCAATTCTAATATCCTCAGTTTGATCAGCGATCGGAAATGAAGCTGAAATTGCGGTGAGGTTCATTTCGACGGCGAGATAGGAAAACCCTTCATTGATCCCAGAGGAGAGTGCGAGGATGGTGGTGGGGGGAGGAGGGGGGCTGGCCAACATGTGGCGGCAACAGTGCGCAGGTGAGTCGTGGCTTCCGAGGAGACAGACGGCGTTCCCGCCGATCAATAGAGAATTTCATTACGACGCAGGAGGTTGGGATGCTGAATCACAAAAACGTGTCTGGCGGTGGATTTAGACTCTGGACTCGCCACCGCGCCCAGACGACGAAACTAATCAAGCAAAAGAAATTGGCTCGTGATTCAAAAGTCGGGAGGTTGCGAGGTGAAACGCTTTTTGAATTTCTGTATTTCCTCTGGAGGCTAGGGCAGAAAAACAAGCAGCCTGGCGTCGGCCCGTTCCGAAGGGTTCAGTGTTAATGAGGTTATTTGTGCAGCGATATGAATTATACCACCAGAAAGCTGGAAAAGTTCCCGGTTACCGTCTCACAGCCGACACACACTGTCACTGACTGGCGGCTAGAATCGTCCTCGAGCAGCTCCACACGATCACGACGCTCATGCCAGTTAGGGATCAGCAACAACATTTGCTGTGGCAGAGTTTTGATCCTCCTTCTCACTTTTAAGAGGCTCTCAACTTCATTTTCCATGATACTTTCCTGGATTCGTCCTGCCGTAACTATAACACTAGTTTTCATTCTTCTTTGTCCATAGTGGAGATTTTAACTCTGTTTTCAATAATTGATCTTGAAAAAAATGTTTTTTCTTTTTAGTTGCACGAATTCTAGAGATTTTTTTACATTGGATTTTTCTTCTTTTAACAAAGATACTTATTTTATTTGTTTACTTTAACAGTGCACATATATCGAGTGAGATTTCATACCACGTTTTACTCATTATTATTTTCATGAATAAAACAAGACTACAAGTAAAAATAAGTTTAACCAATAAAATAATGACACAACAACACACTCCGCAGGTGTACATGAGGTGGCAGTAGTGAGGGTGATGACCATGATACCTCTGGTGAGAAAGTCACTGAATCAAACAATTAGACCTGTTACTAGCGTTGACATTTTTTCTGCGAAACATTTCCAAGTGGATTTTTTTCTTCTCGTACTATTGACTTATTTCCACTGTTTGACCAAGTGGGCCAGATTTAATGAGTTGTGAATGAGTGGCGACCAATGGCTGGAGCTGACCTTTTTAAACCTGCATAAATTGATAGATATTGATGCTAACATTTCTTGTACATTCATGTGTCTTAATAGAGTCATTATACGAACTATTTTTAATATTGTTATTCGTGACTGAAGGGCCAGAAACAATATCTTTCAAGACAGAAGTTGCCTGTGACTTGAAGCTACAAAAGGCTGAATTTCCAGGAACAACTCCACAAACATCCTGTCATCAGGAGCCTTTCCTCCCTGAGCCGCTCTCACCTCCTGCTCCTGCTCCAGATGCTGCTTCAGCTCCTCGAACCGCTCCCTCTTCTTGGCCTCTTCTGCCAGACGCTGTGACACCTGTCGCCCTGCAGGGGGCGGAGCCAGACAACAGCCGGGTGGTTACCTTCCAGGAAAACTTCAACACAACAGTTCACCTTCACACTGAGGGTGAACCTGAGAGGATACAACAAATGCTGCGCAAACAAACCTGACACACAATGTTAGCACCAAATTGGCTGTTTGGAGAGCGTGTGTGTGTGTGTGTGTGTGTGCGTGTGCGTGCGCATCACTGACCTCTGATGCTATCCAGAGTTCTAGCAGCTGACTCTCTGACAGTGTTGATCAGCTCCTGACGCGCTCGCTCTGCTCTCAGACTCTGCTCCCACACACACACAGACAGACACACAATGAACCAACACCTCGGCGCCCCGCAGACTCATCACGCCGCAAACTTCACCTCCATCACACTAACGACTCGCTGCAGAAGCTGGCGCGACTCGAGGGCAGCGCCGCTTTCATTGATCTTGTTCAGAGTTTAAAAACACTCTGGGGCGCTCGGTTCGGGCGCGTGTTCCCAGAAAATGACCTGGAAAGTCCATCAAAGCCAAAGAGCTGCGGCGCGTTTGTTGTATTTATCATGCTAATACATGGCCCTGCTGGAATGACTCAGCCAAACACAAACCACAGCAGCTGTTGCTGCCTTCCACTTGTGATCTGATGTCACAACAAAAGAGCTCTCAAAAAGCATATGAGCGACAAGATGACAGTGCTCCACATCAGATGCAGCTTTGACAACAACCTGCACTGCAGAACAGGTGAGATCAGCGGCAGTACCTGCTCCTCCCTGCTGGTGGCGCTGTGCTTGGCGATCCTCTCCATGCGTCCGCGGTACACAGCGCAGTCCTTCTCGATCTGCTCCACCTCCTGAAGCGAGAAGGTGACGGCGATGCGAGGCGCCGGCAGCTCAGACATACAGATGTAGTGCTGCGGGCAGGAACCGACCCCATTCAACATTAGCATACGGAGAATGAACGGCGTTACCGAATGCAAATGAGCCTCAGTGCAGGTCGCAAGGTCAGGAAAAATAAGCAGAGAGGTAAACATGGCACATACAAATGAGGAACGTGATTATGGCTTGGGAACTCTGACCGTAACGGCGCGAAGCTTGACGGACGTACCGGGTCAAGTCTTCAGTCCCGCTCCAAACAAAGCCCATGAATATAATATTAATGATGCTCACAATATTTTCAAGCACATTAATGTGTAGTTTGTTTTCAAACACTTGACTGACTTTTTCCCCATTTTTTTTTATTAATAAATTTCCACTATATATTTCTCATGCCCATTCTTTTATGCAGCCTCAGCCGTAAGTCATGATTTAACACCGACATAAATACAAGCAACATCGAGATGCTGGGATACTCTGCTGCCGTCACTGTCGTACATGTTGCAAGGCTGCTTCGTGCTGCGGTGCCAGACAATGGATAAAAAAAATAAGCATCTGCTGGCCCTGGTTGCAAGTGTGGGTGGACGCACATCGAGCAAGTTGTAAGTCGGATGTTACTTGTAAGTAAAATAAAAATAAATAAAAAAAGTGAGGCGTCGGTTCGAGGTCTTCTGCAAATTACGGACTGGATCTGCCTCCATAAAAGGATCAGGAGTTTTTTTTATCTGACTTGAAGCGACGTAGCATTTGGAAGTTCAGTGTCACGACAGGACGAGGACAAATCCTGCGGTGCATTCAGGGACCTCACAGCAGTGACGTTTGGCTAATGAGCAACACAAGCACAACAATTAAAGACGCAGAGGAAACTTTCAGTGGGTGAAGTGTTTCAATTGCCGCCGCGCAGAGAAACAAACAACATAATTAGCGGCGCACATAAATACACAACTGAAATATATAGCCTCAATCAAAGCAGACGGCTGGAGATTCTCACCTTTATAATGCCTCATGAGTTTTTAATCTAAACGCTGCATTTAGCCGCAGAACAAACAAACCTCTAATGAAGACTTCAGATTCTCATTTACACTTGGAAGAAAACATCTTTAGTCATGGCTTTCTAGCTGGTCTACAAGTCAGAATCCATCAAATGAACGAGTCGGCCATATTTTCCGCAGATTTTAGCACCAACACTGACTAGAGACAGCTCAACTCTGTCATCAGGCTGGGGGGACACGCCCCCAGCACCTGCGAGGAGAGATCACGCCCTTGTTCTCCTGCAGCGTTTTTCAATTAGTGAGCCGCGAGAGGCTGTCAGGTGAAAATGATCCAGTTTCACCTCATGTCTCCGGAGATAGAGGTGGGCGATGTGATGACATTAAATCATGTCAATTAGAAGGTGTTGAGGAGCAACCAAGGTGAGGAGATCACATGGATTCACTGACTTTCTTTCTTGCCACTCCACTGTAGAGCTGCAGTGTGTCTTCCCACACACTCACAGCGAAGAAGCCGCTCACATGCGCAACTTACAGCTGTTTTTAAACCTGACGCGCCTCTAACTTTACTTTACTTTTCACACACTTTCACCACAGAACCATGGAGAGAGGGAGGGAGGGATCCTTCTCGGAGCCGGGACGCCAAAGACTGTCTGCACCGCAGAGCTAATGGCTAACGTGACGTCTTACTTCAAAACTTCAATGATACTCATGGACCGTCAAAGTTAACAGTTATTTAAAGTAAGTAAATAAATAAATCATGATATATTTTGCCATATTGCCTGCCCCTTTCTGGACACATGTGAAACATACATTTTCTGCAATTTGTTTCTGCAAATAGCCTGGCAAAATAAGAAGTGTCAGTAGCTACAGTTTTTCACAAATGAACAAGGATTTTCGATAGGACTTTAAGCACAGGTGCACTTCGGCTGAGGTTCCTTTGGTGGTGAGCCACGGGATTTTCTCAATGAACCGAGGGTGCCGTGGCTAGAAACAGGTTGAAAAACACTGCTCTACTGAAGGCTCACCTGAGGGCAGCAGATCTTCAGCAGGTTGATGGCTTTCCCGCACACGTACACCTCATTCGCGATGTGCCTCAGGAAGACCGGCACGTTGTCTTCCACGTCCTTAGAAATCAGCGTGTAGCCTTGAACCCAAAAGTTTTTATCTGCAAGACACCGTCACAGCAGCCTGTGTTATTCCAGGGAAAAGTAGCACACAGGTTGGTAAACGTCTTCCTATTATCGCAACTTAAGCGGCCTGGAACGCCGCCGGAGGTGAGGCCGGGGAATTGTTAGCGCTTAGCTCAGTGATCCTTCCAGAAAGCGCGAGCGAACAGGAACGCGCTGAGCCGGCAGCTTTGGCAGGAAAAGCCTCGCCGCTGATTGCTTCCTCGCTCGGCAGACGCGGAGGAGAACAATGACATTTGTCTGCCCTCCAAAAAGCGGCGGAGAGAGGAGCAGAGGTTCGCGGCGGGAGTTGATGAGCTGTAGCCGATGAGCAAATTAACCTCTTGGCCAGACAAAGCCGAGCGAGGGGCCGACCTTGAATGGCGGCGTTGCTCCGCATAAAATATTATGACAGCTTGTAATGGTTCACACGAGGAGGTAATTGTAGAGAGCTGTCGGGTGCTGATACAGAGTAGACCACAGCCTGGAGGAGGAGGAGGCGCATGAGGCTTCATCCTCTGCCACGGAGGTTATGATGTTGTCCATGTTCCAAATAATTTGGAAAAGTTACGGACAGATTTGTCAAATGGGACATAAATGAGTCCATTTTAGGAGTGATCCGGATCACTGTCGGGATCCTCTTTAACATTGGGAGATTGTGCTGGGGGTTGACTGAAGCTGCAGGTCCTCACTCTCTGAGTGCGTTTCTAGCACTAATTCTGTAGGATATTCTAGGAATTCTCTGTTTGTTCAAAGGTGTCAAGAATGTTGCGGGTAGAAAGTTTGCTGATGGGTTCTGACAAAGTAGTTTAATATGTTCCTTATTTTCTACACAGGACAATTTAAATTACATTACAGACATAATATAAAGCAAATATTTCATTTCAAAAGGTGTTTCCTACTGAACAAGCTTGTATTTTCTTGTGAGACCCTATACAATAATTGTAGATTGTATTATATCTCATAATTGTTTGTCTTATTATTATCTTTATAATTATGCTCGTAAGTTTAGAAATGAGGGGTCTTCGAAAATATTTTTCTTTTCTCGAAATATATTCGGGCTAAAAAATCAGCTTGTTCTCAAGAACATGCTGTATTTAGAATATAAATGACAACATTACATTTAATGAATTTCTAACTAACTACAATTGCAAAATTCTGGCGAACAACAAGTAACATTACAGCACTAAAAATGGAACTTAAATCCAAGGTCAGATCTACATTAGAACATCTCTAAAGCCTAAGGAGCCGACCAAAAACACCAAAAAACAGATTTGGCTGCGATTCCTGACGACCAACTAATGGCACCCGTCACACAAGGACACGTTCAATGAGGCAATAAAGGAAAAATCTGTTTTCCTCAGAGACAATGTGACACAACACACTGGCCGCAGGTCTGTGTGTGTGTTTGTGTACATGTATTAATATTCTTGTGTGGACCAACCTTTGACAAGACACTGATCTTATGAGGACCTTTTGCTTTGTGCTGAGATTTTGTCTGGTCCCAAGAGTTTTGAGGGTTAAAATGTCAAAAGAACTAGGTCATTATTATTAGCTTTCAGTTTGGTTCTGAGTCCTGGTCAAGGTTAGACATTTGTTTTGGATGGCTAGGTTAAGGGGGAGAGGCTGGGGAAAGGGTTATGGCAATGAGAAACCTCACAATGTCCCTGCGAGGATAGCAACACAAACATGTGAGTGTGTGTGCATGTATTATTATTCTTGTGTGGACCAATCTTTGACATGACACTGATCTCATGAGTACATTTTGGCCGGTCCACATAGAGTTTTGAGAGTGAAAACGTCCAAATAACTGGGTCAACATAACCAGTAAAAAAGTTTGGCTCAGTGTCCTGGTTCAGGTTTGTGTTTTGGAGGGTTAGGTTTAGGGGAAGAGGCTGGGGAAAGGTTTATGTCTTCATAAGGAAAGATATTCAAGTATGTACGCAGGTGTTCACCTCGACAGCCGAGATAGTCTTCGTTGACCTGGATCATGAATTCTCCGTAAACATCCCGGAATATTCCGCTGTACACCCAGTCGGACACGAACCTGGAGGAAGCAAGACGCTGGATTAAAAGATACACAACACTGAGGTTCAGCGGAGCAGACGACAGCGTCCGTCACTGACCTGGTGTAGGGCTCGCAGCTGCTCTTCAGCAGGGACAGCAGGATGGGGTAGTTCTCGTTGCTGCAGTTGTTCTGCGCCTCGTCGTACAGGTATGACAGCAGTTTAACACCCTGAGAAGAAACACCCCCGAGTCCACGTCTTGTCTGAGAACACGCCGACGAAGGTGGAAGGTCATCACTCACCACCGGAAAGGAGTCGTGGTCGACACGGTCCACGTGGCACAGGTCCGACAGGTACCTGAGGGATCAGCACAATGGCACTGATCATCCACCGTCCGGGTCAAAACCACGGTAGGTTTGGGCCTCACCTGAGCTGCCGGCCCACTTTACGGAAGAGGAAGCTGATGGTCAGCAGGCTGAGGGTGGGCGGGGTGCTCAGGACACACGCCCGGTAGTAGTGCAGGTACTTCCTGAGGCCCCCAGTGAACGCCTGAGGACCACATCACAGGGGGGTGACCACATGAACTGAAGCACTAGTCACGGCGGCCCAACATCACGATGAACGGCAACCGAACGCAGCTCACAGGTTTATAAGAGAAAGTGGAGGCATGGAAACACGGTCAGAGAGCCGTGGGTGAGAGGGTGAGGCGATCACCTCTTTCCAAGGTCATCATTCCAAACGATGAAGTGATGAATGAAAGGAACGATGGCTCGAGGAAAATGTGAGGACAGGATGACACGTAGATGAACGAATGCTGATGATGATGCGTTGTTGATGAAGTGATGAATGAAAGCATGACGTCTCCATGAGAAGTGATGAGTGAGATGAGTGAGAGGGCAACACATTCATGTGAACGAGTTGGATGAGATCTATATCAACAGTTCAGTGAAGGAGATGATGGAGAGTCGCAGGTGAGAGGGTGACGAATGAAACAATGAGTTGCAGAGAGAGCAGTTGAGGAGTACGTATTGATGGGTGAATGATGACTGAATGATAATGGATGGTTGATGGAGTGATGAATGAGAGGGTGACATTCATGTGAAAGTGATGGATGGATGGATGGATGGATCGATGGGTGGATGGATGAATAGATGGATGGATGGATGGATGAGTAGATGATGGATGGATGGATGAATGAATAGATGGATGGATGTGTGGATGAATAGATAGATGGATGGATGGATGAATGAATAGATGGATGGATGGATGAATAGATGGATGGATGAATAAATGGATGGATGGATGGATGGATGAATAGATGGATGGATAGATGATAGATGGATGAATGGATGGATGAGTAGATGATGGATGGATGGATGAATGAATGAATAGATGGATGGATGGGTGGATGAATAGATAGATGGATGGATGGATGGATGGACGAATGAATAGATGGATGGATGGATGGATGGATGGATGAATAGATGGATGGATAGATGTATGGATGGATGAATAGATGGATGGACGGATGGATGGATGAATAGATGTATGGATGGATGAATAGATGGATGGATGAATAGATGTATGGATGGATGAATAGATGGATGGATGAATAGATCGATGGATGAATAGATGGATGAATTGATAGATGACGGATAAAGGGATGATGAATAGATGGATGGATGATGAGGACTGGAAGTATGACTTGACGACCAAGCGCAGGATGAGAGGATGATGTAAAGATGAATACATGATGATGCAGGGCAAAGTGATGTTCGAGTGATGAATGAAGTCATGATGTCATCATGAGAGAGTGACGATTCGTGACTGAATGAAATGATGACACTTTCATCGGGGAGTCGATAGGATTTTGGATACATAATTGATGAATGGATGAGGGAAAAGGGAAAGGGGATGTTCACAGATGACATGAACAAGACAAGTAAGTGGCGTGACAACAGGTGACAAACACATAGATGAGAGGATGAAATGGTGATGTGGAAGCAGAGAACCAACGGAGGAGCTCATGACTCACACACCTGGAAAACCAAGCCTTTCTTGTCAGCACTCTGCAGAGAGAAGCGGCTCAGTCGCAGGTAATCGGTGCCGTACTGAGCCAGCTCCCCGAGGAGGCGGGCCACACTCTCCGGAGACGCTCCGGACACACACACGCCGGGCCGCACGTCAAACTCGACACTCTGTCAACACACACAAGGAGGATTAGAAGCCTGCGGCGAATCCTGTGACTCCAGCAGCACGTGGATTAATGCTTCACTCCAAAGATGTTTTTGTGATTCGTGAGCAGTTTTTTCCAGCCAAATCTAACTTCTTTAAAATCGACCACGGAGAAAGACTAAGCTCAGACACTCTTCATGAGTTTACCTCTCGCGCGCTGTCGGTGGGAGGGAAAACATTCCCGGTGTTTGGAAGCAATCTAGACTTTGTGTGAGGGCTGAGAGCGCTGAGCACCATTGTGCCTTTAATTGTTTTGACTTTTTATGAGTCCATTTCAGAAAACAGCCGACTGACCAATTAAACGTCTGTTAGCAGCGGAACAGGAGGGGGGCTGTGTAAAGTGGGGGGGGCTGGTAAACAACATAATTAGAATTCAATTTATGTTATAAAAACAACCTCATCTCCAGGGTGGATAAAAGCTTAATAGGAAGCAATAAAGGGGCGTAAAAACTCTCCAGCGATTTTGTTTTAGGAGAGATTTTATTAACGTCCTCGCGATGAATCCGTCACATCAGATCCATTACCAGCCTCGGAGCAGAGCGTGTCATCAGTCACTGTGTGTGTGTGTGTGTGTGTGTGTGTGTGTGGCCACAGTGTTTCAGGCGTGTGAGGACCACTCGGCTGCTTCAGTTCAGCCACAAAGGTCTCACCTGGTTTAGGGGGAAGGTGGTGGAGGCCACTCCGATCAGCACGTTGAGGAGGTCGGTCACCAGTTGTGTTTGAGAGTCCAGAGGAAGCAGGAAGAGAGGAGAGGGAGGGCTGGAGCTCACCACCCTCATCTCCCCCTCCCACAGACGATAGAGCTGGTCGAACGCCTCCCTGCCTCCTTCTGTCAGGTAGAGGGACTCCTTCTTGCCGGGTGGGCTGTAGGGGGCGCCACAAAACGATACAGAATGATTCCCAAACTACACTGGACATTAGGAAGGGGCGATATGGACATAAAAAGTTATCGCAATAAATGACAATAATTATCACGATAAATGCATTTTCAATCTGTTCCATGTGTTGGACACTACAGCCTCTTGAAACTGCTTCATGATGAAACTTATTAGTGGAGTTTGTCTCCAACATCATTATTTGTTTATGCTCAAATATAATAGTGAACTAAGTGTGGAGATGAGAAATTCTAAGATTTCACTCATACTTTGATTTGTTGATGGTCCCTAACTGATGGCGGCTCGTAGCATTAGCGCTGCCTGTGAGAGTGTGTCCGCCATCACTGAACCCTAATGTGGACGCGGAAGACGCCGCCAACGCTGCCAATGCTGGAGCGGAGCTCCGCCCAATATCCAACTATTTTCACCAGCACATCAAGTGTTGATGTGAACCAAGGCAGACGAGTGCGTCAGTGAACCTATGAGGACCGTGTACGGTAAGTTATTGCCCATCCCTACTGGACGTGTGACTCTGCGATTGTTACCAGCCGACTGTCTCCCAGCAGCGGCGAACTCCTGGCTCAAAGGTTCGGAGGGTCTCCCATATGTCGACCTCTGGACTCGGGCTGGTCTCTGACTGCGAGTCTGGGGTCAAGTTGGAAGACGACTGAAAGCCCTCGTCCTCCGACTGATCCAAACAGGACGGGACCTGGACAGAACAGTGCCTGACCACTTCTATCTACTTCCACTGAAACTGTATAAAAGTAGCGAGCGATGTACCTTGATGGCCAGACCAGTGACGTCGATGTTGCCCGGAACAGGCGGCAGGTCCAGCCTGATGTCCATGTCTGAGGTCCGGCTGTGCTGCAGCGCTCCAAACAGAGACATCCGCGTCTCTCTTTCAAATCTTTCCTCAGTATCAGTTCTGGACCTCAGACCCAGCAAACCGGTTCCGGGCGCCGCGTCCATCAACCTGTGAGTGCCACACAGGCTCTCCACGGCGCCCCACTCCTCGCCACAAACCAGACCCCAGGCCCGGGCCTCTAGCCGCTGCAGCTCCTCGCTCTGGTAGCACCAGGGCTGCTGGCGTCGCAGCACCGGCCTCTCCCGCCGCATGTAGTCCCGACTGAAGGAGGTGGGGGGCGGGGGGGCGGAACCTGCCAGGTGCACTAGGAGCTGGAGGACTGCGTCGACTTCCTTCAGCCCAGACGTCTCTCCGTCAGGGAGCCTCTCCAGCTGCTCTTCCAGCCGCTCCGCCTCTTCCCGGCAGCCCGCCACTCTCAGGTCAAAACAAATCATCAGGACCCGGTTCCGGGCCGGGGTTCTGGCCAAGGGATCTGGCCTGGTCGTTTTGCCCGCATCTTGAAAGAGCTTGGACAGCAGGGCGCCGTAGGCTCGCCGCTTCAGGACTCGATGGTAGCCTTCTCTGGAGACACCGCCCAGCGCACGCCGCTTCCATGACACCCCAGACAGGCTGCTGTCACAGAGGGCGCTCAGGAGCTCGGTGATGCTGCCAGACTGGCTGGAGTGAGTGGAACTTTGGTACATGGTGGTCCTGATGCTGCAACCTGCAGGAGAGACACCAGATAGTCATCATTCCTACCATAAACGCATCTCATAACGTGCGCGGACCGATCAGCTGAGCCACAAAACGCTTTGTTATTGTGTATAACGCAGCCTCTGTATGCAGACGTGTCCCGTTAGCTCCATTTACTGACTGTTTTTTCTTCATACTGAGGTGTAAAACCTTTCCTGTCTCCACACTGGACCGTGGTAGAGTGTCACAGGGGAGGTGCTGGAGCGCTCACTCCAGGGTTTGATGTCCTGTTGTGGGCTGGAGCTGGGACAGGGATGAGGCCAGTCTGGGACAGAGCGTGACTTGGTTTATGACTTTGTCACAGCCAAACTGCACAGAAGCGCACATTCAGAGCTGGACACGCACCGGGCACCTCTTCCCTTCTGGAGAGACGTCACTCACTCGGCAACCCCTCCCACATGCAGCGGCCACACACACAGAGGAACAGCCACCTGCAGCAGACACTCTACATTCACTCCTACAAAAGACTAGTTTAAGGCTTGGAACGCATTATTGCTTTTTCCATTCATTGTAATGGGAAAAATCCATTCAGATTTAGAACAGCCGTCTGGAAGGGATTGTGGTGGAGAACCGAGGTACCACTGTATGTTGCTGCGATGGAAGGATGCTGCCCAGCCAACCCTGTCTCATTGGTTAAAGGATGTTCTGTCCCGTCTAAGCATGGAAAAGATCCATCCGTCAATATTCTCCAAAAACTAAACGTCACAATGTCTGGTTCCCTTTCATTTCATTCATGCAGCATGAAAACCCTTTGACTACCTCCTGATTTTTCTTTGGGTTTTATTTTTACAATTGCTATTATTATTATTATTATTATTAGGTCAATATTTCTACTTGATACTTGACTTGATAACATCTACACGAGCTCCATACCATGGTGATCATGCACCGTTTTTAGGCTGCTGCTGTGTCATGGGTTGGTTTGTTTACCTGTTTTTTGGAGGGATTGTATTTCTTTCGTTTTTTATTTTAGATTACCTCAACGTGTAATGTAAACTCAATATTGCTTTTTGTGACCTTTTGCATTCGAAACCCAACAGAAACATTTTGATGTCAGACATTCGATGCATGAGCTAACAGCGGTATGAAAACGTGAAAGTTAGGTTGGAAGCGACGTGTTATACATCGCCTCTCTCCTCATTTTAAAGCAATATGTTCCGTATATCTAGGGACAATAACGGTGTGTATTTACCTGCCGTCACGACGAGCGGAGCGGAGGTGAAGCCCAGCTCCAGCCGGCGTCCATCTCTCTGTCCTTCCCTCCGGAGCTAATGTTGTTAGCCACCTGCAGCCGCGCGCGTGGACGCCAGCGCTCGCCGACTGTTCCAGAAGGTGCGAACAGCAGTTCAACACTCGTCTACAACCCCCCTCACTTGAAGCATGTGTTCCACTCCAGCGGTACTTGCGTCTTTACTCTGAGGTTGCGACGCTGATGCTAGCTAGCAAGTTTGTATATGGCATCAGTCGCAGCCTTCAAAGTTGCCGTTATGCTTCCTATTTAGATCTGATTGGCGAGGAAGAAGCTTGCTGTGCGTTGATTGGCCAAGATAAGCGGCTTGTCGCCGCCGATTGGCTGGTGCACTAAGGGCGGCATGTGAGTGAATAGAAGGCGTTCAGGCAACGCATAAAAAGTGGGAAATTACAAATGTATTCCCGTAAACACTATTTCTTTCTATTTATTATTCTCTTTTATCACTACGAATAAAGACTGTTTGTACACATGTTTCCTCTACATGTTTATAGACTTGATCGTCAAATTCAAAATAACAAATATAAACTTTTAAATACTTTTCGGTATCATTTATTTTCTGATTTTCGATCCGTATGAATTAAAACAATTCAATCTAAATGATCAACAATCTAATGTTTTAACTTCATCATGAACCGCAGCATCGCTGCTTATCTATCCCTCCCGCTCCTCCTCTCCCTCCTGTGCAGACAGAGCAAATCAGAGCCAAACCTCAGTTGAAGCAGAGCGACACGTTGAGGTGAGACACACCTGCTGGTGAACAACCGCTCCTGCTGCCGCTGGCGACCCTGGCAGCAGAAGCACAGCCGCCCAACCACACAAGCTCTCACCCACTTACGCCTTGAAAAGTTCTGCCAAAAACATCTTGAAACTCGGAGAGGAAATGTGCCTCAAACTGTCTTGCTGTTGACCCACTTTGAAGTGCTTCAAGTTCAGCAGCGCTGGAGTTGAAGAGCTCCCCGCAGGAACGCAGGTGAGGGGGCGGAGCTAATGTGACAGAGCTGGCGTCTCGGGTTGACCTCACGACCTTCTGACACCTGCAGGTGCTCTAGGAGCATGAAGGTTAATGAAGAGCTGCGGGACGGAAACATCCATGGAGAGTGTCTCGCTCTGCTGTATGTCAAGAGCCTTCTGCCAAATATAATGTGCTCACTTGGCGACATGGTGCTGAGCAGGTGCCAGTTGGATCCCATGAGCAAGGCATCTTAATTCATGTATAGTTTCACATTCACAAATGCATGTAAGGTTTACATTGTTTCTGTTGGGCTGCTGTGAGTCATGCGTGGTGCTATCACTCTCAACAACCAGCTCACAACAACCAATCATAGTCATCGATCACTATGGAATTTTGCTCGCAAACAAGCTTCATGCAGCCAAGAGCTTGTCTTGTCACATCAGACCAATGAACTTACAGGCGTCTTATTGACATTTAAGTGCAAAAACACGCTGTTTTCCTGCTTCTCTTCTGTTCCCAGAGCACTGCGCTTCTCAGCTAACCGGCTGTGGAGGCGGAGCTATGTAGCGACCAAGCACTGTGATTGGTTGACTGCACTGCAAGCTAATGCTGCTCTCGCCTTAACCAGATCAATGACAATAGTATTGGATTTACTGTACTGCAGCTGAGGAAGACACGTATCGTAACGCTTACACAGAACCATACAGTCTGGCTTGACACCAGTAGACATTAACTGGTGTGGCTGACCTGGTGAGCATGAGAAATGTCACTTTATCGCTGTCAAAAATATGAAAAAAAAAATAAATTACTTTTTGTAAGATGAATAGATGGATGGATAAATATAGCTTTCATGGAATTACATTTTATTTAAAATCTGTGGGTTTTTCGGCTCTTTCCCGAACCCTGATCTAAGGTCACATTAAAAAGTAGGTCAACCTGCTGGGGGCAGGTATAAAGTTGGTGGAAAGGCAACATGGTGGATGGTCTCTGGAACACTAAATCTGTGACCCTGGTGGCCCAAACGTGTCACATACCCCGTTCCCATACCGTAGCGCAACAGTTCATCGCACATAATCGCATCACAACAAAACGTGAATCAGTAACACGTTAGTGTCGACGTCTTTCTTGCCTTCTGGCTCAGCTCTTACCACTTCAGAGTGACTTCTGCCCGTCCATCTCACGCTCCGCCTGTACTGCTGTACTTAAATCTGCTCCTGGCTGGCTCAGTAGATGGCGCTGTCCGGCCTCTCGCCTTTGTTTGTGAAACAACCCTGCGAGGCAGCTTTGTCTCTCGGCCCTGCGTTCTCAGCTGTCAGCACCTTATGAATGTTTTGGCAGCTATTTCTCCGACCGTCATTTACACTGGTGGCTCATTCCGACAACCATCCGACGAGAAACTGAAGAGGAATTGCAGGCGACAGCGTCAGTCTTCATCTGCCACAAATGAACCTTGATGATGTCACGTCGGTGGTCACTGAGCGGACGGAGCCAGAAGATTCTTTTTCGGATTCACCTCATGAGTCAGTTGATGACTCTTAAAAAATAAAAGTCAGCCACAGATTCATGAACAAGCGGAGGCGCAGGAGGTTTGGGGAGGGGGGGTTATTCGGCCAAGGTGACGCGGCTCGGCAGTATTCACGCCGTGTTTCTGCAAAAGCAAATCAATATTCCAGAAGTGGAGAGACAAAGCCGAATGACTGAAGGGCACATTTGTCTTCTGCTCATTCAAAGAGGAGCGTGTGATGAAATCTGTGCGCAACATCCTCGTCCACACACACACACAACTCTGTCGGATACTGTTCATCCAGAACGACCTGTGCAGGGAAGTAATGGACTCCAGAAGACTCACAGCTGCTGGTGGAGCACCACAGTCCAGGACCCTTTACGCTCTGATTCATTAGCTATCCAAATGTCAACCCCCAGAAAACCTTTCTGACGCTTGAAAGACTCGCAGTCCAACCGTGAATTATAACTTTTATATCGTACTGCCGCGTCTCAAAGTGCTTTGCAAGTGAGTCATTAGTTGCGATTTGTGAGGACGAACCAAGCGAACGCTGCACTGATGAGGTTCTCGGAAAGGTTTTACCAACGATGTCCACCGTCTGCTTGTCGTGTCGCTCCACCAACCACTGGCCTCCATTTTGGCGTCTTTCTTAAAAAGCACATCTTTGGGTTCGTCAGATTTATCGACGCAACAGGAGAAGTTTCGACCATCTGGAGACTGGAATGTCTGGAATTTAATTTCGGGAAGGAGGGACTTACTCACTACTCATGTTTTTCAGAAAAAAATATCGGAAGAATGCGTCATCGACAGATTAGCGCACCAGTTGTACCGCAATGTTTCCCTTCGCAAGGCTTTTTAAATTTCTTGCATGAATTTATATTCACTGTATGTACATCCAAGTGGAATCGGATCCTTCGTCTGGTGCGATGGCAGTCCGAAGGAGACACTTATCGACCTAATCATACCGAAGCACTCGCTCTGAAATGACGCCTCGACGGCACTTCTGGAGTTGCATTACACTTTGGACACCGTCATTAGAACCTCAGCTTAGCGAGTCCTGATTTCCAGCAACCGCTACGATTGGCTGAGCAGGTTAGTGGCTATTTATCACCTGGAAAAGATCTTAATGTTGCAAATGGATGTCGTACACTGGGCACCAGGAAGCCACCAGCAGGGGATTGTTACCCTCCAGATCATATGTTTTGCTGTTTTGGAAAGGTTTGCAATGACACACAGTGGAATTCAACGCAGCGCTTTAGCACCACAGAGAGACCCCTGCGAGGGGTTTTGACCCTCTACACTGAAGTCTTCCCACTGTAGGTAGAGTTTTCTTCCGTTTTCGTAGATGTCTAGTGAAGCATGACTGAAAATGACGCCACTAAATCGCTGTCAATAAAGGAGGACCGTGTACAACACAGCGTTCATGGCGGTTTTTGCCGTGTTATTTGAGGAAAAGTCCTAAAAGAATCAAAATGACTGAGGTCCGTTGCTCACGGAACTCAAGTGGCGCACATGTGAAGAGACGGTGAAGAGCGTGAGGACGGCTTGGATTGGAGGCAGATTTACTTCTCATGATTAAAAGCTAGCGTTTTCACTGCGCCACAAAATCCTGGCAGAAACCCTGCACACTGACAGATCACCGTATTTTCATCGCCATATTTTTATCGTAACCGTCCCCAAATGAGATGTAAATTTAGTGGAATTTTTTGTTTGTCTGTTCTTTCCGACTCATGAGGCTGTAAAGATTTGATAAAGTGATCACTTTCAACACAGAAACAAGAAAAAACTCGACCAGGTGAGTTTTTTTTTTCTTCTTCTTTTGTTCCAGGACTGGATGCATAGGAGTACACAGTCAGAATACAGTAATTCAACATTTGTTACAAAGATTTATATCATATAGAGAAATAAAAATAATAACTGCACAGCAGTAAGAAACATTTGTCGATTATAGATCATTTATCGTACACACTGTGAAATAGCCGAGGAAAAAGAAAATCAACAACATCGGAACAAGTTCCCGCTATATTCAGTCTACGGAATATTTTTTCTCCTTAAGGAATGCCGGACATCGTCGATGGCCAACCCCCGACTCGTATCCGCCATCGTTTTGACATTGATTAAGTTTGGCTTTTTTTGGCCGCCAAAGTCCTATGAAGCACACGTCACAGACACACGAAATAAAAAAGCACAAATCGCAACCAGGAAGGAAAAATCGCACGGAAATGTTTTCAGCCCGTCGAAACGTGGCGGCAGCATCTATCGCGGTTTAGACAGCACACGGAAATGAAAAAAAAAAAAAAACTCACCGAATACATTGCTGTGTCTATCGTCTTTCGATAATCCCCACCGTCGCTTTGAAACAGAGGCGCGTTTCACACCCCCCTCTCCCTCTGTGTAAGGCACGTTTGTGGTCAAAGAAAGGCTCTCAAAGAAGCGTTTGCATTGAGTTGATGCTAAATAACAACAGACATCGCAGTTGTCAGCTATTCCCATCGAAAGCCACTCTCTTACGCCCCCGAGCAGGTCCTCTACATGATTTAACCTTCCACTGATCAAACTGTAAATATTGCAACACATTTACAACAAATCTAAATTTACATTTGGCGACAAACGACTGTTGAGCAGGTCTCTCTGACCATGTCCCTCGGCTCAACGCGCTGAAACTTTGAACCATCGCCACAGTTATTTACATCCCGGAACGTAACATCTTTTTGTTCAGAAATGCTGACTTCACCTGACACGACTCTGAAGGTGTCACCGGAAACATGATCTTTTACAAGAAGAACTCGACAGGTGCCGAGTATCTAGTCACTGGAGTCAGAGTTAGGACCCACCTATGCTCCCTTTATATACGAAATTCTACGAAATTATCGTCACATTCTTCTATGCGTTTGTTACGTTGGTGCTGTTCACCAACCATATCCACCAGGGGGAGCAGCCCAGAGTCAAACGTTCATAACAACAACAACAAACTGACTACTGCTGTGTTTGGCTCGTATCCGTAAGCTTTGTGGAAATACGCAGAAATACAGCGGAAATGAACGCAGAACATGGACTGAAGTTTCCGTCCGGATCCGAATGTAACATTGAGCATAAATGGGCCTTTAGATGAGTGGGAGTGACTAGATCAGAGGGACATGTGGAGACAAACGGTTTGGGAAACTGAAGAGGAACCGGAGCAGGAATGTTGGAGACGAAGAAGAGGAAGAGAACCTGAGCTCCGTGAGGAAGGAGGGCATGAAGGTGTGACTGGAGGCTGATGAAGAGAGAGGGTAGAGCAACAATTGTGCCATCGTACCATGTGTTCCTCATGGCCCCCTGCTGTTCAGTAGTAAGTTCCACTTTCGATCAGCCTGTTAAGAACCACCTGACTCATCACAAGTCACATGACCGTTAGACATGAAGGTGCTTGTTCGGAATTAAATTGTTATTATGAAAGTGGAACTCCAATTGGAGCCAGACGCCAGAGTTCCAAGAGCCTAGATTCCACTCATTTCCTATGTAGAATAAATATTCGTTTGTCACGGATATTCTGAATTGTGTGAGACGCCAAAGCCTCGTGCGGGGCATTCGGCGTAGAACGTACCGACTAAATTTTAACTGCAATAAACAGCAAGGACTTCATATGTGCTCTAGTCATGTGACCTTAAACATGAACATATATACAATGTTGGCTCCCGATTTTTATTATGTTACGATGTAGCGCCCTCCAACGGTTATCATAAACACAACACTATTTTTAAACAAAATATCAAACGTATATTTTGAACAGTTTGCATCACCAATTGGTTCTTAGCTAAATAGCAAAAGCGTCAAGACCACTGTCCTTTACAACTAATCCAATAGAGGGCGCTAAACCATCATGAATTTGTTCTGACGGCTTCGTAATCTTCAGAGTCGTGTCGTGTGAAGCAGACGTACCAGCCGCTAGCAAGTTATTCACGTTAGCAATTGGCTAATTTGAGCTTTCGAGGCAGAATTATTTCATAAAAAGCAAAAAGAAGTTATTAAAAAAAACAAGACAAATAAAAGCCGATAAAAATCTGTCCGACATATTGCTGAAATGCTACGATTCCTCAACACGGTAATGATTGCGACTCATGGTGCTATTGTAGCGTTAATATGAGCGACTCCACGAAGGTCCGGACGTTTCCGCGTGAAACCAAAAGCTATTAAAACAGTAAACGCTAGGTTAAAAATCTGAAGTTGTTCAGGAAAACAAGTGTTCTTCTGTGCTTCGCTTGAGGAGGAATGTATCTGTACAATAAAGGGAGATTGACTGTGCTAGTCTGGATTCCCAAACGCACTGCAACGGCTGGCAAACACAAAGCAACGACTGCGTTCACACTCCTGAGATGGCATCACAAAAAACTGCAGGTCTTTATTTTATAACACAATAACAGTCTTATAGTGTTAATATTGAAATTCTTTTGAATTTTGATGTTGCCAGATTGTTTTTTACGTCCATTTATTGCGAAAAAATTACCGTTATTTCGTCAAGGGGAGCGGCTTTAATAAAACCATCTACTCACGACGAATTAAGTGTGCGAACATGATTTCTTACTGGGACCAAATTGGAGGGTATAATTGGCGGAGTGTGTACGCAGTCTTGGATTTGTGTGGCGCCCTCGTGAGGTGCGAAGGGAGGTTGACACTGTGGGACTAAAGAGACAAAGCAGTTGTTCGACTGAGCCACGATGGCGGGAGCGTCCTCGCACGCACGCACTGTGCCTGATACAAACGCCGTCCACAGGCTGCCCGTACAAACACACTGTTTTCCTTATAAAGCTTTGGGCGCAAAGACATCACGATAAAAAAATACATAAAGGATTTCTTGATTTGGAACAGAAATGAAACTCAACATCTGATGATCCGGAGCGCCAGTTTCCCACAGGTGGGCTTACCTCCCCCGCAATGCATGATGGGAGCGGCGAGGCGTGAGCGCAGACCTTTTAAGGGGGTTTGGCAAGTGAGCTTTAAGGCGAACAACTCCAACTGTCCCTGATACTCCGCAGAATATTGTCCCCAAGGCCTCCAGTCTTGGTCCCATCTCCATGTTGGGATCGTTGGAGAAGGAAGAAGTAAGCCCCCGGAGTGGCTGGCGGGACCCGCCCCACACCTGGATCCATCTCGGGTTAGAGGTCAGTCACTTTGTTCTCCAGGGCAGCGGCGACCTGCTGCAGCCGCAGGGTCAGCTGTTTACTTTGAGCGGCCGGGTCGTCCTCCAGGGAGGCGATGATCTGGAAGGAGGACGAACGGAGAGGAGGACACGTGAGGCCAGGAGAGAGAAGGTTTGGGAGGAAGTGGAAATCTGGAACCATCCAGTTTCATTTACAATGCAGGTCACTTTCACTGGCAGAGGTCTGGGGATATTGAACACCAGCCAATATATCGTGAGAATGTTGACTGTTCATTCCATGTGCACAAATAAAAATCACTTCACTGCACACAAGTGAAAGTGAAAACCTCCAGCTCACAGGTGAAAACCTCGGATGGAAGTCTCAAACACACAGATGAAAACCTCCAGCTCACAGGTGAAAACCTCGGATGGAAGTCTCAAACACACCGATGAAAACCTCCAGCTCACAGGTGAAAACCTCGGGTGGAAGTCTCAAACACACCCATGAAAACCTCCAGCTCACAGGTGAAAACCTCGGGTGGAAGTCTCAAACACACAGATGAAAACCTCAGGCTCACAGGTGAAAACCTCGGATGGAAGTCTCAAACACACCCATGAAAACCTCCAGCTCACAGGTGAAAACCTCAGATGGAAGTCTCAAACACACAGATGAAAACCTCCGGCTCACAGGTGAAAACCTCGGATGGAAGTCTCAAACACACCCATGAAAACCTCCAGCTCACAGGTGAAAACCTCAGATGGAAGTCTCAAACACACAGATGAAAACCTCCGGCTCACAGGTGAAAACCTCAGATGGAAGTCTCAAACACACAGATGAAAACCTCCAGCTCACAGGTGAAAACCTCGGACGGAAGTCTCAAACACACCGATGAAAACCTCCAGCTCACAGGTGAAAACCTCGGGTGGAAGTCTCAAACACACCCATGAAAACCTCCAGCTCACAGGTGAAAACCTCAGATGGAAGTCTCAAACACACAGATGAAAACCTCCAGCTCACAGGTGAAAACCTCGGACGGAAGTCTCAAACACACAGATGAAAACCTCCAGCTCACAGGTGAAAACCTCGGACGGAAGTCTCAAACACACCGATGAAAACCTCCAGCTCACAGGTCAAAACCTCGGATGGAAGTCTCAAACACACCGATGAAAACCTCCAGCTCACAGGTGAAAACCTCGGATGGAAGTCTCAAACACACCCATGAAAACCTCACGCTCACAGGTGAAAACCTCGGGTGGAAGTCTCAAACACATCGATGAAAACCTCCAGCTCACAGGTGAAAACCTCGGATGGAAGTCTCAAACACATCGATGAAAACCTCCAGCTCACAGGTGAAAACCTCGGATGGAAGTCTCACACACACAGATGAAAACCTCAGGCTCACAGGTGAAAACCTCGGATGGAAGTCTCAAACACACCGATGAAAACCTCCAGCTCACAGGTGAAAACCTCGGGTGGAAGTCTCAAACACACCGATGAAAACCTCCAGCTCACAGGTGAAAACCTCGGGTGGAAGTCTCAAACACACCGATGAAAACCTCCAGCTCACAGGTGAAAACCTCGGACGGAAGTCTCAAACACACCGATGAAAACCTCCAGCTCACAGGTGAAAACCTCGGGTGGAAGTCTCAAACACACCGATGAAAACCTCCAGCTCACAGGTCAAAACCTCGGACGGAAGTCTCAAACACACAGATGAAAACCTCCAGCTCACAGGTCAAAACCTCGGACGGAAGTCTCAAACACACCGATGAAAACCTCCAGCTCACAGGTGAAAACCTCGGGTGGAAGTCTCAAACACACCGATGAAAACCTCCAGCTCACAGGTGAAAACCTCGGACGGAAGTCTCAAACACACCGATGAAAACCTCCAGCTCACAGGTGAAAACCTCGGGTGGAAGTCTCAAACACACCCATGAAAAGCTCCAGCTCACAGGTGAAAACCTCGGGTGGAAGTCTCAAACACACAGATGAAAACCTCCAGCTCACAGGTGAAAACCTCGGATGGAAGTCTCACACACACCGATGAAAACCTCCAGCTCACAGGTGAAAACCTCGGATGGAAGTCTCAAACACACCGATGAAAACCTCAGGCTCACAGGTGAAAACCTCGGATGGAAGTCTCAAACACATCGA
This sequence comes from Synchiropus splendidus, assembly GCF_027744825.2. Taxonomy (NCBI): domain Eukaryota; kingdom Metazoa; phylum Chordata; class Actinopteri; order Syngnathiformes; family Callionymidae; genus Synchiropus; species Synchiropus splendidus. The sequence continues at coordinate 20,799,191 of NC_071347.1, read as the reverse complement.
TGAAAACCTCCAGCTCACAGGTGAAAACCTCGGGTGGAAGTCTCAAACACACAGATGAAAACCTCCAGCTCACAGGTCAAAACCTCGGACGGAAGTCTCAAACACACAGATGAAAACCTCCAGCTCACAGGTGAAAACCTCGGGTGGAAGTCTCAAACACACAGATGAAAACCTCCAGCTCACAGGTGAAAACCTCAGATGGAAGTCTCAAACACACAGATGAAAACCTCAGGCTCACAGGTGAAAACCTCGGATGGAAGTCTCAAACACACAGATGAAAACCTCAGGCTCACAGGTGAAAACCTCGGATGGAAGTCTCAAACACACAGATGAAAACCTCAGGCTCACAGGTGAAAACCTCGGATGGAAGTCTCAAACACACCGATGAAAACCTCCAGCTCACAGGTGAAAACCTCGGATGGAAGTCTCAAACACACCGATGAAAACCTCAGGCTCACAGGTGAAAACCTCGGGTGGAAGTCTCAAACACACAGATGAAAACCTCCAGCTCACAGGTGAAAACCTCGGATGGAAGTCTCAAACACACCGATGAAAACCTCCAGCTCACAGGTGAAAACCTCGGGTGGAAGTCTCAAACACACCGATGAAAACCTCCAGCTCACAGGTCAAAACCTCGGACGGAAGTCTCAAACACACAGATGAAAACCTCCAGCTCACAGGTCAAAACCTCGGACGGAAGTCTCAAACACACCGATGAAAACCTCCAGCTCACAGGTGAAAACCTCGGGTGGAAGTCTCAAACACACCGATGAAAACCTCCAGCTCACAGGTGAAAACCTCGGACGGAAGTCTCAAACACACCGATGAAAACCTCCAGCTCACAGGTGAAAACCTCGGGTGGAAGTCTCAAACACACCCATGAAAAGCTCCAGCTCACAGGTCAAAACCTCGGGTGGAAGTCTCAAACACACAGATGAAAACCTCCAGCTCACAGGTGAAAACCTCGGATGGAAGTCTCACACACACCGATGAAAACCTCCAGCTCACAGGTGAAAACCTCGGATGGAAGTCTCAAACACACCGATGAAAACCTCAGGCTCACAGGTGAAAACCTCGGATGGAAGTCTCAAACACATCGATGAAAACCTCCAGCTCACAGGTGAAAACCTCGGGTGGAAGTCTCAAACACACAGATGAAAACCTCCAGCTCACAGGTCAAAACCTCGGACGGAAGTCTCAAACACACAGATGAAAACCTCCAGCTCACAGGTGAAAACCTCGGGTGGAAGTCTCAAACACACAGATGAAAACCTCAGGCTCACAGGTGAAAACCTCGGATGGAAGTCTCAAACACACAGATGAAAACCTCAGGCTCACAGGTGAAAACCTCGGATGGAAGTCTCAAACACACAGATGAAAACCTCAGGCTCACAGGTGAAAACCTCGGATGGAAGTCTCAAACACACCGATGAAAACCTCCAGCTCACAGGTGAAAACCTCGGATGGAAGTCTCAAACACACCGATGAAAACCTCAGGCTCACAGGTGAAAACCTCGGGTGGAAGTCTCAAACACACCGATGAAAACCTCCAGCTCACAGGTGAAAACCTCGGACGGAAGTCTCAAACACACCGATGAAAACCTCCAGCTCACAGGTGAAAACCTCGGGTGGAAGTCTCAAACACACCCATGAAAAGCTCCAGCTCACAGGTGAAAACCTCGGGTGGAAGTCTCAAACACACCGATGAAAACCTCCAGCTCACAGGTGAAAACCTCGGACGGAAGTCTCAAACACACCGATGAAAACCTCCAGCTCACAGGTCAAAACCTCGGGTGGAAGTCTCAAACACACCGATGAAAACCTCCAGCTCACAGGTCAAAACCTCGGACGGAAGTCTCAAACACACAGATGAAAACCTCCAGCTCACAGGTCAAAACCTCGGACGGAAGTCTCAAACACACCGATGAAAACCTCCAGCTCACAGGTGAAAACCTCGGGTGGAAGTCTCAAACACACCGATGAAAACCTCCAGCTCACAGGTGAAAACCTCGGACGGAAGTCTCAAACACACCGATGAAAACCTCCAGCTCACAGGTGAAAACCTCGGGTGGAAGTCTCAAACACACCCATGAAAAGCTCCAGCTCACAGGTGAAAACCTCGGGTGGAAGTCTCAAACACACAGATGAAAACCTCCAGCTCACAGGTGAAAACCTCGGATGGAAGTCTCACACACACCGATGAAAACCTCCAGCTCACAGGTGAAAACCTCGGATGGAAGTCTCAAACACACCGATGAAAACCTCAGGCTCACAGGTGAAAACCTCGGATGGAAGTCTCAAACACATCGATGAAAACCTCCAGCTCACAGGTGAAAACCTCGGGTGGAAGTCTCAAACACACAGATGAAAACCTCCAGCTCACAGGTCAAAACCTCGGACGGAAGTCTCAAACACACAGATGAAAACCTCCAGCTCACAGGTGAAAACCTCGGGTGGAAGTCTCAAACACACAGATGAAAACCTCCAGCTCACAGGTGAAAACCTCAGATGGAAGTCTCAAACACACAGATGAAAACCTCAGGCTCACAGGTGAAAACCTCGGATGGAAGTCTCAAACACACAGATGAAAACCTCAGGCTCACAGGTGAAAACCTCGGATGGAAGTCTCAAACACACAGATGAAAACCTCAGGCTCACAGGTGAAAACCTCGGATGGAAGTCTCAAACACACCGATGAAAACCTCCAGCTCACAGGTGAAAACCTCGGATGGAAGTCTCAAACACACCGATGAAAACCTCAGGCTCACAGGTGAAAACCTCGGGTGGAAGTCTCAAACACACAGATGAAAACCTCCAGCTCACAGGTGAAAACCTCGGATGGAAGTCTCAAACACACCGATGAAAACCTCCAGCTCACAGGTGAAAACCTCGGGTGGAAGTCTCAAACACACCGATGAAAACCTCCAGCTCACAGGTCAAAACCTCGGACGGAAGTCTCAAACACACAGATGAAAACCTCCAGCTCACAGGTCAAAACCTCGGACGGAAGTCTCAAACACACCGATGAAAACCTCCAGCTCACAGGTGAAAACCTCGGGTGGAAGTCTCAAACACACCGATGAAAACCTCCAGCTCACAGGTGAAAACCTCGGACGGAAGTCTCAAACACACCGATGAAAACCTCCAGCTCACAGGTGAAAACCTCGGGTGGAAGTCTCAAACACACCCATGAAAAGCTCCAGCTCACAGGTCAAAACCTCGGGTGGAAGTCTCAAACACACAGATGAAAACCTCCAGCTCACAGGTGAAAACCTCGGATGGAAGTCTCACACACACCGATGAAAACCTCCAGCTCACAGGTGAAAACCTCGGATGGAAGTCTCAAACACACCGATGAAAACCTCAGGCTCACAGGTGAAAACCTCGGATGGAAGTCTCAAACACATCGATGAAAACCTCCAGCTCACAGGTGAAAACCTCGGGTGGAAGTCTCAAACACACAGATGAAAACCTCCAGCTCACAGGTCAAAACCTCGGACGGAAGTCTCAAACACACAGATGAAAACCTCCAGCTCACAGGTGAAAACCTCGGGTGGAAGTCTCAAACACACAGATGAAAACCTCCAGCTCACAGGTGAAAACCTCAGATGGAAGTCTCAAACACACAGATGAAAACCTCAGGCTCACAGGTGAAAACCTCGGATGGAAGTCTCAAACACACAGATGAAAACCTCAGGCTCACAGGTGAAAACCTCGGATGGAAGTCTCAAACACACAGATGAAAACCTCAGGCTCACAGGTGAAAACCTCGGATGGAAGTCTCAAACACACCGATGAAAACCTCCAGCTCACAGGTGAAAACCTCGGACGGAAGTCTCAAACACACCGATGAAAACCTCCAGCTCACAGGTGAAAACCTCGGGTGGAAGTCTCAAACACACCCATGAAAAGCTCCAGCTCACAGGTGAAAACCTCGGGTGGAAGTCTCAAACACACAGATGAAAACCTCCAGCTCACAGGTGAAAACCTCGGATGGAAGTCTCACACACACCGATGAAAACCTCCAGCTCACAGGTGAAAACCTCGGATGGAAGTCTCAAACACACAGGTGAAAACCTTCCAGATGAAATCAAGCCACACTCTCCCTCCTTCACGCTCACGGTGATGAGAAGATGGACTCCACCTTCTCAGCCACATATGCGACTGGAAGGCCTTCTTACACACACAGAGATGTTGACACAGACAGACAAAGCACCGTTGATATAACATTTAACCTACATGCATGAATGCAGGCAAAAGCTCTCCATCTTAAACCAACTTGAATCCCTGTGAGTTTCTGGTTCACTTGTCGTTGCATCTGGGATGAAGTGTGATCAATGGACTGTTGTTTCTGTTTCACGAAGGGAAGCCAACATGTTTGTTTACCCGGCTTCTTCATCAGGATTCTTTTATCTTCTTCCCTCCGTGACCTCCGTGGCCGCTGGACGCTTGCACGAATCAATTCCAGAGCAATTTTCCAACTCACGTCCCCCAGAAATGCTTTCAATTAAATTTTCATACTATCGCTGGTCTGGCGTGTCAGGAGCGGCGAGAGGGTGAGGGGAAGGCAATAACACGCGGGGCGGCAGTGCGATCAGGAGGCCTCCGGGGGGCGACAGGCAGAACTTACCCCGTCGTAGTACTTGCTGGCGTACTGGTAGAGCTGGTGCAGAGCCACCGTGGTGTTCAGCTTGTCTGTGTGAGACTGCAGGGCGGAGAAGCAACAACATCAGGCTGGTCTACTGTGGACCGTCTTGGAAGTGAGGAAGACTGACGCTCACCCGAGACACTTCAGCCAGATGAGTGTTCATGTCTTGGTCACTCACAGAGACCATCTGCCTGATGCCCTTGTAGTAGCTGCGACACACACACACACACACACAGAGGCTTTTAAGAGTCATCCAGCATAAAAGCAGCAGGTCTTGACTAAAGTGCTGACTCACTCGTCCACCATCTTCTTGTAAGTGGAGATCTCCTTTGCATAGAGTAGTTTGTTACTGGGAGAGTCCTGGAGAGACAGAGTGGACACAGGGGAGACGGTGAGTGCTTCATTCAGCGGCCGGTGCTCACAAGTCTGGCTGGCTTCAGGAGCACAGCTTTCAATGAGTCAATGCTCTGAGAGACAGCGAATCGGGTCGCTGTCTTTTGTCGGTGTTGGGTGTGTTATTTAGGGGTCAAAGACGTGCAAATCTTTAGTTTGAAACAACACTTTGATGATGCTTGGGGCAGGGATTAGACCAGCAGGGGTGTAGACCTAAACGTAGAAGATGTGTCACTGATGTTTCCAAGACTTTAATGTCTCAACGTCTTAGTTTTCCCTGCTGGACTTGGACAGAATCATACTGGGTTTTAAAGAAATCCGGCTGGAGTTTGTAAGTATGATAGAAACGTGTGAAGGACAGACGGTTAGCCGGTGAAAACAATGACCCCTGACCCCCTCTTGGCCCAGGTCCACTAACCCGGCTGAGCTTGTGCTCGCTCTTGGTGCAGGCGTCCATGAAGGTCTGGGCGATGACCGACAGCGAGGCGTCCACTACCTCGGACACGTGGACGTCAAAGATGAAGTGAGGGTTCTTCAGGATGTTGACCCAGAACCTCAGGGGGAGGCTGCGGGGAAGATGAGGGTTATTTGACAATACAGTCTCAACCTGATGCATGAGGAGTCTGAGTGGCAGCAGCAAGCTCGTCTCCTCCACTTCAAGTCACCTCAACTAAGCACAAACAAAATGATGAGGTAGGTAAAGAAGGTAAAGAAGAAGCGCAGTGATGATGTAACTGAGGGGGTTGTGGGTCAAGGTCAAGGACGCAACTGGACATTGTGAGACTGACAACAAAGAGGTTCGTATTTGTAGTCCCAGTGAAAACACAGCAACATTCCAGATCATTTAGGATCTCAGCTAGATCAAGAAGAACAAAAAGAAACAGTGGCAAGTCACTTGAAGAGCAGACAGCAATGGACGACTAACGTGGCAAAAGAACTCGTGAACTAGTGGACGTGATCTCTGAGATCATATTTAAACCGTACATAAAAGGGCTCTATTTCGGATCTCAGATGGAAGCCTTAGCCGTGAAAGGTCCACCAAACCTTCCTCCTCAACCTTGGATGTGAATCTCTCGGAGTTGAGAGCCGAACACATCCACTCGAGGTTTCCTTCCAACAAGCACGGCCTCAGACTTGAAGGAGACTCTTGAGGACGTGGATCCCCGTCGCGGCTTCTTCACTCAGAATGTAGAGAAGAAAAACAATCACAAAGCAAACGCTTCTGGTTCTGATCGTGGCTCGGGCCGTGCGAGACTCGGGGAGCAGGCGCCGGAACATTCGCAGCAGAGCGGAAAGGTCTCCAGAGGGCGCCGCAGTCACAGAACAATAGAAGCACCGAAATAGCAGCAGGGCTTCAGTAGCAGAATTAAATTAGCCCGGGAGGTAATGACCATGTTTGTTTGTTGTTCGGCTGCATTCATTGGTATTAACATGGCAGCCAGATCCGGTTCGCGGGGCGGATCCGGGTGCGGTAATTAAATGGATCATCCATCGTCCTCTCGCGCCGGCGTACTGTCAATCACAGAGACGTGTCGGACACGGACGCCGGAATCCAGGCGGCACTAATGTATGCACCTAAATGTCACATGGGAGACGCTGCATCGCAAGTGCACACGGAGAGTGCTGCCGGTGTGCATTGGAATTCACTTCAGACTTCTCCAGGTCTTCTATCAAACCACAGTGGCTCAGCGCCATGCTAGCGAGGAGAAGAACTGTCGGGCTGTTTTCAGTGCAGAGGATTGGACCCCACCACCTCCGGAGCGCTATGGGAAGCAGTTTCTCAGAAGCGTCTGGCTCTTTTTTCAAGCTTCTTGTTAGTTGAACATGTGCGCGAGCAGGTCCAGGTGGGGCCCGGGCAGGGCCATCATCTTAAGTCTCATCTGACCTCTCATGGAAAGATCTCAAACACCATTCTGTTTACTCCATCACACCTGTCCAGGAGGAGACCTCACCTGTTGGTCTTCCAGATGTGGATGGTCTCCTCGTCCACGTTGTTGTGCTTCTGCGCCTGCTCGTCCAGGAAGTCGAAGAAGTACTTGACAGCAGGGGGCACCACCGCGCCGGAGCAGAGCACACTGCGGAAGAAGTCATCTACGAACTGTTGCAGCGTCCCCTAGGAGAGGCAGCGGACAGTGTGAGGAGACCAACCCACACACGCAGGCAGACACACACACGGTGACGCTTACCTTGACTGACAGCAGTCGGGTCAGATAGATCTCCGTGATGGCTTTGGTCATGGACTTGTCTTTGATGCTTCCGCGTTTGGACTTGATCTCGTCCAGCTCATCAGAAGGTCGCACCAGGTGGAAGACCTTGTCATCTTCCAGCAGGGCGTTACCTGGCGGGAGGACCTGTTAGTTAAACGCTCCTGCTCCAGATCAAGACACTGACATCTGGTGGTGGGGTGGATGACAGCAGCCCAACTCCAACCCCACAGTGACAGGTGAATAAGACAGAACTACCTGACATGAGTAACTGCAGTAAAAAAACAAAAAAACAAATTGAAAATATGATCTAAAAGAGATATATTTTCAATATTAAATATATTTATTTACTTTTCATATGAGAATAAATGAGAAAACTACACTTAAAATATCTATTTTTTAATATAACTGAAATAAATTGAAATGTCATAAAAATAGAATTTTACAAAAAAAAGAAAACTACTGTTTCAAATAAAACCTCTGTTTCATTGAAGTGCATAAACACAAATGAATAAAAAAATAACCAACAATAACATGCTCTGAGAGAGGTTTTTGTTCAGACTCACGTTCCTCGTGGTTCTCCTGGTTCTGGTCGTAGTTCTGCTGCGTGTGTTGGACCCGGGACAGAACTAGCGTGGCGTTGTCTCGCACCTGTCGATCACACACCTGCAGTTAGACACTCAAACTGGACAGAGGGAACCGCGGCCGTCCAGGTCGTGGGCTCATTCGCCATCAATCCCAGTAAGTGGACATCAGCTGGCGCGCTCCACGTGGAGTATTTACAGCCTGCCCACCCATTATTGACCACCAGAAGACCATGATTAGCTGGACGGGCGGCGGCTGCAGCCAGCACTGCTGACAAACACTGTGGAGGGTTTGATGGAGGAGCGAGAGGAGGCGAAGAACCGGAGGGGATTGCAGCGACCAGATGGAATTTGTGAGCGACCTTTACGACAGAGATCGATAAGAGACCCGAGGAGATTTAGAGCGTTTTGCGACCGCCGCCAGTGATCATCAGGAGAATTCAGAGCCATGCACAGCCGCTGTGTGGTCACTTGACTTCTGCTTCTGATGGTCACATCCATGCCGCTGGATGACAGCAACAGTGGAGGATCAGGTCAGGAGATCAATAGCGGCTTCATTTATTCAGCGGTTTGCGGCGGACAACAGCTGTTTATAATTCCAGAGGACCTCAGAGGCCACTGGGGTCCGGTTTTATTCGGACGCATGTGAAAATGTACGAGCTGCGGCGAGGAGAGGACATAAATATCATGGATTATGTGATAAAACCAAGTAGCCAGAGACTTTTGCAACTTCAGCAGCTTCAATAAACATACCATACTGTCAACAAGGGTATTTTATAAGGAAGGACAGGACAGCCTACTGCCCGCCGCTAATGAGAAAAATATCCTACAGCTCGATCAATATTTGAGCTTCATAATCATAGTTTGTGCCATGAATGGAAAAGTTTTTGGGTGATTTTAATTTCAAATGTATTAAATCTACAGAAAATAATAATGTGAAAAATGAAAAATAAAATAATATATTGTTAAGCGGAGAATAAATCAAGTGTTTTAACTGTCAAACTACCGTTTGACTGATGCGTTTTGTTTCATGTAATTTCACTCCTCAGAAATAATTAAGCTTCTGAGATGATAAAAATACACGAATAAAGGAATAAAAAGTTGAACAGAAAATCAAATAACCTCAAAAGATACACCCACTTCCAGCTCAACGTTGCTAACTATTCACAACTGAATTTCATATCTCAGCCTTTTCAGGCGTTCACACTTTTAATGGAATGTTCTCATAAAGTGTAACACAAAACCTGTGGTGGAAGAAGACACAGTAGCAAACACACACGCACACACACAGCGTCTCTTGACTTGTGTCGACAAGAGCCTCACAAGTCACTCCATTTCTCATACGGCTGTGCACATTCTAATTAAATGTCTTCATAAATCACGCTTACTAACACACACACACACACACATATATGCACGCATATAAAGTCTCTGGACGTTTTGGTGGTGCTTGAAAACTTATGGTCTCATATATCTTGTTTATTTGACCTTTGTGGATTGCTGGCATTTGTCACAAGTGCAGTCACATTTCAGAGAAAGTATATTATTGTGACTGGAAAAACACTGAGTTGAAGAAAAAGAAAGGACTGGGACGCAGGATGTAAGATTGAAGGATGTGAGGATGATGGCGGAGAGTCCCGTCCCAGAAGGAGCTGCCAGACCAAAACAACATGGACGACGGGCGCAGGTTTGGAACGCTAGCAGTGCACTCACGTTGTAGTGCGCCAGGGTGTTGATGCGCCTCCATCGGCCTTCTTTCTGAGAGGTCAAGTCTAAGTCCGACAAGATCTGACCCGTGGAGCCAGGTCGCCACTCTGCAGGGAAAGGAGAAAAAAAAAGAATCTCCGATGAAGCAAAGCAGCCGAGAACCAATTAACCGACATCTCATTAGTGCGGTGAAAAAAAGGTCAAGAGTTCTACAACAAAGATTTATTTCAGATTCAGTTTAAATCAGCCGGAACACAAGGAGTCGCTGCCGTAAACACAGAGAGGCAGACTAACTCGCCGGTGGGTGTGTGAGTGGTCAATGTGTCTCGAGGCAGAATGAGCGGCGCATGTCCGGGGACAGACTCCCATAAGAGCTGAAGCCCACATACCTAAATGGTGAGAGTCCCACAACTGTCCTGGGCTCCTCTGGCCTTGTAGGAACAAAACTATTCTCACTATTGAAAGCACAGAATCCCACAAACCTGGCAGGAAAAGACGCCGACATTGTGCAACAGCAGAATTTGTCACAGCACAGTCAAGCCAACACGAGTTGGACTCACACAAAAGCTGAATCCCACAGAACCAAGCGACTTCCTCCTCCTTGGGTGGCAAGAGAGCGTGTGAGTGGGATCATGTACGGAATAAGCTTAACTCACAGAGTCCCACAAATCTGAATCAGTTCATGTGGAACTCATCACCAAACAGTTCACTGTGGCCCGCAGGAAGTGGAGTGTCTCAGAGAAAAAGGACTCAGATGAGTCCCACACATCCAACAAATTTCCTGTAAATCGAATCAGAGTCCCTGTGTCTACAAATTATTCACACCCAAGAGTCCCACCTAACTGTATCGCTGCATGTGACACACGACAAAGAAATTGTACCCCGCTCAACAGGAAGTGGGAAAAAAAAGTTGAGTCCAACACACATAAAGATGTTGAGTCCCACACATCTGCGTGAGTCCATGTGACTCATGCTACCAGACAGAAAATAATTCCATATCGTGGTCTGAAACACTCGCTTTTGCAGGAGTTGGCCGAATCCCACACATCTACTTGAGTCTTGTGACTCAAGCGTGTGAGACAGGAAGTGGATCGCAACTCCAGTTTTTTCACTCAAGTCAATGACATTAACTCCAGTCAGCATTATGTACTATTATTCATGAACCTCCACATATAGTCATTAATAATAAAAAATCATTACAAAGACTTGTGACACGAGAAGGGATTCTAAATCTTTCACTCATCTGATATCAAACTGCAAGAGGAGCGACAGCGGTTTAGCCTGCTGGAAAGCGCGCCATCATCTTCAGATCTCCATTCGACGTCTTGTCTTTTATTCCGAGCAGCAGCAGCAGCCGGCGAGCGTCTCTGTGATTCACCATGAAGGAGGACAGATTGCTGCTCATCTAAGATGCATAAAGGACCGAGATCTACGCGCTGCGTGGGAATAAAAACGGCTTTGATGTCGACAAAATGTCTTTAGAGCTTTTAGCCTTTCAAGTCGCTCCCGGAGGATTCCGCCGACAGTGGCGGGGAAAACTTTGTTTGGGGAGGAAGCTTTTATTGAGATGTGGCGAGGAAAGAATTAACCGCCACTGTCCTCTGCGATAATCTGGTAATCCCTCATCATCCAGTTTCCTCACTGATGAGATTTTTTCTTTGATACTTGCGCTAAATCACAGCAATAATTTCTCAGTTGTGAACAAATCTGGCTTTTAATTCACAGAGAGAAACGTGAACATCAGTACACGTAGCAAACCCAAGGCCTGTGGGCCAAATCCGACCTGCCGAGTGAGTTTATGTCCTAATATGGTCTAAATTAAATTCAGTTTTTATTCACCATAAACTAGACCAGACAGATAGATAGGAGTCTTGGGTGCAACCAGAAGTACCTACCCAGCGTGACGCTCTCGACTTTGGGTCTCTGTGAGTACGGCTGGTTCCGGTAAACCTGCTCGATGATCTTCTCTTTCACCTGCGAGATGGTGTCGCAGTTCAGCACCTTGACGGGCGTCACGTCAGGACCTTCACCATGGACCAGCACCTGCAGGGTCTGAGGGGGAAAGATGGCTGTGATCAGTCATCGGTGAGCGCAGAGCACACGGTGCTGGAGCAGTGAACCAGATATTTAGGAATGAATAGCATGGAAGCTATTGTGTGTATGGTGGTGGTGTTTCACTGAATTGCGTTTAATTCAAGATTTTAATTCAGAGTTGTTAGCATCTGTGCTAGCTCGGCACGTGGACTAGAACTCGGCAACGCTGTACTTTGTGCTTCACATCTCGTTGGACTTTTCAACATGAGCTTTTCCCACTACAGCAGACTGAAATGTGCGCCCTTGAATCGCTGCAGCTTGTTTTGAAACAACAGTGGAAATGAAAGGAGAGATTCTCATGAATCGACTGGCTGAAATGACAGCAGTACTCTTGCAAAAACCAAAACAAAAGTAAACTTCAGCAGAACACTTCTTGCCGTCGCTCACTCACTGCTACGGCAGCGAGAACTCAAACCAAACAGGAGAATATTCAGCTGGACCGTCCTCCCGTCCACCCACAGACCTACACACTTAAGACCCCTCTCTGGTCTCACCTGGTCGCCACGGCAACCGCGTGCCCACACACATTCCCTGACACCTGACAGGACGCCTGTCACCTCAGCCCTCTTAATGACTGAAGCTCAGCCGGACCAAACTGGGACTCGTCCTCCCCCACCACCGACACTCACTCTGTCCGACCAAAAAGTGGGTGATCCAATCACATCCTCAGGAGTGCGGTCCAGAGCAGACTGTGAAATCTGGTTTGTCATCCTTCCCTGGCTCTGTAACTCGATCACAGACACGGATCCATCACAGCGGGCGACGTGTAACGCGCTCTAATTAGGTAATTGCCCTTGACAACGCCGTCTCCCCGTGGGCCTTTTGTTCGATTCCATTTCCACAGAAAACAGCTGCGCTCACGTTAGCCTTCAGTTTTAGAACTCAAGTGGAGAGCGGGTCGCGTGCTGCCACTGCTGGATGGTCTCTCCGCTCCAGGCCAAATTTCCCTGCCGAACCACAATGTGTCGCCTTTGTTGTGTTGGGAAACTCTGAAAAGGATGTCACGGTAAAGCGGGCAGTTGCCTAGGGGGTCAGTTTCCATGGCAACTAAACCGCGTGGAACTGTCCAGAGCGTGGGTCCTCACAAGATGTGCAAGTCAGACGCTAATAATTAAATGAAGCTGGATGTGTACTTTATCTGACCCTCGCATCCACCTCCAGCATTTCAGAACTGTGGACACGTGATGTTCCAAAACCTTCCCAGGTCCTGGAACCGATGCTTTCAGGACCGTGACAGGTTTGTTCATGACACCGACCGACCACTGGTTAACCATAGACGCAGCAGACCAAATGAAATATTCACATTTCTTCATCTGTGTCGAGACGTCTCGGTGCAGAGCGCCTAAAATGTGATCCTGCTCTGACTCCCAAATGAATCTGAGCGTGTGGCGTGAGTTCAAACTTCCTTGGGAATCACCAAATATAGCAAGGGGTTCAGAGACACAAAGAAAAGAAACAAACAGCAGCGCATCAAAGGAAGCACCACTCGACTCCAAACACCCGACTGAGGCTCAAGCTACTCCACAGTTGGACTCGATCATGAGTTACACAAGTAGACTGGTGTTACTTCATAGCTGCTTCGCCACGTACCAACCTTGGAAAAAAAAGAATCAGATCATACGACCAGATCTGTTTAAGAGGAATGTCTCATAAACAAGTGTTTTTTTTAAACATTAAATAAATAAATAAATAAATGGTTTATTCTGTGATTCTTTAAAAAAAAAAAAATATCAAGCTACTCTCAATTGAATAGGGATTGAAGGACATAGCTTCAGTTAGAAACTTAACTAAAAATTCACTAAAACACGAGAAACGCCTAGAAAAGACTACATATCTAAACATTAAATAATCATTAAAAAAAACAACACTTATATAATATATATATTATAAAATATAATAAGTCAATTAAATGATAATATGAATTTTAATCTTAACCGCAAAACACTGAGAATATGTTTTTATTGATTTGTGCTTTAGCTGTGTTATAATATTTGATATTTTACATCCTGTCAAGCATAATTCATAAGCACTGCTGACGGAGCGAAGATGACCTTGAGGAGGGCTCGTAAGCAGCTCAGCATTTACACGTTCATGAATGAAAGAGTGGGCGTGTGCACACGGCCCGTGCCTCACCAGGACGCAGTACTCCACGTCGTCGCCCAGCAGGCCCGTGTCGTTGAGCGTGTACTTGGCTTTCTTCACTCTGGCGTCCACCGGTCCCTTCTCGATCTGGTGCTTGATGGCGCGGAACAACTTGTACAAGGGTTCTCCCGCTGAGTCCTGCCACACACGCAGGCAGACGCAGACACAGAGGCCCATCAGGAAGTTGTCTCAGACGTGGTGGAGAGGCTAATTCTTGTTATTAGAGTGACGGTGCGATTCGGAAAACAGATAAATGCACATCATCAGAGCGGCAGCACTAATGGAAACCCTGCTCAAGGTCGTCGTCGTGAGCGCAGGGATTCTCATTAGAGAGAGAAAGACTGGCCGTTTCTGCCCGCATCTCCATAAGTGGATTACCTTTAGGAACTGGTACAGGCAGATGGACATCCAGTTGCAAAGCATGCGCTCCACCACCGTCTCTGACCTGCGGAGCACAGCACAGTCAACCACAGGTCCCATTCTGTGCAGGTTTCACCATCACCAAGGTTCACGAGAGCTGGCTTTCTTCCACGCACATTCACTAGCTGAAGCCCGGCAGTTTAACTTGGATATTACTGTTATCATTGTTATTACTATTAGTAATGGTGAAAATGCTTGTCAAACTGTGAATAGGCATTTTCCTTTTCTTTGGTTGTTTCTTCTTTCACACATATATTATTTACATTTCAATCCTTATTTCATCTCTCTTCATGACGCTTTTATTTTCAAGCTAAGAAAATTCCTTTTGAAGCAACAAATTCAACTTCTCTGCCCATCCAGTTTCAAACGTCAGTAGAACTGCAGACGGAGATGACGGGAGGTGAAACAGGGAGAGCACAACATTGACGGCGACTGTGATCCGACCAGTTCCTGGTCAAATGTAGCGGAACTTTCACGCCGAAAACAACCACCATCATGTCAACCTCCATGATGTGTTAGGTGGGATCCGCTAGTTTCGATATTTCCACGTTGTTTTCATACATTTGATCACATGAGTTTCATCTTTAAAAAGAGATCATTTCATCAAGGTGCGCCATGATCCTGAACATGTGGTGGAAACCCTGTCTGACTGAACTGAGCAGGAGGGAAAGAAGTCTTTCACTGGTCACCATCATGATGTTTGCTTAAGAGCGATGGCTCTCAACTGGATGAAAAGTGGGTCACAGGCCGTTTCCTAAAGATAAAGCCAACCTGCTTTTATTTCTGACAAATGGTATTTTTCTTCTTTAATATGTGGATGAGCTTAAACAAGGTTGAATTTACTCCTTAATATGGGTCACGGCTTGTTGCTTCGTGGTGACAGTGGGACTAAAAGACATAGAGTTGAGAAGTTTATAGACTCAGGAGTCTGAGTTGACAGAGTCAGAGTTGAAGAAACTGAGGTTGTTATTGGGCGTGAGTAGAAAGGATCCGTGGAGCGGAGACAGACCCAGAATGTTGGCGATGAAGAGAGGGAGACAATAATGGAGGAGGACATGATGAGGAGGGGCGTAACTGCAGAGAATGATTCACATTTTACATGCAAAGCCGACAGTGACAGAAGAAGAAGTTAAGTGTCTTTAACCTGTTTTCAATTCCAACATTCTTGAGGTATTTTGCTAAACTTGATTCATTCTAACCGGTGTCATTCAATGTTTATTCCCTCATTTGAGCTAAACGTTTAACACCACAAAACAATCCACAAACAACAGTTTTTCATGAAACAATTTTGACAGTCTCTACGGAATAAAGTTTAGATTTGTCATTTGAAAGCTTGTTTTGAAGTCGACCTCTCGTTGCCACGGTTACGTCACGTGTGTCCATCACTCAGATCCCGCTGCACAGTCCAAAGGTTTTACTTGGACAATGTGGGCTTGACAGATCCTAATGTCAGAGCTGATCCACAGGGGGCGCCGGCAGACCAATTAGACGGCTCGTGCGACCGGACGTGGCCCCGTGGCCTAATGAGAGTAACGAGCCTCCAGTGGGGGGCGATAATTAAGACGAGTGTTTGTGTTTACGAGACTCCTCAGAGGGCCGGAGGAGTCAGCCGCGGGACCACTCGACCTTGACATTAGCCGCGTGAGCGCCGTCACATGACTTGTTTCTGAAGGAGGCGACCTTAAATTAGACAAGGCTAATTAGCAGGAATTACCCGGAGATCGTCATGACAACAAGAGTCATTATCAGCAGCGGCGGACCGACGTTGTTGGGCCTGCTCCGCAGACGCTAGCATTTTTAGGAGGTAACTTCAGTCAGGAGCCGCTAAAATGGAACATTAGCTGCACCCACTATGTTCAATAAGGAAAGTAGGTATAGTAATATAGATACAGATAAACAGATCAATAGAGCTTGTGGGTGCAGTGGTGCTGTCTGCACCGTAGAAAGGCTTCAAAATGCATGAGGATCACTTCTAAACTAGTTTTGAAAACAGGCTCCAGCATGGAGACTGACTCATGAACCAAACTGGGAAATGTTCTGAACTAGAATCATCAACTCCTAACATCTTTCACTGACATTTAAATGCACTGTTTTCAACCGTGTGTCCCAAGTTCCGACACCACTGCCGGTCTCAGCTGCGGCTTCTCATTACATCGAAAACATTTTGAGCACTTTAAGGTCAATAAAACGCCTGTGATTTCATGGGTTTGACATGACAAACTTTGACATCTTTAGCCTGTAAAAATCCATATATCAGCCACAGGGTTTGGGTCGCGAGAAAAAAAGTAGCGGCTTCCAGCCAGTCAAATACGATATTGAATGTGAAAAGACTCACCATTTTTTATGTTACTTCAAAAGGCTAATGCAGAATTTCTGCCAAATTGAGCTCCGTTTGTAGCAGATTTTTGCTGCAATAACATTTTACTGGTGAATAACTCACAGATCATCCAGACCAATTTGGAGGAGCTGCTTCTGAACAGGCGGATTATTAGGAGCCGACTTTCATTAGCGCCTCCGTTAATGAGAAGGGCTCTGATGAGGCAGAGCAGCAGGAGAGAGTCTGGGCTTTAACACGTTTCCAGCGGCTGATGAATGACCAGCGTTTTTTCCAACCTGTCCAGCTCGACCCTGCGGCAGAAAATGTGAGCGGCAGCCCGGGGGAAGATTAGAGTCCGGCGGTAAAAATGTCCCGGCGGAGACTTACGCTCCGACCAGCCAGGATCATTTCACCTGGATATTTAGTATCGCCGGCTGAATCGCTGAACAAACAGCAGCAGATTTCATCGGCGGCGTGGAGAAGTTTGACTAGAGAGCCGTTTGTCAGCGAGACTCCACGCCGGGGGAAGATGAGACTCATCGTTCAGTGGTTGGCATCAGATTATTTGCTCTGCTAATCTGATCAGCGGGACGTTTGGTCTGATAATTCAGACTTCAAATCTGATCATTAAATCTTCCTCCTCATGATCCCGTCTGGCTTTTCGATGGCTATCTTGACACACTTCGCTTCACGATTTTGAGACTCAACATTTTTTGTTGGTGCAGCTTCATTCAGTCCGATGAACTTTTTTGACTTTTACCCACCATCACTTGGGGGGGGGATGAAAGGTGTTGTGGCTGGGGGCTCTTACCTGCGCAGCATGAGCTTGGGGTTCTTGCTGTGCACGTACTCGTCCATCAGCTCCAGCAGCAGCGTCCTCATGATGTCTGTGTAATACTCCAACTTTCCGTGCAGCGCCACCGTCAGGAGGGAGGCGAAATACACCTTTGCTCTGGCGTTGAAGTCATTGCTGCCCTCCAGAGTCCGGATGAACTGCAGCCGACACAGACGATATATAAGACGCACAGCCAGACACAGACTAAAGGATAAAACATGAGCACATAAATTCAGAAAACATCGCAGTGGAGCTGTAACAATTATCGCAGAGGAACAGCGAGTCGGGAGTCAGAAATATTTTAATTATCGGGGCAGAGAAGCGGTCGACAGCTCAGCAGTGATTTTCAGATTCAGCATTCACACCTCGCTGCCGCGGCCTCCCACCGTAACGTTTGGGGTTTCATTTACGATCTTGAAAATAGAACCGACCGGTGGATGTTTCTGGTGACATGACAGGTTTTAGTAACACGCTCTGTGGGTGGGCCACGAAGCAGCTGGGAGCTTTAACAAAAAACTTTTTCAAAAGTTTCATTCAGTGTTTCTTTCCTGAAACTGAACGCAGATGAAACGCTGGATTAGTTCTCATGACAACTTTGCAGAAAAATTCATTCGGCGCAAGTGCTTACCGTATTTCCCGCACTATAAGTTGCAGTTTACTTAAAAGTTTCACTGGACCTGTGACTTATACACAGGTCGACTTTTCCATATCATTTCACATGCTGTTAGATGTTACTTCATGCTGACCGACATGACCAAGGATAAACATGACATTATGACCGTGAAGATTGTTCTCCAAGTGAGAAATCCCACGTGACCAAGCTTCAGAATAGAGATGATAGTTGTGTTTTCGGGTGTGTTTACTTGGAAAAAACAAGAGAGAAACATAACAAAATAACAGGAACACGGTAACTGAAAGCACAGCCTGGACACCTGAAGGGATTTACTTCTCATGATCAAAAGCTAGTACTTATACTGTGTGTAAAATGTGTGTGTATAAAGGCTAAGTTTAAGTTGTAGCGCACCTAATGTAAGTGTTACGACACAGTAGTTACAGTACAGTGTTTTAATAAGTCAACACAACTTAACTTCTGAACATCAGTCCGAACATATCTCAAGTGCTTCTAGTTCTTCTTTCTTCTCAAGTGTTTGCATCGTATTCGTGTGAAAGGCACAGAACAGAACTCACGTTGATGAGGAACGTTTTGGAGTTGAGCAGGTTGGAGAACTGGTTCAGCGCCTGGTTGACAGTTGCCCGGCGGGCCTCTGGGATGTCCAGCTTCCCCGTGATCATGACATCGTTGGCGCCATCTTTAGATGGCAGGAAGAAGACACGGTCGGTGTAGGTCTTGTAGTCCAGGAACGGGATGCGTCCCTCGCTCATGTCGTTGGTGTGGTCCTCCATCTCGATCATCAAGTCTGCCGAACAGAACCAGAGTCACGGGCTGTTATTGCTGTTCGGGTTCACCTCACCTTTTACGTGAGCAAAGGAAATGACTGCAGTGGTGAGAGAGCAAGAATCAGATTTTTTGTTTCTACCTGTGAATTCTTTCTTGCAGCGATCGCGAACACTCTCCTCCAGGTTCTCCAGCTGGTGCTTCACCTTCTCGTACTCGCGCTCGGCCTGCTGAGACTTCCTCCTGCACACGGGCAACAAGAACAGACCATCATTCAGGGTGGGATGGACACTGGAACACACCAGGAATGATGACCAGGAATCGATGAATCATTTTTTATTAAGTTCAAATATGTCCATCTTTTTCAATTACCCGTTGTTGGAAATTATATTTATGTTTTCTAAATAAATAAAAAATACATTAAAATAAATTCATGTAAATAATTCATTATATTTAGATATGAGGGTTGTTTTTACATTTATGTATTTTAGACTATATATTTAGGAAATTATATTAATGTTTTCTAAATAAATAAAAAATACATTAAAATAAATTCATGTAAACAATTCATTATATTTAGATATGAGGGTTGTTTTTACATTTATGTATTTTAGATTATATATTTAGGAAATTATATTAATGTTTTCTAAATAAATAAAAAATACATTAAAATAAATTCATGTAAATAATTCATTATATTTAGACATGAGGGTTGTTTTTACATTTATATATTTTAGATTATATATTTAGGAAATTATATTAACGTTTTCTAAATAAATAAAAAATACATAAAAATAAATTCATGTAAATAATTCATTATATTTAGATATGAGGGTTGTTTTTACATTTATGTATTTTAGACTATATTTTTACATTTTTTATAAACCATTTAAATTATATGCAGCTGCTTGTTTTTTTAATAAAATGTAGATTTTTAGATAGTTGTATGTTATATTTACATTTTCTTATATATTCAATTTCTTATATTTAGATTTATTTATTATGTTACATTATGTTTTAAGATTTTTATTATATCTTTATTTTCTATTTAATAAATATCTGTTATTTATATGTTTTGATAGGACACGTTTATTGAGATTTTTCTTTTTTGTTTTAAGATTTTTCAATCAATTTCGGGTAAATATTTGTATTTATGTATTTGATATTTTGTTATACACTGCTTGTATAGCTATATAGCTGAATGGCAGAGACCAGTCAAACGGTTTCAGTCAGTCCAGCCGGTGGTCGTGGCCGAGGGAAGCTGCTCACCTGTAGCAGTAGACAGAGATGACGATGATGAGCAGCATGGGCACGACGACGGCCGGGATGATGATGTAGAGCGACAAATCGTTCTTCTTCTCGTACTGCACCGAGTCCACCACCCACTCGCCGTAGCCGAACTTGATCTGCAGAACAGAAAGCGGAGGATGATCTGCACTTCCGTTCCAGAACTGGCAGAGGGCAAGAACAGCTGTGAGGCGGAGGGTCTCGCGCTCGCCGGTGGTCTCACATTAGCACAACAAATACGTGACATTTTCCAATGGAGTTCTGTGCCATTGTTGGTTCTGGTTCTGGACCCGAAATGAAACAATAGCTCATTAAGAAGAATTACCCGGCGGAGGCGACAGGAGTGTAATTAAATGTAATTACTGTGCAGAAGCAGGATGGCGGGGAAGCGTGACACTTTCATCAGCAGGCACCAGACTCGGTGCTGCGTGGCCCCGGGGCCTTGTGTGGACTTAAAGCCGAGTCGCAGGCATACAGATGCAATGCTTTTATTTTGAAGGATGTTGGTATTGTTTCGATTCATTTCACGTTCCAGCACCAGCCAGTGTGTTAAGACACAAAAGCATTCGCTGCAGAAACCCGTAAAATCTTTTGTACGACTTTCTTCATCTTTCTATGTCATGACCTTCAAAATAAAAGCCTTTCTACGGCACCATTCAAGGATTCTAATTAACTTGTACTGCAACTGTGATGTGTGCGTGTGCGTGTGTGTGTGTGTCAGTGTGAGTGCAGCACGCGTTCCCATCTCACCACCACTTCCAGCAGCTCCGAGCGAGTGTCTCGTCTGGGTCTTCTGGACCGAGCTCTGGGCTGCGAGGGCGGAGGGACCACAAAGATCTTGTCATCCTGCAGGATGCTGATTTGACAGGAGACGTCGCCCACAAAGGCCTGAGCCTCTTTGGCTGTCATGGCTTGAGAGAAGCCTCGGCCCTGCGAGTCAGACGCCGGTGCGGTCAGATTAAACCATCGTAACGATCCAAAGAGTCCAAGGTAAAAGTGAAAGAAGAAGAGCCAGACTCA
Source organism: Synchiropus splendidus (assembly GCF_027744825.2). Taxonomy (NCBI): domain Eukaryota; kingdom Metazoa; phylum Chordata; class Actinopteri; order Syngnathiformes; family Callionymidae; genus Synchiropus; species Synchiropus splendidus. The sequence goes on along the minus strand of NC_071347.1, from coordinate 20,778,144 downwards.
CCGTCACGATGATGATGCTGGACTCTGTGATGACCTTCTTGGCCAACTTGTTGAAGGTCGGTTCAGGGTGATAGTTGAAGGGCTTCAGCTCCTTGACCAAGTTGTCCAGCTGGATGAAGGTCCTCAACTGCTGGTTCTTTTTGACGTCCACTTTTGGAGAGTGAAACTGGAGGACCGTGTCGTTTTTCTCATGCGCTGGCTGCAGGAGAAAAGCATGAGAGGTGGTTAGAGGCAGGAAGACTGGGGCTTGTTAGGACGCCTCCTGAGATGCACAGGGTTGGTCCCCCAGGATTTCTGCATCAGAACTCAAGGGAGGGAAAAGTCAAGACATTTTTCCATGGAAACGCATGAATCCAAAACTGTCAAAAAAAAAAAGTTCATTTAAAAAAGGTTATCTTTGAAATTTCGCAGAGGGGAGGCTTGGGTTTATCAGGACCAGCGGCAGCAGATAAGGCGCAGCGGTCGCCACAACCTGCTGCGTAATCACCGTGTTTTCACGCCAGAAGCCACACACAGCGCAAATATTTGGGTCAAGACTTAAACCGGAGCAGCTTAACCGGGTGACTCGCCAAGGCCTGGCAGATAACTTGGACTCCCCGCGCTGCTGTGTGGCAGCCAGAAGTCTAGCGGGACCTTCGCCGGGGGAACCTGGGACCCGGCCAGCGTGGAGCCGTGAAAAAGCTCCAGGGTCTGGTCCCGGTAATCTTACGCAACCCAAATAGAGGAATTAAAAGAAGCTGGTGAGTCAGGCGGTCGGGGTGGGCGACGGTGGGGTGGCATCTCTTCTGATGAATCTCAACCAGACTCCATTTTATCCAGAGTGGATCAAACTGCAGAGCTGCTGTCTGCAACTCGACAGGTTTTAGGATTTATGCTTCCGGAAATGAAGTAATCTTGCCGATTTGTTTGTGCTCGCTCGGAACTCAGGAAGAGTTTTTTTTTTCTTCCTATTTTACGGAGAGGCAGGAAGATCGATACGTGCTGCTACTGTGAGGGAAAACCAAAAACAATCAATTCAAGGTGCTATTTTTGTTTTCCTGAGTTTTGCCAGCAAATATTTTTCACTGTCACACACTCTTCCACCAACCAAGCAGTTGCAAGGAGGAGGGAGAATTGGGTCAGTGTTCGCCGTCGACAGTCCCCGGTGCTGGTCCCGACGAGTGCTGGGCCTGGCACAGACCTCTCCACTGTAACAACCAGCACCACCAAACCAGGCCCGACAGGATCCAACCACACTGTCCATCTCAGGCAACACTGCCTCTGCAAATGCCACACCTACATCCACCCGTTTTGATGCCACTGTATTCCTAATATACCTGCTATTACAACTACAACTAATTCTACCACCTCAATATCGGTTGAAGAATGGGAGGAAATCTGTTTTAAATGTCAAACTCAAACAATCAACACCAGATTCAGACTACTGCAATACAAATGGCTTCACAGAATTTATACTACACCGGCAAAGTTGCACCATTTTAATCCAAATATACCAGATGTCTGTGTTAAATGTAACAAGGAGAAGGGAACCTTGTTCCACTGTATGTGGGAGTGTGAAGAAATAGTAAAATTCTGGAGGGACATAATGGACTTGATCTCAAAAATAACAAAAATAAAGATTCCTTTGGATCCTCAATTGGCTATTCTACACAAGTTTCCTATGAATCTTTCTTTTAATGCACATAAGAAAAAGTTGATAGTTTCTGTTTGCTACAGGCCAAACATGCATTGAATTGGAGAAATGTTTCAGCTCCTACAGTTGGTCAATGGATCAGGGAAATGTCCAGCAATCTGGCTCTCGAAAAACTGACCTATTTATCAAAAAGGAAAGTGCATGTCTTCTATGATATCTGGACACCTTTTATGCAATTTCTGCAAGAGAAACCGTTGTTTTCTTTGCTGTGATCGTGACTGTATGTGACTGGATTTTGTACACTGAAAGTAGATTTTGTACACTGCGAGTAAGTTGGTCTTGAGGGTGGGGGGTGGGTGTGTAAATATGTATTGGTTGTTTATTTTTTTGTCTTTGTTTGTCATTTGTAATTGTGGAAAAACTAATAAATATATATATATGAAAAAAAATTCTACCACCTCAGCATCGAACTAGATCCATCACTTCTTCGACTAAATTCAATATTGTTGAATTTACAACTACCACTTCCACTAACACGGGACATATTTTAAGTATTTTAAGTTCAAGTATTATGAATTAAGCCCATTTCAATCGGTACTACTGATACTATAACTACTAACATGACACTTGTATTACACAAATATTACTGTACACTACTTAAACCACAACATCCGGATGCTATAATACCCAATATATTTTTATATTTTTCACTCTTTGCAGCACCACTACTGTCATTTATTTTATACTATCCCTGGTACTACTTTAATGAGTATGAATTCCCCAAGATTGTTGTTTATTGTGGAAATAAAATTGGGTACAACACTGTCTCCACTGTTCCAAAGTCAGTACTTTCCTTGAAAATCAGTTTACTCTGATGTTCAAAGTGACGCGTTGAAGGCATTTTCACTCAAATCCAGTTTGAGTCTTGGTCAATAATGAAAGCTGTAATGGAGGAAGCAACGGCGAGGAGTTCGGTCCGTAAATAGCACTGACCTCAGACACACTGGAGTTGTCTCCTTCCACCATCATGAGAGCCGTCTGGATCAAGTCGAAGCCAGAACCAGTCACCACTATGTTCCGTCCACCACTGGAAGACACAGGGGCAGACACATGGACCTCATGCACAGTCACATTCTCTCTCTCCATCAAATGGAGCATGGAAAACAATATTTTAAAAAATCCCTGAAAGTCACATTTTTTTTTGCAGAAGGGCAGAAAAAAATACTCTCTAAAAATGTCTGATGGAAGGACCACCGCAAACATAGAGAGATGAATAGTTGGAAGAAAAATGGGTCAGTGAAACTAAAAAAAAACAGCTATGGAATGTTCAGTGGCATGTTTGCACAAGATAGTTTTAAAGGCTCTAGTAGAAATAGAGCGGACTGACCAGACGAAGCTCTCTCTGGGGAGGTGTTCCAGCACGATGGGGTTGTCCAGGTACTGGAAGGCAGCAGGGATGGAGAAGGTGGTGTCCTTCCCGTACTTGACAGTGACGGGCAGCGGATCAGAGGGCTGGAGATACTCCCCTGTCCTGCAGGTGATATCCTTCCCGAACTGGTCCCTGCCACGACCGAGAAGACAGTCAGCGCCGGCCCAAGGGGGGGGAGGGTCACGCCGCTTCCCCCGCCTGACAGCTTGTTAAATTCTGACACCGCCGCTTCGTCAGCTTGTTACCGTCCAGCTCAAATGTCAGCATGGACTTGTGTGACAAAACATCTGTGGTTATGACCCGGCAGCGAGGTGCAGGAGGGCGAGGTAGCCGACACCTGCGGTAAGGTCGCTTCTATTTCAGCCTCAAATCAATGTCTGGGTATGAAAGCGAGGAGGAGGAGGAGACGCAGTCGCCCACTGAGGAGCCAAGAAGTCAGAGCAAAGCTTACACCATGCATTCCACTCCTCCCACGGTCACCAGCACGTCCTCCTCGCTTCCTGTGTCCAGAAGTTCTCCGCTGATGGTGATGAGGGTTCCACCAACTTTGGGCCCACGACTTGGACTCACGCTCTTGGGTATGGGATCCTTGAAGAGGTTGGATGGACACATTTCAGTTCATTGTTTCTCAAATGAAGACTGTATCTGACGGCTTATTCATCTCTGAGGAGAGGGGTCAACAGAAGCAATTGACCAGCTAACATTTAAAAACATTCGTACACTGATGATTTCACGACCTCTAAGCTGCAAACAGAAACGTAGCAAAGGACCTTTTTAAAAAAACACAAATGACACAAGGAAAATGTGTGAACAGTCTACTCATAATCCGGTGAAAACTTTGCTTACGAGCCGCTACAGTCGGAGTAGTGAGCTGCCGTATTTACCCTGTAGGTGAAGAGGATGTTGGAGGTTCCCTTCTTCTCACCCTTCACCTGCACCACCACTTTGCCTGAGTAGTTTTTGTTGCCTGCGACTGGTCTGATCTCGCACACCACACTGCACACAAATATGAGACACAGTCGCACAATGAGTTAAGAATTTCTATATAAAAGAGTCAGAAAACTGCAAAATCAATTACACATGTTCGAAAGACACAGTATTTAAATAAATCTTATAACTGACTGACTACCTGCTAATTCCATACTACTAATACTTCTACCATTGTTATTAACATTTGCTAACACATCATAATGGCACAAAAACAACGAGCTGATGCACCTGCTGTTAGCCACTGCTGCTACATGCTGTTGATGTTGCTGCAGCTACTGAAGTTGCTGCTACTACTGACATGTAGTTACTGCTACAACTATGCTACGAGCTATTTCTACTACTACTTTCGATGCAACTACAACTACAGAGGTACCTCAGTTTTCAAACGGCCCAGACTGTGAACAAATCGAAGTCCGAACAAAAGTTTTGAGATTTTTTTGCTTCTAATATCGAACGAAAATCCAGAACTCGAACGCCCCCGAAAAAAGCTGTAAAAAAACATGTGCGTGTAGATCAGCTGAGCCACGACGTGCTTTGTTATTGTGTATAACGCAGCCTCTGTATGCAGACGTGTCCCGTTAGCTCCATTTACTGAATCTCCTCACTGGACCGTGGTAGAGTGTCACAGGGGAGGTGCTGGAGCACTCACTCCAGGGTTTGATGTCCTGTTGTGGGCTGGAGCTGGGACAGGGATGAGGCGAGTCTGGGACAGAGCGTGACTTGGTGCATGACTTTGTCACAGCCAAACTGCACAGAAGCGCACATTCAGAGCTGGACACGCACCGGGCACCTCTTCCCTTCTGGAGAGACGTCACTCACTCGGCAACCCCTCCCACATGCAGCGGCCACACACATAGAGGAACAGCCACCTGCAGCAGACACTCTACGTTCACTCCTACAAAAGACTAGTTTAAGGCTCACCTTCAACAACCACTTGTTACCTCTACTACCACTAGTTACCAATCCTACGACTGTAATAGCTGCCATTACAGTTACTGATTCAGCTGCTGTAGTAGCTCGCTCCAGTAACTTATCCAACTGTCGCTGGCTCCTTCTCACCGCTCAAACTGCCGGCAGACATTCACGGTGTTAGCACTTCATGTTATGGATTTGGACTAAAAAAAACGTCCCTGAAAATGTGACTAATAAATCAGCGTCATTTATGTATGTTTTTCCTTCTTCATGAAGCATTTTTAGACTGGACCCTCACGAGTGCTTCCACACTTCAGTGCTGGGTTCTGCTCGCCCTCCTGCACCCCGCTGCTTATGAATCAACCTGCGCTGCCGGATCAATAGAGCAGCATCATCGGGGAAGAAGACTTTCCACCGCGGCAACTCAGGCTCAGAACTTCATGAAATATTCAAAGTTTGGAAAAAAAAAAAACAGCCGAGAGAAATTAGCATCAGCAGCAAATGAACCTGGAATTAAATGAGCTCAGTATTTTGCTGATGGGAATAGGATTAATAAGCGTTCACTTCACATGCGTGCGCAGTGATGAGGCCGTTTTGGAAAGATTGTGGTGGACCGCTGACTGTTAGCATCAACTTCCCTGCAGTTCCTGAAGGACTCGCAGGATATAAAGAGGACGTACTGAGAGTGCCGGCAACACAGACTGATGTGGAGGCCGGAGTGTGGAGGGGAGCTGGTGGCTGTGAGGACCGCCATTGAGACCGAGGTTGGATGCTAACTGCTCACTGGAAACTTCGATAACAGAGGAGATTTTCATGTGACTACATGATTGTTATTGTGTGTAACGCCAAAGCGGCAAAATTGCAAGAGGCAGCATCGCTGCATTTAAACAAGCCAAGATGCAAATATGGAGCCTAATGTAGTTACTTCTTTACACAAGCATGTGGCGGACACCTGAAA